>NW_026962012.1:10875026-11211026 GCF_032445375.1 Bacillus rossius redtenbacheri | reverse complement strand
GCAACAATTGCATATCATTTTGAGCTCTGGAAGACATAAAAACGTAAAATATTCTCGAAGAATTTTAATCTGTGGTTTTCATTGCTTATTACAACAATAATTTCTTCAATACAGGTTAATTATTCTTGCATTTTAAAAATCTGATTACTAGTATAATTTCGAGTATTTATTCTTTTATTATTTAAAAAAAGTAGCATCTGTCGGCGAGTGCAGTAATAATAGGTTATGTTAGCTATTTGATTACAGTTTATTTATATGAAAACTTGTTCATAGTTATATTTAAACGAAAAGTTAATGTGGTTTTCATTGCTTATTACAACAACAATTTAGGAAATAAAGGTCAATTATTCTTGCATTTTAAAAAACGGATTACTAGTATAATTTCAAGTATTTATTCTTTTATTATTAAAATAAAAATGATTCCATTTTATTCATAAAAGTATGAAATCATTTCATTAATGTTTTCTTATGACGTTGTCACGTTAAACTATCGTCCGTAAACCGACTCTGCATACAACCAATTTTTTTATTAGTAAAATCATCCAAAGTTAATCAAGTGACAGGTAGATAATTATTGGGTATGTATAATAAACATACAAGAATTACCAACCCGTTTTAACCAATTTCTGAATTTTAACCTCAAATTGCGTGAAAAGAAATAAATTTCTGGTATTAGAACATTGGGTATAATAATTAACAAAATAAGTTTAAAATATTTTTTTTAAATAACACCTCTAGCGTTGTGTAAAAGGCTTTCAAAGAAGTTTCATACAACACATGAATATCACCAAATCTAATCAAGGAGAAGGTAAGAAACTGTATGAATTGCATACTTAAATGTTTATGTTGTGCATCTTTTGCATTTTATAAAATCTGACCACTTAGGAGTTTATGTACTGTATTTTTATAGCTAAATATAATATTTTATATGCTAATCAAGAGTTAAGTTAAATTTTCGATATGAGTAATAGTTGTATGAAACAAGACAACTATTTTTAATATAATAATGTTCCCTTTTAAATTAAAAGATTGTATTTCAAATGAAAGTATGGTATTTTTAACGACGAGAAATAAGTCACAATGACACACATTGAAGTGCCAAGGATACTATTGGTAACTCCAAGGTATTTCACTTGGCCGTCTGGATGCGAGCGACAAACTGGTATTCGTCATCCACTGGAAGTGTCATCTCTCACACAGTTGTAGAGAAACTCCTCCATGACTTATGTGATTACTTAGTCCTGTCATTTTGCAATATTGTCCTAGCTATCCAAGTATACTTGTCGATCGTGTATATTTTCACGTGAAGTCACGGGAAAATATAGTTTATCATGAATTAATGAACTATAATAATATGTAGATTTTAGCCTCACATTGAGATATTCGGAACTTATATATATACATATATATACACTTTTGAAGCATAAGGATACAGAATGAAGCTGACGAGTTGGTGGTTTGATCTCTCTTTGCTTTACCAATAATTTACGTACTTGTACCTCAATGACAAAATCAACGATTTTCTCTTTATTATTTCACAATATCTCGTGCATTTTTTAGCAATGTCATCCCGTAATTTGCATTTTTTAAGCGAACGATTCGTACGTGACGTTAGTGGTTTCAGCAAATGGGAAAAGTACTTGGAGGACTCAGGAAAGTAATAGGTCAGTATTACATTCCTCCTCATTCATTCCAACTCGCAGCTCAATTCTACTTGTTTTAATCACGCTGGTTGCCCTCGTTCGCTAAGCAGCTTACCAACGGTACATTAAATATTACTCTTGGCTTGTGGTACGGTCTAAGTGCACGAACATCGTGTAAACCGAGGGATTAAAAGGTCGATAGTACATGCATTATAACTGGCAAATGTAACTTAAGCCATTGAACAGCTTTGGCAACTTTTCAAACAGAACCATCCGCAGTATTACAATAGCATTACTGTGGTGTGGTATTTACAGAGTTGTGAAGGCGCTAGAATATAAAGGCTATGTAGTTTATAGAATCCATACGTTCAGAATGCAAATGTAAAATTATTTACGCAGAAATGTTTGAATATATCGGTGAAGTGAATTAACACTTTTCTTAAGTGATAATGAGGTTGAGTAACAATTTCCCTGCGATTCACATATTTCTTAAGCGTGATAGAGATACTTACAACATGTATATCTAATTAGGAACCCTGCTCTGTCCAAAATGTTTTTGAGGTCATTTAAGTTTTACTTTTAGGCATTATTAAATTTTCCAATTAAAATATGATAAGCGTGTTTAGTATTTATATGAGAACTTTTATTTTATACTAAAATATACCAGTAGTATATAATAGCCGGTCCTGAAACTGGCTTCTGGCTGTGGAGCGTGTGGGCACGTCCGCCATCTTGGATTGTGACGTCACGGCGGCCATCTTGGATGATCTTGACCTTGACCTTTGACCTTGACCTTTAATTTGATCCTCAAAAATCGCCAAAATCCGTCAAAATTGGGCAAAATTTGCCCAAAATTCCTCAAAATTCGCCAAAATTTCCATTTATGTGGAAATAAATTCCGCCAAAAAATCTCAAATAATTCCACAGTTCAAAAATTAGGATTTCGAAAATCCTCAAAAGTCGCTTTGCCCTAGAAAAAACGAAAACTCCTAAAAGCGGCTTAAAACTCCTAAGAGTAAGCCGCTTATAAGCCGCCGACCTTGAAAATAAGGATGTCATGGCAGCCATATTGGATGATGACGTCACCGTTGCAAATTTTGTTACGGCCGCCATCTTTAACTTTTTTATTTATTATCCGATTTTAATGAAAAAAAATTAAAAATTATAAAAAAAAATCCATTTAATAAAATTTTAATAAAAGATTTATAAAAATTATATTTTTACGACACGGAGTTCGGAGTCCTCGGTTCGAACCCGGTGAGGGCAAAAAAATTAAAAATGGCGACCGATCCTTCCCCCCGTGGTGTGTGCTAGCAGACTGACTCCCACCACTTTTTTTCAAAGCATATAGATCGTCATCTAGTATGACGTCATGTCCGCCATCTTGTCTTTGATGCTGGAAGCCATCATCAATGTATCGTCGGCGAGAGTGCGCTCACGCCATGTTAGTTTAGTTCTTATCCGATAGAGTGCAGTAATCATTTATTACTGTGACACCCGCCATCTTAAAATTTGGCCGCCATCTTGAAAATCCGTAATTATTTAGCTAGAAATTCGGGAAAAGTTCCAAAATTCATTAAATAAATCACTCATTAATTTACATATTGATTCGATCGATTCACGTCCTCGGTTCGATACCCGATCGATGCAATAATGTTTAATTTTATGAAAAAATAATAATTTCAATAAACCATGTTAAACTTTCGTAAAGAGACTTTAAATCCTCTACTACCATCATCCTATCAGACGTCAAGACTACCATATTGGAAATTCGTAATTTTAATGCTAGAGATTCGGGAAAAAGTTCAAAATTCATTAAATAAATTTGTAATCAATATACTGATTGATTGGATCGACTAAGGTCCGTGGTTCGATCCCTTGTCGATACAAAACAACATTAATATTTTAAAAAAGTACCACTAAAGTGTAAGGTTTGAGAAAATTAAAAACACCGCAAGTTCTTTTAAAAAAACTTTTATTTCATACATACTACACTACTACAAGTACAAAAAAAAACACTGACAAATTACTAAAGTTTTGTGGATTTCTCGATTCAAACAGTCTTCTTATTGTACGTACTAAGCCTTTTACATGACTTTAAATGTCTATACGATCCGTTCATCACCACAGCCAGAGACGGACTGAAGTTCATATCACTTATATAGTCTCATTAGCCGGTACAACACATGAGTCGAAACAATAACCATGTTCATTATACGTCTCGGAGC
This sequence comes from Bacillus rossius redtenbacheri, assembly GCF_032445375.1. Classification (NCBI taxonomy): domain Eukaryota; kingdom Metazoa; phylum Arthropoda; class Insecta; order Phasmatodea; family Bacillidae; genus Bacillus; species Bacillus rossius. The sequence continues at coordinate 11,207,155 of NW_026962012.1, read as the reverse complement.
ATTTTTTATAATGACGATGTAAGCTATCGAGACGTGAAATTAGTTTATTACATTTTATACACTGAAAATGTATTCTTTGAACATTATTAGAACAACCGCTCCTTTCATGTCTGCGCACATTTGAAGTTCTAGTAAATGATGCGTCACAATATTTGCACTGATGCGATGAACGCTCTTCATGAATTGAAGTCTGGAATGCAGATGGTGAAACTTCAGCTGATGGTGGAACAGCACATATCGAAGTCTCCTCCAGCGTTGTCAGAGGCGTTGCCAACGGGATCTGCTCCAACATCGTCGGCGCCGACGTCATGGTTCTCGTAGTCGATGGTACATCCTCCATCGAGTACGACGTTAAAGTCGGTAAAGATGCCATCGAAGTCTCAAGAACAGGCAATTACGCGACTTATACACCAGAAGAAACAAACTAGGTGATCCGTACACCGTCAACGGCAGTAACAAACTAAGCGTCCTGCTGTATAGGACTCGTTAATATACATTAACCGGTTTTAATAATACGATAGTCAAATCAAGAACAATTTACTAAAATACTAGAGTCAAAACAACATTAAAAAAATAGAAGCACCGTCAACAAAAAAGGAAGCACATTTGGAAGCACCTTCAAAAAAGGAAAAACAATAGGAAGCACCGACTACGAAAAAACAGCACATTTGGAAGCACCGACAACGAAAAGGCAGCACATTTGGAAGCACCGTCATCGAAAAGGCAGCACATTTGGAAGCACCGACTACCAAAAGGCAGCACATTTGGAAGCACCGACTACGAAAAGACAGCACATTTGACAGCACCGACAACGAAAAGGCAGCACATTTGGAAGCACCGTCATCGAAAAGGCAGCACATTTGGAAGCACCGACTACCAAAAGGCAGCACATTTGGAAGCACCGACTACGAAAAGACAGCACATTTACAGCACCGACAACGAAAAGGCAGCACATTTGGAAGCACCGACTACGAAAAGGCAGCACATTTGACAGCACCGACAACGAAAAGGCAGCACATTTGGAAGCACCAACTACGAAAAGGCAGCACATTTGGAAGCACCGACAACGAAAAGGCAGCACATTTGGAAGCACCGACTACGAAAAGGCAGCACATTTGGAAGCACCGACTACGAAAAGGCAGCACATTTGGAAGCACCGACTACGAAAAGGCAGCACATTTGACAGCACCGACAACGAAAAGGCAGCACATTTGGAAGCACCAACTACGAAAAGGCAGCACATTTGGAAGCACCCACAACGAAAAGGCAGCACATTTGACAGCACCGACAACGAAAAGGCAGCACATTTGGAAGCACCAACTACGAAAAGGCAGCACATTTGGAAGCACCCACAACGAAAAGGCAGCACATTTGGAAGCACCGACTACGAAAAGGCAGCACATTTGGCAGCACCGACAACGAAAAGGCAGCACATTTGGAAGCACCGACTACGAAAAGGCAACACATTTGGAAGCACCGACTACGAAAAGGCAGCACATTTGGCAGCACCGACAACGAAAAGGCAGCACATTTGGAAGCACCGACTACGAAAAGGCAGCACATTCTTAAGCACCGACTACGAAAAGGCAGCACATTTGGAAGCACCGACAACGAAAAGGCAGCACATTTGGAAGCACCGAAAACGAAAAGGCAGCACATTTGGTAGCACCGACAACGAAAAGGCAGCACATTTGGAAGCACCGACAACGAAAAGGCAGCTCATTTTGGATGCACTATCATAAAGGCAGCACATTTTGGAAGCACCATCGAATAAGGAAGCACATTTGGAAGCTCCATCAACAAAAAAAAAAAAAAAAAAAAAAAAAAACCAAAAAGGAAGCAAAATTTACGAGATCTAAGTCTTAGTTAGAAATCAGAATACAAGAAATAAAAACATTAAATTCTTATAATTTAAATTATTTATTTTAATTCTTTACATTATACAAATGCAAGTAAAACAAGCCATTATTGTATGTAGCCAGCTTCCCTCAGTTCCTTGAGTATGAAGGATATTTCTTTGATGCATGAATAGTTTCCTGCACAAAGCGAACCATGTAGAAGTCTTAGCCGGTCAACCAATATGTTTGGATCTTTCCATGATGTGTAATCATTCTCTTCTACCACCATCTTCCTTGCACCTTTATAATAAATATTATGATCTCTGGTGTCTTCCGTTTTACCACCAACCTCAGGGTAACTTTCATGTTTGAGACGGTGATCATCACAAACTTGATCAGATTTATTTAATATATCACGTCGTTTCCAACGTTTCGGTCTCAGGACACCGCCACATTCTTCGATCTTGGCAGCTTTAGGTGCTTCATCATAGTCTATGTCTTTGTCAGCAGCCTCAGAGTCACTGTAACAATCACCGTAGAAGGAATCGTCTTCACCCAATTTACCATAATAATTCGATGTTGATGATGTTGAAGTGTCTTCATCGTCTTCATGCTTCCTTTTTAGGAGTCCATCATTTTTACAAAGTAGGAAAGAACTACTTGAATTCGGCTGGAATATATTCTCACTTTTCACGTTAAGGATTCTTCCATTGTCTTCATTCTTCCGTAAATCATCATCCTCCTTCAATTTTAGTTCTTTGTCGAGATCGGAAGAGCCAAGAAAATTATTGTCGTAATGCAGATCACTCTTCCTTAGGCTAGTAGATTCATCGTTGTCCTCTAGCTTGTACGCAGGCTTGGCGCTACAAGTTCTGCCATGTCTTTTTAGGCTCTCTCTCCGCGTAAACGACTTGCTACATCGAACACAACTTATCATATTGCGCAGTGTATTTTTAACACAGTCATTCTTCTCGTGTTGTCTTTTATTCTTTCTCAAGATAAACTCTTTACTGCAAAACTTACACCTATGTTCTTTCGATACAGCGTCAGATCCCAAATCGGAATTCATATTAGTTACTGAGACTAATGTCAGATGCAAACTAAGAGTTTTAAATTAGATATATTACTTAAATATAATTTTTTAATTATTTCATCAGCGATAATTAATATATCTCATGCAAAAGTACTTTATGCATGTAGTTCTGCTTTTCAACAACAGATGTCGACACATGTTGCTTGCAGGTAAATAATGTTTAGTTCTTTTATGCGGGATGCCTGATGCTCACTAACGATCGCAAAAGAAGGATGGCTTCGATAGACTCCAAGGAAAAGGAAGTTCGTCTTGCATGTTGGTGCTCCACAGATGTCTCATGGCGTAATATTAATTTGACTGAGTAATGATATTTGTCGTATTCCTCCTGATAAAAAAAATTGCAAGTTTTGATTTAGTAGCAGAAATTATCGAATTAAATGTAACTCCAATTAAAATGACATGTCTCATTAGACAAAAAAAAATACATGCAGAGAGCGGTTCCTCAGAATAGTCAGAAACACTTGAAGAAACCACAGGAATGATTGCAAGAACACGGGAAAAACCATCAAAATATTGACATTAATAATCAGGAGCACACGGAGAAAACCATCATAATATTGGCAAGAATAATCAGGAGCACACGGAGAAAACCATCATAATATTGACCAGATTAATCAGAAGTACTCGGAGAAAACCACCACATGTTTTCCTTGATATCATAAAATTACAGGAAAAAATATTTAAAAATAAAAAAAAATTTAAAAAAAAAATAAAAAATGCATAAATTTCTGGCTTGTACAAGAACTCTATCTTTGCTCAACAATGATAAGTTTACAAGCTATCAGAAACTGTTTATGCATTTTTTTTTTTAATTTTTTTTTATTTTTAAATATTTTTTCCTGTAATTTTATGATATCAAGGAAAACATGTGGTGGTTTTCTCCGAGTACTTCTGATTAATCTGGTCAATATTATGATGGTTTTCTCCGTGTGCTCCTGATTATTCTTGCCAATATTATGATGGTTTTCTCCGTGTGCTCCTGATTATTAATGTCAATATTTTGATGGTTTTTCCCGTGTTCTTGCAATCATTCCTGTGGTTTCTTCAAGTGTTTCTGACTGTTCTGAGGAACCGCTCTCTGCATGTATTTTTTTTTGTCTAATGAGACATGTCATTTTAATTGGAGTTACATTTAATTCGATAATTTCTGCTACTAAATCAAAACTTGCAATTTTTTTTATCAGGAGGAATACGACAAATATCATTACTCAGTCAAATTAATATTACGCCATGAGACATCTGTGGAGCACCAACATGCAAGACGAACTTCCTTTTCCTTGGAGTCTATCGAAGCCATCCTTCTTTTGCGATCGTTAGTGAGCATCAGGCATCCCGCATAAAAGAACTAAACATTATTTACCTGCAAGCAACATGTGTCGACATCTGTTGTTGAAAAGCAGAACTACATGCATAAAGTACTTTTGCATGAGATATATTAATTATCGCTGATGAAATAATTAAAAAATTATATTTAAGTAATATATCTAATTTAAAACTCTTAGTTTGCATCTGACATTAGTCTCAGTAACTAATATGAATTCCGATTTGGGATCTGACGCTGTATCGAAAGAACATAGGTGTAAGTTTTGCAGTAAAGAGTTTATCTTGAGAAAGAATAAAAGACAACACGAGAAGAATGACTGTGTTAAAAATACACTGCGCAATATGATAAGTTGTGTTCGATGTAGCAAGTCGTTTACGCGGAGAGAGAGCCTAAAAAGACATGGCAGAACTTGTAGCGCCAAGCCTGCGTACAAGCTAGAGGACAACGATGAATCTACTAGCCTAAGGAAGAGTGATCTGCATTACGACAATAATTTTCTTGGCTCTTCCGATCTCGACAAAGAACTAAAATTGAAGGAGGATGATGATTTACGGAATAATGAAGACAATGGAAGAATCCTTAACGTGAAAAGTGAGAATATATTCCAGCCGAATTCAAGTAGTTCTTTCCTACTTTGTAAAAATGATGGACTCCTAAAAAGGAAGCGTGAAGACGATGAAGACACTTCAACATCATCAACATCGAATTATTATGGTAAATTGGGTGAAGACGATTCCTTCTACGGTGATTGTTACAGTGACTCTGAGGCTGCTGACAAAGACATAGACTATGATGAAGCACCTAAAGCTGCCAAGATCGACGAATGTGGCGGTGTCCTGAGACCGAAACGTTGGAAACGACGTGATATATTAAATAAATCTGATCAAGTTTGTGATGATCACCGTCTCAAACATGAAAGTTACCCTGAGGTTGGTGGTAAAACGGAAGACACCAGAGATCATAATATTTATTATAAAGGTGCAAGGAAGATGGTGGTAGAAGAGAATGATTACACATCATGGAAAGATCCAAACATATTGGTTGACCGGCTAAGACTTCTACATGGTTCGCTTTGTGCAGGAAACTATTCATGCATCAAAGAAATATCCTTCATACTCAAGGAACTGAGGGAAGCTGGCTACATACAATAATGGCTTGTTTTACTTGCATTTGTATAATGTAAAGAATTAAAATAAATAATTTAAATTATAAGAATTTAATGTTTTTATTTCTTGTATTCTGATTTCTAACTAAGACTTAGATCTCGTAAATTTTGCTTCCTTTTTGGTTTTTTTTTTTTTTTTTTTTTTGTTGATGGAGCTTCCAAATGTGCTTCCTTATTCGATGGTGCTTCCAAAATGTGCTGCCTTTATGATAGTGCATCCAAAATGAGCTGCCTTTTCGTTGTCGGTGCTTCCAAATGTGCTGCCTTTTCGTTGTCGGTGCTACCAAATGTGCTGCCTTTTCGTTTTCGGTGCTTCCAAATGTGCTGCCTTTTCGTTGTCGGTGCTTCCAAATGTGCTGCCTTTTCGTAGTCGGTGCTTAAGAATGTGCTGCCTTTTCGTAGTCGGTGCTTCCAAATGTGCTGCCTTTTCGTTGTCGGTGCTGCCAAATGTGCTGCCTTTTCGTAGTCGGTGCTTCCAAATGTGTTGCCTTTTCGTAGTCGGTGCTTCCAAATGTGCTGCCTTTTCGTTGTCGGTGCTGCCAAATGTGCTGCCTTTTCGTAGTCGGTGCTTCCAAATGTGCTGCCTTTTCGTTGTGGGTGCTTCCAAATGTGCTGCCTTTTCGTAGTTGGTGCTTCCAAATGTGCTGCCTTTTCGTTGTCGGTGCTGTCAAATGTGCTGCCTTTTCGTTGTGGGTGCTTCCAAATGTGCTGCCTTTTCGTAGTTGGTGCTTCCAAATGTGCTGCCTTTTCGTTGTCGGTGCTGTCAAATGTGCTGCCTTTTCGTTGTCGGTGCTACCAAATGTGCTGCCTTTTCGTTTTCGGTGCTTCCAAATGTGCTGCCTTTTCGTTGTCGGTGCTTCCAAATGTGCTGCCTTTTCGTAGTCGGTGCTTAAGAATGTGCTGCCTTTTCGTAGTCGGTGCTTCCAAATGTGCTGCCTTTTCGTTGTCGGTGCTGCCAAATGTGCTGCCTTTTCGTAGTCGGTGCTTCCAAATGTGTTGCCTTTTCGTAGTCGGTGCTTCCAAATGTGCTGCCTTTTCGTTGTCGGTGCTGCCAAATGTGCTGCCTTTTCGTAGTCGGTGCTTCCAAATGTGCTGCCTTTTCGTTGTGGGTGCTTCCAAATGTGCTGCCTTTTCGTAGTTGGTGCTTCCAAATGTGCTGCCTTTTCGTTGTCGGTGCTGTCAAATGTGCTGCCTTTTCGTTGTGGGTGCTTCCAAATGTGCTGCCTTTTCGTAGTTGGTGCTTCCAAATGTGCTGCCTTTTCGTTATCGGTGCTGTCAAATGTGCTGCCTTTTCGTAGTCGGTGCTTCCAAATGTGCTGCCTTTTCGTAGTCGGTGCTTCCAAATGTGCTGCCTTTTCGTTGTCGGTGCTTCCAAATGTGCTGCCTTTTCGTAGTTGGTGCTTCCAAATGTGCTGCCTTTTCGTTGTCGGTGCTGTCAAATGTGCTGCCTTTTCGTAGTCGGTGCTTCCAAATGTGCTGCCTTTTCGTTGTCGGTGCTGTCAAATGTGCTGTCTTTTCGTAGTCGGTGCTTCCAAATGTGCTGCCTTTTGGTAGTCGGTGCTTCCAAATGTGCTGCCTTTTCGATGACGGTGCTTCCAAATGTGCTGCCTTTTCGTTGTCGGTGCTTCCAAATGTGCTGTTTTTTCGTAGTCGGTGCTTCCTATTGTTTTTCCTTTTTTGAAGGTGCTTCCAAATGTGCTTCCTTTTTTGTTGACGGTGCTTCTATTTTTTTAATGTTGTTTTGACTCTAGTATTTTAGTAAATTGTTCTTGATTTGACTATCGTATTATTAAAACCGGTTAATGTATATTAACGAGTCCTATACAGCAGGACGCTTAGTTTGTTACTGCCGTTGACGGTGTACGGATCACCTAGTTTGTTTCTTCTGGTGTATAAGTCGCGTAATTGCCTGTTCTTGAGACTTCGATGGCATCTTTACCGACTTTAACGTCGTACTCGATGGAGGATGTACCATCGACTACGAGAATCATGACGTTGGCGCCGACGATGTTGGAGCAGATCCCGTTGGCAACGCCTCTGACAACGCTGGAGGAGACTTCGATATGTGCTGTTCCACCATCAGCTGAAGTTTCACCATCTGCATTCCAGACTTCAATTCATGAAGAGCGTTCATCGCATCAGTGCAAATATTGTGACGCATCATTTACTAGAACTTCAAATGCGCGCAGACATGAAAGGAGCGGTTGTTCTAATAATGTTCAAAGAATACATTTTCAGTGTATAAAATGTAATAAACTAATTTCACGTCTCGATAGCTTACATCGTCATTATAAAAAATGCTCCGAGACGTATAATGAACGTGGTTATTGTTTCGACTCATGTGTTGTACCGGCTAATGAGACTATATAAGTGATATGAACTTCAGTCCGTCTCTGGCTGTGGTGATGAACGGATCGTATAGACATTTAAAGTCATGTAAAAGGCTTAGTACGTACAATAAGAAGACTGTTTGAATCGAGAAATCCACAAAACTTTAGTAATTTGTCAGTGTTTTTTTTTTGTACTTGTAGTAGTGTAGTATGTATGAAATAAAAGTTTTTTTAAAAGAACTTGCGGTGTTTTTAATTTTCTCAAACCTTACACTTTAGTGGTACTTTTTTAAAATATTAATGTTGTTTTGTATCGACAAGGGATCGAACCACGGACCTTAGTCGATCCAATCAATCAGTATATTGATTACAAATTTATTTAATGAATTTTGAACTTTTTCCCGAATCTCTAGCATTAAAATTACGAATTTCCAATATGGTAGTCTTGACGTCTGATAGGATGATGGTAGTAGAGGATTTAAAGTCTCTTTACGAAAGTTTAACATGGTTTATTGAAATTATTATTTTTTCATAAAATTAAACATTATTGCATCGATCGGGTATCGAACCGAGGACGTGAATCGATCGAATCAATATGTAAATTAATGAGTGATTTATTTAATGAATTTTGGAACTTTTCCCGAATTTCTAGCTAAATAATTACGGATTTTCAAGATGGCGGCCAAATTTTAAGATGGCGGGTGTCACAGTAATAAATGATTACTGCACTCTATCGGATAAGAACTAAACTAACATGGCGTGAGCGCACTCTCGCCGACGATACATTGATGATGGCTTCCAGCATCAAAGACAAGATGGCGGACATGACGTCATACTAGATGACGATCTATATGCTTTGAAAAAAAGTGGTGGGAGTCAGTCTGCTAGCACACACCACGGGGGGAAGGATCGGTCGCCATTTTTAATTTTTTTGCCCTCACCGGGTTCGAACCGAGGACTCCGAACTCCGTGTCGTAAAAATATAATTTTTATAAATCTTTTATTAAAATTTTATTAAATGGATTTTTTTTTATAATTTTTAATTTTTTTTCATTAAAATCGGATAATAAATAAAAAAGTTAAAGATGGCGGCCGTAACAAAATTTGCAACGGTGACGTCATCATCCAATATGGCTGCCATGACATCCTTATTTTCAAGGTCGGCGGCTTATAAGCGGCTAGCTCTTAGGAGTTTTAAGCCGCTTTTAGGAGTTTTCGTTTTTTCTAGGGCAAAGCGACTTTTGAGGATTTTCGAAATCCTAATTTTTGAACTGTGGAATTATTTGAGATTTTTTGGCGGAATTTATTTCCACATAAATGGAAATTTTGGCGAATTTTGAGGAATTTTGGGCAAATTTTGCCCAATTTTGACGGATTTTGGCGATTTTTGAGGATCAAATTAAAGGTCAAGGTCAAAGGTCAAGGTCAAGATCATCCAAGATGGCCGCCGTGACGTCACAATCCAAGATGGCGGACGTGCCCACACGCTCCACAGCCAGAAGCCAGTTTCAGGACCGGCTATTATATACTACTTATACCTTGGATGATTTTGGTACTTAAAGTTAAATATTTTTTTCCGATTAAGTTTCTTTAAAATATGTTTTATTAAATAAATAAAAACCTTATTCAAAAAATTTTAAAAGCAAACCAGATGCACACATTCTATGCTTCAGTGAGTCAAAACATGCTATATTGCAGTATCCAAATTTTAAAATATAGTAAAAACAATTTTACTAAAATATTTTTTAAGTAAATTAGTGGTCCACCGTCTGAGATTCTGTGAGAGTAAATATGTATTTTTTAAATTTATATTTCGGAAAAAATTAGGAAATATTATTTAAATTATTCTTGTGACATTATGTTTGTATCACAGACAGACTTTGGTTTGATTTCCAAAGTATGAAAATAAAAACGTTTCACACAACAGCTTTTTACAAACCAAAATGGTAAGCAGTTTGTTTTCCACAACAGCTGCCAAGAAATTATAAATACATTTCCATGCCATCTGCGGCACCTTTCTGGCCGCCATTTTGGATTTTCTCATTGTCTGCTGAACTGCTAGAGTATACTCTTGTCGGTCGCCATTTTGCTTCTCTTTTTATCCACTACATTATACTATATTACATCACCAGATCGCCTTATTGTAAAACATATCATCTTATCGGCCATATAGTTCCCCTTATAATATTAAATTAACCAAAACCAATAGTACAAAAACAGTAATTTTTTAAAAACTAAAAATTATTTCTTATTTTTAGATCTCTCATATGTTTATAAAAGAAACTTCATAATTAACATATATGTTAAATTGTATTTACTAAAATGTCGTCTCAATTAATGAACATATGCTTGATTCTTAAGTGACAGGGTACTGGGTTCGACTGTAGGTAAGACTACGCCTTTCGCCATACCATACAAATAAGACCAAAGAGAAAAAACAAATTTAAAAATATATATATATATATATTACATAGATAACACACTTCAAGAAAAACAAAGAATAAATATTTGCCTTGCCCATATATTCAGTCATCAGCAGCTAGAATAAAGCCATTGCATATCTGAAAACGTAATTTTAAGATATCTTCTTGTGCCACTTGATTACATCTTGCACACGTATATTTTATACCAGCGGGGGTTTCGGGGCAACACTTTTCATAGAGCTTAGGATTTCTTTTTTTTTACGAAAGTCTTATCATAACAGACGCACGCAATTTCAGACAAGTTAGATTACGCCATTGATAAATGAATCTCTTTAGCAACAGATTGTCGAGCTGAGTTCATTGAGGTACATGCGGCTGATATCACTGTACTTATAGAGGTTGACAACGCGGATATCGCTGTAGGCACTGTAGTTTCTTCTCCCGGCGACACCGCAGCTGTTGCCTATGAGTAGAGACAAAAAATTCGCGCTTTCGATGACCTCTAGTATAGACTCCACAACCCCCTACATACTCAGGTTAAATGCCACTTGCTGATTGGCTATTGACTCGTGACACCTTTCAACTGGGACGCTTGCGATTCGATATTTTTTTTTGTTGAAGGTTTTCCATTGGCTCAAAGTCCTTCAGGCAAACTGTAATCCAATCACAGAAGCAATATAAAGATACAGTTGTTTGGGTTCTAGCATATCGTGAAAGGAATCCGCGAATTTTTCCGGTCTCTACCTATGAGGTCACAGCTAGTGGTGTTGGCATTGTCGTAGGTATCGTAGGCGATGTGACTGAATTTACCAAAGGAGTTCCAACTGAAGATGGCATGTATTTACTATTTGTCTTCATCGCCGATGTTACTAACAACATCTGAGATGGCAGTGTTGGTGATGGCCTACTATAGCGAGTACAATGACAGCCAACAATGTACACGCACTCGTGTTGGCACCATCGACATCTACGCTGTTTCCACCATCGCTGCGATTTGGATCCCTGGGAACGATAGTGCACGCTACATCGAGACAGGGCCTCCACATGGCCGGTGTTACCGTTGTTATGGAAACGGGGCCCATGGGTCTAGGGGGCCTGCGAAGGAAAGAAAAAAACTTAAAACAAAAAAGTAGACAATTTTAAATAAATCATAGAAAACAATTATTAAACAGTAAGGCATAAATTTAGTTACCGATGAAATATTACACCAGAGTAATATTATTCGGAATATGCTGTGCGTACAGAACGTGTCTGAATCTACAACTGTGAGTAATAAAACCACCACCAATGGTCGTGACACCATGTTAACAGTGCAGAACACTTACACTCATTTATTTGCCATTATTCAAAATAAATTTACGTTGACAATCGAAACACCGACTTAAAACTAGTTTCAATGTGTTTTAAAAATAATTGTGAAAAGGTTAGAAATATATATAACTAAAACAATGTACATAAAGGAAAAAAACTTTTTTTATCGCTGTTAGAAAAATGGGGGGGGGGGGGGGGGCGCATCAATACTTCTAGCAACGGGGCCCGCAGAATGATGTGGGGGGTCTGCATCTAGATCCACATTGTAAGCTCTATTCACTAACAACGACATAATTTCAGGATGTGTAGTGAAGTGAGCTGTAACACAGGGAAGAAACTAGGGGGGGGGAGACGGGATATGTGCCCCAAGCGCCGCATTTGGGGTGGCGTTAAACTGGCAGAATAATTTCACTATAGATATTTGCTTGAATATCGTAGTGTTAGTACACATTAAAAAATGTTGGAGGGTAGATGAACCGAATTATTTGTATTGGAAGTTACATATACGTCAGCTATTTAAAAATGGTATTTTTTTGCGTATCATCTGATTTGCGATGGTACGGGGGTTTATACCACTGAATCATGGTACAAATACCTTCTATATTGTACGTCTGGCAACGCTGCCGTGCCCCTGTGGGAACCATGGAGGTATATCCCCACCAGACCTTGGAAAGTCACGACAGTTTTCACCCCCCCCCTCCCCCGGGACAGTCCTAATGAGTATGAACTATCTTAAAACTGATAACAACGGTAACCCAGTATGGTCATTCAGCCGGGAATATTTCTAACGTTTGTAGCATTACTGTTCCGTCGGTTAAGTCAGTTCTGTTTGCGGTTATATAATCTCGTAAACTGTTTCAATTGTATCTGGCAATCGTTTTTAACCACCAAACATGTCAAAAAAAAAATCTTCTGGTGCAGAATTCTGAAGAAGAGCTAAAGAACGAGAAAAATTAACTTTCCAGTCTTTGTCCTTATTAAAATCTTGGCTCTATGTCAAAGTCGTGAATGAAGAAGGTATGTTATTAACTAATTTGAAAAACTAATGTAATAATGAGTTTTTTAATGTAACTTTCTTATTTTATCTATTTTAGTATAAAAGTATTGCACTAGAACTTAATAGAGCTACGTTTAGGTCTAATACTTAAATTTGCACAACATTTTTTTAAAGTCCGTAAGCAAACAAAGGACATTAATACTTCGCTGTGCGTGTCGGTCAGGCCATCTGTCGGTAAAATATGTTTAATTCAATGCTCTGTTCATCAAGTATGCATGATTAAACTTGAATTTTCTGTGTATACAATTAATGAACTACTTATCGTATTATCGGCTTGTGAGTATTTCATAGTAACATCCTTGGAAAAGCGGTATTTTAATGTTTACTGATTATATTTTTAATCAATGATTTAGCCGACTTCATTTTGAGACAGCAAGGTTTACTATTTAAACTCAGAATTACTGGATGGATATAGCAATAATCTTAAAATACTGGTTTAGTTGTCAGAATGTAAACATATTTTATTATGAAAATTGGATTAAATAGACCTACTAAAAAAAATACCTTTCGGCACAGCCCAAAGGCGTAGGTAGATTTTGAAGTACCTATTTATTGTGGAAATAATTTGAAAATTTATAAAATATTCTGGAACACATTAAGTACTTAATGTACATAATATATTTATGTTCTCCAATAGTACAAAATTATATATTAAATATTTGCTCATTTTCCATGCAGCGAAAATATTACGAATATTTATAACTATGTATCAAGCATTCAATAGCTTAGAATGAATTTCATATTACATACATGCCAACTACGGTCATTATAATTTTTTTTTACCTTCAAACACAATTTTTCATTCCTTGCACTAATAACTTGGTCGTATAAAATTTTGCATTGCACCCAGCGTTTAAGATATTATTAAGATGGTTTAAAATAAATTCGAAAGAATTTGATACAAAGGAAGTTTTGAATTTGTTTTTAATTTCAACCACTATTTTCACGGTAGTAATTCGTTTCATCAAAAATATTTTTCTCCCAAAGGATTTTATAATACACATATATATTAAAAAGTAATGATTAATTTTTACTTCCAAGCCATGTTATTTCCACCCCTTGAAGAAATAGTTGGTTCGATAAAAATTGATTTTAACAATAGTTTTAGACAATGTCCAAAAATTTAAACAAAAATAATAATGAATTCGATATTGTACATGGTACGGAAGTTTCATTTATTTTCTTATTCCAACCTCAGATTTTTAAATCCCTTGCAATAATTGTTTGTATTATAAAATATTATTTCATACAAATGTTTTAGATAAAATTTATAAAATTTACAAACAATTTGAACGGATTTCATAGGTGCCTACTAAGAGAGTTATGAATTATATGTCACTCAAACCCTTTTATTCCACCCCTTGCAGTCATGGTTGGCATATAAACAAATTACTAAAGTCAAAAGTTGAAGATAATAATTCAAGGTTTTACATTAAAGTTAGAAAAATTTAATAGTGTGTATATTAAGGTAGTAATGAATTTGTTTGTTATTTGACCCCTGTTATTTTCCACCCCTAGCAGTTATGGTTGTTCGTATCAAAATGTTTTTAAACAAAATTTTTTTTGTGTTTCTCCTACGAGTAATAATGCGTTCCAACGTATGTGATATTGATCATACTATGGGAGTTAGAGACATTTTTGTTTTTAAAAAACCCCTTCCCCAGAAATGTATTTCTACAGTTGACAGTTATTTTTTACTTCTGTAGTTATTATTTCATTCTATGTACAACCACTTAGCCCGTGTCTGAGTGAATTATAATATTGCAGGTCACATTATCTAAAGCTTTTGCGTGTTCCTCAGGCATAAACCCATACCTGTACCATTACATGTATTTATACAGAAACAAATGGCTCAGGAGAAGCAGGACTGATCCAAATTTACTGATTTACGTATTAAAAGGTCTGCACACAATTAATTTTGAAAGTGATAGCTATCATAGTTGTGCGGCAGCTTCCTCCTAACTTCCAGTGGTGTTTTGTACAGATAGTAGCAAGTTGACGATGACTTTAGGGTTTGCAGACAGTTTGTCGCAAGCGACATAGATAACTATGATAACATAAATTGAAAACGGAGTGGATTGCGTATGCAAGCTGCGCAATGACAATGTTATGAGTAAAACATTTTATGGATTATTGGCCAAAAGAATGATCAGTTGAACTGTTAAAAACACACAGGAATGATTACGCTCATCGCACTTAGAGTATCCAACTTTTAATACAGAAAATGTTTGATGGTTCATTTCCAGCATATTGAAATAAGTTTTAAAGCAATTTTGAAAAAATTAATAATTTATCTAAAGCACGGATCGGTTTTGATATCAAATGTAAATATAAACATGTTCTTTCGCTTGTGATTATATATTTGAACTGGTCATCCTAACTGATTCATATAGAAATAATTTTAATATTCATCGGAACTCAATCCAGTGGCTCATCTTTTCATCCTCCTTGGTTTTCCGTTGCTCGATTTAAGTGTTTATTGACGTGACAACGTCTAATAAATCGATGAACGCCGGCTGCACGCACGAAAAAGTGTCCCGTTACTCACACTGTCCCGTTACGCACATTGTCCCGTAACACTGTGTCCCGTTACGCTCATTTTACTCCTGCACCGCATCTATCTCTCTTCCACTCGATTGGAACAACCATCGATTTGACTTTTTGGAGGCACATTAAACTTGAAACACTCCCATTCGTTTCCTACTTTTCCTATCATCGTCCTATCCTTAACAGAGTAACACAGATTGGAAGAAGTTAAATAGCAAACATGTATAAAAGTTATAGTTAAAATTTACTCTTCGTTAAAGTAATAAACATATTTGAATTAATGAGTGCAAATAAAAGTAAATTTATCAATTAAATTGTATATTTCATTTCACTCATTAGTATCAATACAAAATAGTGATAATTCAAAAAAATGATTCAATTTTATTCATAAAAGTATGCAATCATTTCATCAATGTTTTGTTATGACGTTGTAATGTTAAACTATCGTCCGTAAACCGACTTTACAGACAACCAATTTTTTCTTCGGTGTTTGTCCCCGTGAAGCTGGAGTCACGATGCCCCGACGGGCACACGACAGGCCGATACTCTCAGTAGCCAATGAAATACAAGGTCCCCGTGACGCCGCCCCGACGGCACATGTCGGGCTGCCTGACAAAAAACAAAAAGTTAACGGAAATTACAACACCGCGGAACTAAATTTCAATAAATATTTATCTACTTCGTAAATATTCATGCTGAAAAATTAATTTTTTTTTATTACCTAATATTTGTAGCTTGCCTTCACCTGTTTGTAAAACGGATATAATTGTGTTTATGGTCAAAGTTGTTTTTTTTTTTCTTTGTATCTATGATAAACTTAACCTCACTTCGTGTCAGAGACTTCAACTGTCAATAAGAAATAAAAGGCTCTACTCTGTTTTTAGCGTATTTTATAGTGCATTTTATGGAAATATTTGGCTTGGAATGATTTGCCGACAGCCAAATCAGAAATCGTCGGATTGATGTTGTCGTGGTATTGTGACCCTACGATATTAAATCTGTCGTGCTGGGCTGCTGTACGACAGTTTGTCGGGCCTGTCGTGTCGTGCCCGTCGCAGCATTATGACTCCAGCTTAAGAGGCTTTTAGCCTGTTTACCCTCTCTTTTTCTTATTTTTTAATTTAGAATTTTCTGAATTATGGCTATTCGTGCATAGAGTTAGTATCGGAAAATAAAGTCATAACTAAGAGGTTGTAAGTATTTTTTTAAAGTATATCATTGTAGGCGATTACATGTAATCCTTTAAGTTTTGACCTTCTTAACACGCTTTTATTAGCTTCATACGTATGTATGTTAGTATGTAACGGAAACTTGAACATGATTTTGACCCCCTTCAAAACTTCGGATTAACTCGAATTTTGCATAGGCCTACTTATCAATGACCGATGACAATTCAATATTTTAAACAGTTAGACCCGTTATCCTTACTAGGATAATCAGGATTAGCGATTTTTTTGTTTTCCTAAAACTGTTACCTAGTGTCTTTGCGCCAAGACCAAGAAGGGAAACTACCATGCGCGCCGATCACCTATTTCTCGGATAAGTTACCGACTTAGAATATACATCAATGACTTCCCGATTTTATTGAAAATCATTCCTTTTCATAGTAGGATATTGAAAATATTGTGTATTATAGTTCTTCAACAAACTATATCGAATATATATTTTAAAAGCAGCCAATATCTAGTCAAACTCACTTTAATAGTAAATTGATATAATAAAAAAAATTAAGCCACATTTAGAGACATACGTGATCTATTCTTTGAGACAAACATAGGACTACTCGCAAGAGCATTCAGGAAGTTTCGTAGGTTTCCTGATTTTTGAGATAAAACAATATTTATCGAATATATTTTCAATGCAGCGTGTGGTGCATGTTGTCAATAGTTATAGATATTTTATGGACATATATGAGTAGAATAATTATCATTTTGATAATATCTTAAAAAGAACCTCACACTTTGATTTACAATAAAATACATTTTTTTTATTTTCACTATTCTTAATTAATATTTATGAAAAAATTTTACACTATTCTTAATTCAAATTTATTAAAATATATTTTCTATTTTTAGGTTGATTTTCCATAAAAGCGAGATTTTTAGTTTTTACAAACTATTATTTATTTATTTTTAGTTTGGTTGTGGCCTTCCACCTTGTAAATTTGTGTCTGGCTGCAGATATTTCCTTCTAAAGTAAAGTTTTAAGTATTTGGATTGTAATTTTAGAATTTATTTGATACACGCCATTTAGGGGTTGGAACGATGTCTTAATGCAGAGAAAGGCGTACGTAGTACAAACTGTTTATTAATCACATTGGTAAACACATCATAATGGCAACAAATGAAAGCATTTAATACTGTTGGCAAGGTTTAAACTCGAGCTTTGACATTCTCCCTCGGTTATGCTGTGAACATACACTTTAATACCATAAGTACTTGCCAATAATAATATGACAAATAATTACGTTAAAGAATATTATGTCTAGCCATTAAAACATCAGAAGTATCGAGTTCAACAAAATTACGGGCTTTTCAAAATACATGAACCATTACAATAATAAGTAGTAATAAAAATTTATGTTACATCAATCGTATCGTTCAAACAATAATAATTAAAATCTTGACTTAATATATTAAAGCCCACAACAAAATGGCTTCAAAGAGTAAATTATGTAAAGAATTAACATGTTTCCAAAAAGAAATTGAAACAGGTAATTCTGCATCTCACAAAATATAATTAAAGCAATACACGAGACTCTAAATTATTTAATTCAGAAAAGTAATTGGAACCAGTAATATAACCTCTCATTAAATACAATTTTAACAAGAAAATAATTTTTAGAGAGCCTACCGCCTTGTAATGTGGTTATTACCTGAATCCAAGAATTGATTGTGAGTTGCGGTAGTCGTGAATTTTTCTTGGCTCGCTTCGCAGAATAACGAGCCCAATTAGCGGACACTGTCTTCATCACCTCTCACTCATTCCGCTGTCTCAGCAGTTCCCGGTGATGACCGCTGCTCATTCATCACCTTCTTGCAAGACGGACACTCGTGACACTGGAAGTCTTTCGGTGAAACTACGCCTCTATCACTATGCAGGAAACCGTCGTCATTTAACACATCACTTATCCTGTATAATACTGCCAACGATATGCGTGTAAATGAATCAAGTCAGTTCTGTGGTTATCGTGGACTGTCGAGACAACGACTCATTAGAGAGTAAAATAAAGTGCAACAACCATGAGTGGGGTGTTCGATGAAGGAAAATAGGAATAAAGTAGATTGACAACTATTTCCGCCTCCTGTACACTCCCGTTTAATCTTTGTAATACCTGTCTCCCCAATCGTTCCCAGCATAAATATAATTTTGCCTACCCTATAATGACCCAGCCAGTGCTATCGTCTTATCATCGCCTTGGCACACATTCCGTCACCTGTAATTTTCCTCCGAGCCATGAAAAGAAGTGCTATGTTCTGCAAGTCGTTTCGCACTTTTTTCTGACGTCATGTTTGTTACAATTATTGTGAACAACCGTTGCAAACAGTGTCTTTCTTACATCTGAAGTGTGAAGTTCGACTTGTAACGAGCGTGGCATTTTCTGTCTTCGGGGCGTGATTGTAGCTGCCACGCGCAACAGACGCAAGCGAGTCACGACACGTGTGTCAAGTTGGCGACCACACATTGGAATTTCAAGGTCAAAAGTTGTCAAACATTAGTGCTCAATTTGTGCTAACTTGTGCCGTAAAAAAGAGAGTTTGTGCTGAGCACTAATTTTTGATAAAGTTTGACCTTGAAATTCCAATATGTGGTCGCCAAATGACACACGTAGTCACGACCTGACCACCGAGCCCTCTCCTCCCAGTCGCTCGCGGGTGCCACGGGCGGTCTCGGGACGGGGGGGGGGGGGGGGACTGGTGCGCCCGGCGCGAATACAAATTCAATTGGCTGGTCGTTTCGGCGTCGCGCCAGCTGGCCGAGACACTACCCCCACCCGCCCACCGCGAAGCTGAAGCACGACTTCCTGCGTCAGCGGGTGGGCCGCAACGCCCACCTGAATTGCCACTTCCCTCCGGCTCGCGCATGTCCGCTGATGTACTGATACGACCCCTCTGTAGATTATCCGTGCACCGCAGCTTCTGCACGGCCTTTCCACAGAGTAGCGTCTAGCTTGCACCGGTTAACATTGGCTGCGAGCTGAGAACAGTAATCCAGCGTCTTATCGCATTGCGTGAATGTTCGAACTGTGGCCACTGAAAAACGTCACTATTTGTTTGTTGGGTTAGATAAAAAAAATTGGGGTAGTTACCACATATTTATCGACACTAATTTATTACTAATGTGAAGTTGTGATTGTTCGTAAATTTGGAGTTTTTTAATTCCATAACGTTTTCACTAGTGAACTGATTTGGATAAAATTTAGAACATAGGTAGCCCCTGTACTGGATTAACACAAATAATATGAAAGGAATTAGCAAAGTTCCATCCACAAGGGGATGAAAGAGGGTAAATTAGGTTTTATAATAATTCTGCTCTGAAGCTAATAATTTCGTAAGTATTAAATTGTATATGAATAAATGATGTACAAAAGCCTACCATATGGTCTTAACTATGTTTCATACTCCACACTTACGGAAGTAAACATTTAGTAGGTTTAAAATAATGAAAATGCATTAATATCACAGAACCAAGTAAAGAGTCAGGTGTTAGTCTGAGCATGAATGGCCTAAAGAGTTGTGAAGTGTCTCGTCACAATTTCTCAAAGTACACACTCAAGAGTGGGAAATGGGGTGAGTTTGTTTTCATAATAAAAGTATCATGTCTCTGAAGCTAATGAAGCAGAAAATAAAATAATTGGTATGGAAAAATAAACAAGTAAAAACTACCAAGTACTTTTTAACTGTGTCCCAAATTACCGCACCTTATAGAGAGATAATACTGTTTTGCAACAAAATAAATTGGGCATGTAAAATAAATATACAAAATTACTAATTACATTTTGGCATATTATAAAATTCTGACCCATTCGTATCTCAAAATCTAATAAGTTTTAAGGTAACAAACTAAACATGAACTAACTACATAAAGAGTAACTCAGTGTAAATTTCAATTGACCCTTTCACTTCATCCCGCGGAAGGCAATGGCAAACCATAGCAGAATCATCCTACCATGGCGAGCATAGAGACGTCACGGCTGTCACCACGTGGCGATGCGTGTGCTCAAACAACCAGGAATGGGCTTGAAACGACCCATCATCAGCACGGTAATAAAAATACCAAAATCCTAAAAGCTTGAAATTGTAGTCGGGATTTACAACCAACAAGCCGGCTCATGGATAAAAGTTTCATGGCTCTATACATTTAACAGGATGCTCTGTCATCACGTGATACATTAGGGAAGAAATTATGCAGTAGTGCTAGGTAGATATGTTGGCTGTAGACATAGTAACCTACAAAGGTTTTACAAAATAAAATATTAGCCATATATGTATGCAGTAACGTTACTGTAAATATTTTTTCTCCTAAAAGATTAACAATCGTGGCATAAAAAAATTTACTTGTGTGTCGTAGCTTACTGCTGGAAAATTAAAAATAAAATAACTGGTTTTTGCTCAAAATACTTTATCTTCTCTCTAAAGTTTAAATTGATTTTGTTATTTAAATAAACAAATAAAAGCCAGTACATTTAGAAGAACTGCACAGTGCTCAACATTTTCCGATATAAATCGCTGCTCTGAGAGATAACGATCACAAAACCTAAGTGTATCGAGTTCTCCTAAATACCAGCACTGACATATGTACAGATTGCTGCTTGAAATAATTATTTCGTAAATGCACGAAAAAATAAATTAATTAATTAATTGACAGTGCAAAGTTGATCGCTAAATCTTATTGTTTTTTTTCTACAAAAAATCCTTCTAAATATCAGACAATGTTTTTCTTGCAAATAATTCGATATACTTAATCGAAATATTTAAATGAACCACAGAGCTAAATATAATATTTTATTTCATTTACAAATTAATACTGCTGATAGGTGCTACAATAATGCTGAAAAAAACCTAGCACTATTATAACATAAGTAAAGAAAAAAAACTGATATGATGACACTTGTATAAAAAAATTTCAGCTCAATTTTCAAATAATTAATTTTATGAGAAATTGATAATCATCCATAAGATCGAAATGTCCAGTGATACAATAAATCAAGTAAAATGATAAAAAAAATTAATTAATGTCAAAATGTACTAACACAAACAATAATTCCACTTTTACTTCTTATAAGTCATAAGTCAAATATTAGACTAATATAACGCTTTATAAAACAAAATATAATAATATATCCCAAAAATCCAAACCTGACGCAAAAATATTGAATCCTGTAAAAAATAATACCAAATAAAACACTTCAAAATTTGTATGCCTTAATTATGTTTAAAACATAGCAAGCAGAATTATGTGTATTTCTAAACAGTTAGAGCAACATCATTTAGAGTTTCAATAAGATTTCTTAATTTTATATTAATGGCGACCTCGTATGAATGATACTAGCAGACTGTATAGTCGTCTTATAATCTTGCTCTTCGCCATGCTAAAGTAAATAGATATTTTTCAAGTTATAATAATTATTATAAATTAAGTTTGAATAATTTAAAGGTTAATTTTTTTCTTAAAGCTGTTTCCATTACAACTTCTAACAATTTATGGTTTTTGGTTATCATAACAGGATTCTTAAAAGTATATAAAAGTATTAAATTATTATGATTGATTTTTTAAGTAAATTGCTTAGTTTAAAATATTATGTAATAAAGTTAGAAACTTACCGACACGGAAAGCCATGCAAGAGTTGTAATGAAGAAAAAGCCGTGAGGTACCTGAAAACAAAGGATGCTGATATTAACATACAATTTGACAACTAGATGTTTTACACACATAATGGTTCATAGACATAGACATAGATATATATTCATCAAAATCTTTTGGCTTTGGCGCCCATCCTGAAACCTAGGCATATACCAAACAATTACTGTATAATACCAAAAGAACTACAAATACAGCACATTGTATTAAATACTGATGTTTTAACTGCAAAATAATAAAAAGCCACAGATCCTCCGAACCATAATACCTATAGCTATCGCATTTATATCAAACTTTTCCATAGACCACCAAAACACTAAGGATAGTTAAAAGGAATATACAATACACTTCACCCACTTCAATCGCCCTTATCACGATCAAAATACTCGTAATGATTTTGACATATAGATTCTGAATCAGTTTTTTTTATATTTAAATAACAGTCCCTATGCATCCAATTCATGTTATAAGCACGGATAATAACAATGCTCCATACCTACATGCTATAGCGCTAAATACAGCAAAATTAATCAACCATCATTCTCAATTCACAAATCACATAATCCTCAACGTGTTAGTGAATCCTCGCATACCACAATGTAAAGTCGTTTTTATAAGAATTTACCAAACATCTGCGAATCGTGAAGTTAACAGAAACTATGCATAGCTAAATAATACTTTAGGCTCTCTTATAAGCAGTTTCCAAATATATTTTTGACAAACGATGAAACACATACATGAGCTACATACAATTGAATAGTATTGGAACACAGTCGATTATTGAGAATCATTATATATAGTCTTGAAGTAATATCTAAAATTTAAAAATAATTTCCTAATAATCAAATTAACAGAATTCTTACATACTGTGATATTTCAGCCAAGGAGAAGTAAATGAAATGAGAGGAGCTAGAATTAACAAATTCTGAAATTTGACATACTACTTTATTTGACTATATATCACTGATACACCCAGGCACATTTTACCAGGAACAAATTCTTACAATTTTAATTACGATCGCCGATCTTCAATGATTCTGGAAGTACAGCAGCGAAAACATAGCATGAAGAAAATCTTGTATATAATGGTTTTGCAGAATATAGACTGGTATGTTCTTGCAATCAGACATTACTTCATGTGATGAATCGACGAGCAGAAACTCTTTAGGTAAATGTCTATTAAATACTGTTAATGACCAATAATTCCAAATGCTTTACTTTTATATAATGTTATCATTATCATCTGGAAGCGGATGAGAACTCGTAAAATGAAGACCAGTACCATAGTAGTATCTGCTGGATGCTTTCATAGATATGTTATTCTGAAATAAATATATAATTACACATTGCATTCAAACTTTCGTTCATGAAAACAAATTTCCACATCTATCAGACTGATATGACTTAGAGGTAGGATTCACAAGACAATTATGCTCTTCCTGTCGCCAAGCGCTACTGCTGCTTGCAAACTACTGCCCACAATATTTACACAATATTTCGGAGTAGGGCTCCTGGCACTGAGTTCTGGATGAGGATTGAGGATTGTCGACGCCACCGTAGATTATGACGTCACGGCGGCTATCTTGGACTCAAAAATTTCCTCAATAAAGACTCAAAATGACTCAAAATTACTGATGATTCCAAAAGCTTACCCGATTTCGCGGGGGAAATTCCCGTTTAGAGGGAAAATTTTCCGTTTTTGTCCTGAAAAATTCAAAAATTATAAATTCGAAAAACCTCAAAATACTTTTGCCTTTGAAAGAACGCAAATTCTCCGAGATGACTTAAATTCCCCATGGCCAAGCCGCCTTTAAACAGTTGGGGGGGGGGGGGGGGGGAGGAAGCATTGAACTTGACCTCGACCAAAAAATTCAAATATAATAAAAATTTGCTTACTTCAAATGTTTAGTAACATAATCGAGTTCGGTCTTCTGTTCGATTCCCTTTGAGAGTAAACAAGTAATTTATTAATATATTAAAAAAATTCTCAATAAAAAGTAATACAAAACTTACGCCACAACACTTTTGCAGTTATCGTTGCAGTTATCGTTACGCCCGCCATCTTGGATTCTATAAATGTTGCATGTTTCATTACACCCGCCATCTTGGATTCCATAAATGTTGCATGTTTCGTTACGCCCGCCACCTTGGATGAGTATAACGCCATTGTTAAACTCTTCGTTACGCTCCGCCATATTGGATTCTAGAATGTTACACTTTTCGTTACGGCTGCCATCTTGAAAATCCGTAAAATTTATGCTTAAAAATTTGGAAAAAAATTCAAAAATTAAAATAACATATTATTATTAAAATACTATTAAAAACGCACTTAAGTAATGGAGTCCTCGGTTTGAATCCGATGTGGTCAAAAATAAAAAAATGGCGACCGATCCTTCCTCCACGAAAGCAGCTGGCAGACTGACCTCACATCACTAATGCTAGTATTACTTCAGGTTCGCCATCTTGTTTTCGTCTGCTGAAGACGGACATCTTGTTTACATCTACTAGAAAATGACTACGCAATGTTTACGCAATGTACACGCAATACACGCGATGTACACACCAAACACGTAATGTACGCACTGGACACGCTGTACGTGCGCTACAGATTATCCCTATAAGTATTTTGATTGTTTCCTTTGTGTGCTCCTTGTTATTCCTGGTGCGACTTCTGCTGATTTTCTTCGAGTGCTTCTGGTTATATCTGAGAGTTCAATCTCTGCATAAAAACGTTTTTACTTAGTGTGGCTTGTTATTTTATTCAGAGTTTCGATAAAATTCCTGAATTTCTGTTAGGTACTAAGTCAGCACTTAACAATATTTTTTATCGGGTGTAATTAAAATTTTCATTACGCTATCAAGTAATATGCCCTAAGACGGCTCAGAATCACTATCATGCAAGACGAACTTCGTTCTCATTGGTGTCTAGCGAAGCATCCTGCATCCCACATGAAAAATAAGAAATATTTATCTCCATGCAAAATGTGGCGACATCTGTTGTTGAAAAACATAACTATTTGGACATGGGTCTTTCAAAATTGAAAATTAAATCTCGCTGATGAATTACCCAAATTCATGTTTGAGTATCTGATTCTAATGAAAAATCTCAGTTTGATTCTTGTATTAGTCCCAGAAGCTAACGTGGATGCCGGTTTTTTGCCTATCACTGTATCAAAAGGACACTGCTGTAGATACTGCAGCAAGGAGTTTGTCCTGAGAAAGAATGCTAGACATCACGAGAACATTGAATGTGTTAAAGACCAACTACACAAAATGATAAGTTGTGTTCGTTGTAGCAAGTCATTTACGCGAAGAGAGCTTAAAAATAAACGGCATACAATGTAAAGTCGAGCCCACTTACAAGATGGATAACAATTGAGCTACTATTCTTAAGAAGAATGTGCTGCATGAAGACAATAATTCTCCTTATTTTGAACCTAATTATGTTCGTAGCTTTCCTGATCTGGACAAAGAACTTAAATTAAATTACATTGCTGATTGAGGGAAGACTGAAGATAATGGAAGTATCATTACCATTTAAAGTGAGAATACATTAAAGCCCATCTCAATTAGATCCTCCATAAGTTTGTAGACGATGAAGAAGCTTCGACATCGATTTCGAACTCTTACAGTAATCCTGGTGAAGAGCTGACTTCTACGATGATGACGAGAGTGACTTTGAGGGTAGTGACGAGACCAAACACTGTGATGAAGCACCTAAAACTGCCAAGATTGAAGACTGATGAAGCCCTGAGACCGAAACGTCTGAAACGATGCAATATAATAAATTATTCTGATCAAACTTACAATGATGACTGGGACGATAGTGATTTTAAAAATATTTATAACAAACAATTCAGGAAGAAGACATTACCAGAAGAGATTGATTGTACATCATGGGAAGATCATAACATATCAGTCGATCATCTGAGACTACCGGTGACTTCGTTTAGGGCCGGGAACTACTCGCACTTCAACGAAGTAGTCTTCATACTTAAAAAGAACTTAGGGAAGCTGGCTACATACAAGATGACTTAGTTTACCTGCATTTGTATAAAAATAAAATTAAAAATAAATTATATTTTGGCATTCAAAAATGATTGTTTTATTGCTCGATTTCTGCTTTTGACTAAGAAGAAGTTCTCGCAATACATCTCCTTTTTTATGTGCTTCCATATGTGCTGATTTTTAGCTGAATTAGCTTCCATTTGTACTTTTTTGATAGTACTTTCAATTGTGCTTCCTTTTTTAATGTACTTCCTATTGTACTTCATTTTTTATGGTGCTTCCGTTTGTACTTCCTTTTTTGATTATGCTTCCAATTGTGTTTCCTTTTCGTTGATTGTGTTTACTATTGTTCTTCCTTTACATGGATTGTGCTTCCTTTATTGATTGTGTTTTCTTTTCGTTGATTGTGTTTCCATTTGTGCTTCCTTTTTTATTGTGCTTCAATTTGTGGTTTCTTTATTTGATTTGCATCAGATTGTGCTTCTTTTTTAAATGTGCTTCCATTTGGTTTTGTTTTATTTAGATTGTGGTTCCTTTTTTAATGCTTCCTTTTTTTTAATGGTCTGATGTAGCCTCCGGTGCTCCCTCCAGTCGCTTAAGCCGTTCTTGCCCATTATTTCTGTTCCTCTGGGGCTGTACACCCCTCCTTTCTTCTCCCGGGGGTGCAATGCTACCAACAAGTGAACTGCAGCAGAAACAACAGCCCCGCGGCTGTTTTAGCGATGACCACCCGCGTGACCATCATGTGACACTGTCGTGTGCATCCGCAGTGTATCAATCCGCCAGATACAAATATATCTGTCTATTTATTTATTGGATGTATCTGTAACAAGTTTCTGTAGTGTTGAAATGTTTCTTAAGTTAAGTGATTGGTTATTCACCGTGCGCTTTCATTCACGCGATTGGCCTGGACCGTCTCTCGTTTCCCGCGCACTTCGCGCGTAAAAAGGCAGCCCGAGTGGCATTGTGCCGCACAGGGCGAGCTCAGCCGCCGTTCTCTCGGCGCAGCGGCCGGATGCGCTCGTGCATCGTGGAGCCAGCATCGCCTTGACGTCACCTTCCATTGTATTTGTTTCGTCTTTTCGTTTTGTCGTGTTTATGTCTCGTTACAACTGTTGTGCTGAATTTTTTTTTGGGTTCAATATTTTTGTGCTGTCATCATTTGTGGGGGGGTTTTCGTTCTCTTAGTCCATTTTTCTTTGTTTCTCTTTGTTTGTTGACCATACTCCTGTTATGGAATATTATGTGGTGTTTATATCCTGTTAACAACAGCAATTTTTTGCTTAATTTGTGTTTTTGTCTTTTGTTTTTTTTAGTTTTCCTCTACATATATACATGTGCTTAGCAATGGCGTATGTCCAAAAGCTTACATCAAGTCACCTTCCACCTTGGCTGCACTAGTCGCAAGTCTTACAGAGCAGTTTCTGTAGCTCCGCGGCCGGCCTCCACTCGGCTCGGCCCAGCGAGTCAGGAAGTCAGTTGCACTTTACGATCCTCGCGCGCCGGGACCAGGGCCTCTTGTGGTCACACAGTTCCCTCCTCGGTCTCTGCCGCTGGTGTCTGGACCTCGCCCGCAAGGGCTGCCTCCGGGCTGAACGTGCGAACTACTTAATTCGCCATTAATTTCACTTGGAATTTAGCCAGGCGGGCGTGTAGTTATAATGCGGGAACCTCTACCCAAGCTTACTACGAATTATTGTTTTAGCGTAAATGCTGCAAGTGGCACCACGGTCTTGTGTAACGTATTTCATGTGGAAAGCTCGTTTCTTGTATCATAATTATCTGAGTGTAATTTTCGCGTGTATTCGCAAAGGGGAGTTCCTCCCATTTCAGGTGATGTTTTTATATTTATATTAATCACTAATCAACTTTTAGACTAACTTTCACGAAATGAAAAATATATACAGGTCATACTTTTTGTATAATTAGCTGCCAAAGTGACATTTTTAACGTTTTTTGTGTTGTACAAATAAGGAGAATTTAATTTATTGCAGAACTGAAACTTTTTAGGTTTCACTGCAATGCCACTGGCTACTTCATGATATTGTTTGCATTTCTATCGCAAAAACTCATTTCATGTTTCTTGGCTGTCAAAATCGTAAAAAATTTGAGAATTTTGAAATGCCAGGTAAAATTAATAAATATTTTCTGAAAGAAATTCAAACCATTTCTTGAAGTAGCCAGTGGCATTTCAGTTAAACCTAAATAGTTTCAGTTCTGCAATAAATTAAATTCTCCGTATTTGTACAACCCAAAAATGTTAAAAATGTAACTTTGGCAGCTAATTATGCAAAAAGTATGCGCTGTATATATTTTTTCAATTCGTGAAAGTTAAACAATTGAAATAGTCTACAAGTGTATCTGTAACTACTGTAAATATAAAATCTTGAACTGAAATGGGAGGCAACCCCTTAAGGACAACATTACACGGCCCGTTGTGTTAATCAGTTGCTTTGGTGTAGTACTCTGTTCCGTCATACACGCCACCATCAGTGAGCAACTAGTACTATGGGCCGTCAGTGTGTTGGCACTCAGACTTGAAGGGCCAGATCCGCGGACAGCACTGTGTACAGAGTGGTTCGGTGCAGTACAGCAACGTCATACAAACTGTGTCTACCGTTATTTCTTATGGCGTCCCGAGTGGCCAATAACTCGGTGTTCCCCGCTGCGATGTCTCCCCTGTGTCCAGCCAAGTGGCCCACAACTACCATCTGAGAAATAGTGCACCTCTAGTTAGCCGCGACTCGAACCCGCAACTCGACAATCACAGGGGAAACAATCGGATCATGTCAGTACAACGACAAGACTGTATTTAGACGGCATCCAAATTTCAAGATGGCAGATGCCACAGTTATAATAAATAATTACTACACTCTAGTGGACAAAAATTAACTAATATGATGGTACTGTGCTCTAGCAGATGACATCTGTACTACATGACACTATCGGTCCATGTCCATCTCTAGCAGATGCAATGTGTGTTAACTAACGCTCCTGTAATGCAAGCACTCAAAACAATGTGGCGCTTCTGTCTCGAACAGACGAAGCTATTATTCTTTCAAACTCAAAAAAAATTACAATTCCGAATATGTAGGTTATTTTTATATACCTTATTTAATTCTCAGTCTGGTATATGTATCGATGGCCGTGCGGTTATAGGTGTATGTTCTCCAACCTCCGATAGATGTCAGAGCTGCGATGGTTCGAATGAGAGTTCTTCCAAAATATTTTGTAAAAAATAAAATTTAATATTGTGATAAGGACCATATAGCTCTGGTAGGTAATGAAACATCACCCTTATGTGATGAGACAGAGCAACGATGAAGCTCTCTTGGAGGAAACAAAGATGTCAGTATCCAAGATGGCGGCTTCCATCGGAACAGTAAAAACCAAGATGGTGAATGTGTCATCATCCATGATGGCGGCCTCCAGCAGAGGAGAAAAAAAGGGCGGACATGATATCAAGAATCCAAAAAAGACTGTGAAATCAAATCCAATATGACGGACATGATATCAGAATCCAAATGACTGTGAGATCAAATCCAAGATGGCGGACATGTTATTAGAATTCGAAATGGCGGCCGCAACGAAAAGTGCAATGGTGACCTCTTACACGTCCAAGATGGCGGACGTAACGAAAAGTGTAGCATTAGTGTGCAGGGTGCTCGATTTAAAGATGGCGGAACGAAAATGGCCGCCGGAGTCAAAGTCAAAATCTAAGGTAATCCAAGATGGCCGCCATTAAATCACAATCCAAGATGGTGGTCGGCTCCACTGGCTCCTCATTTCAAAGCCTGTGCCTGGAGCTCCTCTTATACACTACTGTGTGTTTTTTTTTTTTTTTGTTAATTTGACCAAGATTGAAATGCACGTGCCTCGAAATATTTTTTTTAACTATAATGACATGAATTTTATTTCTGACCCTTCTGAATATAACTGTTAAAAAATTTAAAGAAATATATTTATTTTCCAACACAATGACTATCTTAAGTTTGCAGGTTGTAGTTGGACAATCTGCAGTCACAATTCACATCATATTTTTTTATACGCATGAGGATATATTAAAGTATCTATATTTTGTGCTTTGCATTCTTTGTTACATTCATGTAACATTTGATTTAAATGTATTAATTAAAGTCATAAAAATGTTACGTTAAAAAAATTCACAAAATAAGACAGAATTCGGAACGATATAATTGATAACAAATGGGTTGCTGACCTTATAAAAATGTTGTATATAAAAAAAGGGGAAAATGTTATAACCTTTTACATTACTGAAGGTTTGAGCGACCTGCGGAGGAAAATTGTATTTGAAAAGCCAAACACGTGTTAACTTCCCAACTGAAAATAAACAGTTGTTTACAACGAGATGCTTCCTCGGCCTTGGGGGGGAAATACGAGGGAGGTTATCTTTGTTGTGGGCCAACTTCCACACTCGGGGATAAAACAAGCACGGCCCCTTCGCAGTTGTTGCTGCGGCGCTCGGCCTTTTGAGCAGCCAGGCGCCTCTAGGGAGGCTCTGGCCGGGCCGTCATGGGCCGGCGCGGAATACAGGCGAGAAAACAGGAAAAAAAAGAAAGAAAGTTTACGGTTGAACTAGCGGATGGGGAGGAGTTCTCCAGTGGCCTGGGCAAAAGGGACTTTGAAGGAGGGGGGGGGGGGGTTCATGCCCCCCCCGGGGGGGGAGGGGGGGAACGCCGCTCGAGCGTAACTCGTTGCGTTTTTTTGCTTACTGGACGCGCCTACACCATAGGCAACACGCGCAGTCACTCTGTTTGATGTGTTGCAGGACATCCAGGGGCTGACCGAGAGCAACAAACTGCCAGGCATTTTCTGCAGTCTCTGCCCGAAGCTTCAAGCGTAGCAAAATAACACCCATCATCAGACAATAGCTGTGTAGTTAACTTCCCCTTACCTACAAGTTTATATGTAGAAAGAATGTAGAAATAAAAGTATTTAATGAGAGTATATTTCATCAATTATTCTAATTGCAGTATACAGAAATGTGAAGATACATACAGGCATTTTAGTGAAACTGTTTCAGATTCATCTAGACTTAAAATGTTAAGTCAGTAAAATTGCAAATATCCCTAAATTAATTCATCACCCGTTGTATATTTTGTTGGTTATTTTTGAAGCGATTCGAAACTTCACTACAAAATGTGAAATTTTAATCTCCTTTTCAACGATGCTCTGACTTTATTCGGGCAACTAAACGAAATAAATTCTTGCTGTCGGTCTCACAGAAGGTTTACCAAAGTTGCTAATCATCTTTAGTATGTCAGTTTATACTTGAACATAAACCCTCCTGTTACCAGTGTTCCATGACACTGGAACACTTCACCCCTAAGACATCAATTTTTTGTACCTCGGATCTGTTTACCACCAGAAACACACCGGGAGGCAGTGTTGATCCTTGCGAGATAGGCACCCGCACGATCTCTACTCCAGAACGTTCTCCGCGCTGAACGATGACCCGTGACCCGTGAGCCGTGAGCCGTGAGCCGTTCCTGTGACGACACACCGCCCTCGACTGACGTCACGCTGCTGCAGTGGTAAGAAGCGTCGCTCCCGAGGTGGAACACAGATAGTACAGCTTGTGTGTTGTCCCCCAGGAAGGTTGTACTCGCGGGGCGAGTAAGCCGAGACGACACAGCGCACGAGTTGCTCAGAGGAACTCGGGAGAGTGACTGTGTTCTGAGGCGGCGTGCTGGACGCGGCGAGGCATCTCATTGGTCAACTGACCTGTGACATAGTTATAAGGATTGTTTTGAAGGGAATGCCAATGTGTACCGGACTATGACATGCAGCAAGCGACATTCCCTGGTCGATGGTAAAGTTTGGTGTGTAATTCACTCTCACTAGTATTGTGCGTCGGATAGTGTGGTGCTTGGTAATTCGGACGTAGTGAAATTACGTCCATGGAGTAACTGCCCAACTTCTTGCGAAGAGCGGATAGAGGCAGCGATCTAGAAGCCATCCAGCGCTGGGGTTGCCGCAACTTGATTACATGCGCATCGGGAGTCAGCGGCTCGCTCGTCTGAGTGCGTGGAAACGAGGCGGACGTTTCTGCAAAAAGTGGAGCAGTGGGAGCTACGCCTTGGTGACGTCGTCCAGCCGTTTGCTACAGCAGTCCGAGGTCCCGTTTTTACAGTGAAGGCGAGGAAGTGGCCTGTCTTCTCCGGACAACTCACCGTGTAGTCAACGGTTTTAGCAAGCGAGCTGTACTTCCAACCTGGCGTCTATGACACGGGACGGTGTTAATCCACGAGGAAGAATACACATATTTTTGTCCTAATTCAAGTGTCAGAATTTCCTGTATTTTGTAGTGTCTTGATAGTTTTTTTTAATAGATTTATGTTTTCTTGAAATGTGGTTTTTAATATCTGCGCACCAGTGGCAAAGAGTGATATTGTTATTGCAAATTTTAAATTTCAAGTGCTCGGCCTTTTATTTCAGACTTCCATGATTTTAATGTAGATACCTACCCATGGTTTTTAGCTGTAAGTAAGTAACGATTTTGAATGAGCCCTAAAGTTTTGTTTGTAAGCTGTATGTTAGGTTGCGAGACTGAAACAAGTTGTTGTACAAGGTCAAGCCTCATAGCTATTGTAAAAGTCATTTGGTATTTTGATTATAAATTATATTTATTTTATTATTAACTCTCGTTATGTAGTCATAATAGAGTCTTAGTGCGGCTTCGATCCCTTAACTTTTACTTGTTCATGGGAACAACGGCAATGAATATCGTTGTGAGGTTTTAAAAGTATTAACATACTTTCATGTAAATTTTTCGCAACTCGAGTTTATCTGCAATTGGAAGCTGCTGCAATGAATGTTGCAGAA
This sequence comes from Bacillus rossius redtenbacheri, assembly GCF_032445375.1. Lineage (NCBI taxonomy): Eukaryota > Metazoa > Arthropoda > Insecta > Phasmatodea > Bacillidae > Bacillus > Bacillus rossius. Next base: position 11,174,352 of record NW_026962012.1, on the reverse strand, counting down.
AATAGGGATCAGTATGGCCTTTGAGGAGATGTTATATGATGTGTACAGAGTTTGTGTCTGACACCGCACTACCTGCTGTTGGGGTCGGGTTCACCCCCTCCCCGGAGATTGTACCACGAGCAGGCGATAGCCGCTCCACTGCTCTTGTGCGCGGCAGGACGCGTGTTTGGAGCGCCGTGGAACGACTCACACCCTCTGGTTGCGGGGCGGGTGGAGGGAGGGGTGCTGCAGCGGCGCGATAAAGGGTGACGACGCCGTCAGGACTTCCCCCCCTCTCCACAGACACCACGCGTCCTGCCGACAGTGTTGCCACGTCCGTGCTTGCGCCTGGACTCCTCCGTGCGGACGGAAATCCACTTCACGGACATTCTACCATACGCTTGCTTTTTTGACGTGACAACGTCTAATAAATCGATGAACGCCGGCTGCACGCACGAAAAAGTGTCCCGTAACGGACATTGTCCCGTTACGTTGTGTCCCGTTACGCTCATTGTACGTTCGCGCCACATTGATCTCTCTTCCACTCGATTGGAACAACCATATATGATTTGACTTTTTGGAGGCACATTAAACTTGAAACACTCCCATTCGTTTCCTACTTTTCTTATCATCGTCCTATCCTTAACAGAATATCACAGATTGGAAGAAGTTAAATAGCAAACATGTATAAAAGTTATAGTTAATATTATCTCTTCGTTAAAGTAAAAACATAGTTGAATTAATGAGTGCAAATAAAAGTAAATTTATCAATTAAATTGTAGATTTCATTTCACTCCTTCTTTGTACCCATACAAAACAGTGATAATTCAATAAAAATGATTAAATTTTATTCATAAAAGTATGCAATCATTTCATCAATGTTTTATGACGCTGTCACGTTAAACTATCGTCCGTAAACCGACTTTACAGACAATCAATTTTTTTTAAGAATGGAGCAAGTATACATTTCGCGAGTAAATATAATATCACAACTTCCGTAAGGTTATAGTAAAACACAAACTTAGCAAAGTAGCTTGGCTTCTGGGTTGTAGCCGTGTCCTTGGCAGTTACCCACTCCCTTGATGATGGTGACTGCAATTTCGACCGAATCGTCGGTGGAATTTATCGCCAAGGACACGGCTACAACCCAGAAGCCAAGCTAATTCAGACAATGGCCGTGAAAGCCTGCGAAAATTATTAACAAACTTAGCAATTTTTAAATATAAATCCGCCAGTATTAAACAAATTGTAATTATTGTAGATATGTAAATATTAGATTGTCAACGTCATTTAATATCTTTTTTATGTGTGTCAAAAGCAAACAAAATGATATCGATAATTCATAATACAATGAATTTGCTTTTTCTAAGGTACGAAACCCAATTCGTTAGTAAATGCTTTGTGGTTGAATAGGGACTCGTCACGCTGCTGCCAGGTGTAGACGAAGCGGGGGATGTGGCAACACCGCAGTGGCTCGCATCGGAAATGCGCGCTCACGCGGGCGGTCTGCAGTCCCTCCCCCCTGCCCTATCGGGCGTAACTGCGCTCGCCTTCTCTTTACGACCGCCACGCCTCCCTGGGGCAACAACCACACAACCGCCCGACCACAGTCGCCTTAGCGATACACTGACCTTGCCTACCTGAACACGGGGCAATGCCTTGGAATAGTGAAATGTGTAACACTAAAACCCTCTATTCAACTAGATTTCACAATATTTGTTTCAAACAAAAACCGCGTTGGATAATCGTTTACAAAGACAATAACCTTAAATGAAAAGTGACAAAACTCTAAACGTACTGAAGAAACATTAAGAAACATAAAACCTTTAACGAAATTTTTCTCGCTTTTCTATACATTTAATATAATTTTCTTTTCTTTGCGGTTGCAAACGTGGATTTTGTTTGAATATGATGTTGTGAAGGATGGCACGATAGCGCCTGAAAGTATTTAACATGTGAAACGCTGTCTCAGTGCGTGGCTGCGTTTCACGAAAATAAACAGTACCTACGTCGATGCAGCCTAGCTTCATCTTCACACCTCATCGGTGCTTCCAAATCAGGGAATAAATGTTCCATTACTTCTGCTAGCCAACTAAACAATCCAGACTCTTAAGCGGTCACAAAAGATCAATGACGGTTAAGTTTAAGGTACATGATAAGAAAAAAACTTCACGTGTTTTTAGATAATAATAGACGAATTAGGGACAATCAGTGCAGCGTGAAACCGGCCCACATCATAGATTTTCAGGGAAATTTCCCTTTTTCCCATAAAACATCTCATAATTCCTCATTATGTCTTAAAATTTCCCTCCCTTCCACCCTTTTATCGCCCTTTACCATCCCTTTAATCAGAATTCGGGCCACTCTTGATGAATTTGCACACTTGATGTTCAAAGTAATACGTCAATTACTGTCTAAATCCGATTTTAAAAAAAATTCCTCTTCGCCCTGTGTTCAGCCCGGGCAATGCCAGGGACTTCAGGTGGTATAATTATAATAAATGTAAGCGTGATTTCCCCGTGTGTGTCGCTATAACTCCGCAAAACATCCTCGCATGTCCATGGGTGTTATATGGAATGGCAGACCTCCATCTCCATCCATGAAGAAGGTTTAAGTAACTGTAGAGTTTGGGTTTGAAGATATTGGTGTTAAAAGAGGACATCGCACCCATGGACTTATTACGGGAAGTCGGTGAACAGCTGGGAATCGAGTTCCCACGTGGCCGATACTAGCCAGAATGTTCCTGAATGTTCTAGATGGCTCTGGAATGTTCTAAAAGGATCCAGAGTATTCTAAAATATTGTAGAATTTTCTGTTATAGAATCTACCAGAATTTTTGAGAGTATTCCATGTGTTGTAGAATTTTCTGTTATAGAATCTTCCAGAATTTTCGAGAATATTATCACGTGCACCTAGCCGGTGCCACCGCCATTTCTGTCACGATCCACCTTCAGAGGGGGGGGGCGAGAATCGTAGCTCTTTACATAGAAACAACTCGCTTGGCATCAACTAGTCTTAACTTCATAAAATACTTTACTGTACCTAGGATCATAGGTTCGTCATCCCGTACAGGATGTCTGGTGAGAGCTGAACTAAGGAGATTTTGCAAAATAACATAATACTAAATTAAAATTATTTTATTCTTAAAGTCAAATAATCAACATCATTCTTGACGAACATTTACACATCGGGATTAAAATTTAAAACAATACTCTTCTTTACTTCCTTAACGATTGAACGACCTTACAAGAGAGAGAATGAGAGAACTTCACTAAACACTTCCCTAGTCCTTCCGAATACCTCAAATCATAATTAATACTTAAAATTAAAACAAAGATAAGTCCATACTCACATTTTCCGAAAAGCCTTTCTTGATCGATTACTTAAAACTAACGTAGGGGCCTCTCCTGCCCTTAAAATCCGAACGAACATTACATTTTAAAAATTATAACTAAACGACTAGTGACAAGGGCCATTGCCTCCGCCCGAAAGCTTGAAGATGACTACATTATGACCTAACTTAAATTAAACGACTCGTGGCCTCTGGCGTCGACCATAGCTTCCGCCCGAAAGCTTGAATTCCTACATCACGAACGAACTAACAACTCGTGACCACAGGTGAGACGCATAGCCTCCGCCTGAGTGAGCCTGAATTCCTACATCACGAACGAACTAACAACTCGTGACCACAGGTGAGACGCATAGCCTCCGCCTGAGTGAGCCTGAATTCCTACATCACGAACGAACTAACAACTCGTGACCACAGGTGAGACGCATAGCCTCCGCCTGAGTGAGCCCCGAGTCACCAATCACTTGCGCTTAAATTCGCGCGCCCTGCCGCGCCTACCATAACAAAAGCTCGTTATTGAAGTCAAATTTACTAAACAACTAACTAGAACATCTGGGAAGACTACCCCCCCTCTACCCCAATGTGCAGGCCACACCGCGCGGCTTGTTACGACAGCGCGCCCCAGTAACTGCGGCCCGTGGCTGCGCCAGCGCGCGGCCAAACAAACAAACAAAATTCTGCAAGCCCGCAGCGCGCCGCGCCGGCCCCGTGCCCCAATTACATGGTCACGCCACTTGCGCTGACGAGTGAACAGAGCAGCCAGCCCAGAGTCCCGTCAGTAAAGTCCCTAAATTTGATTTCAACAACCCTGCAAAATTTCAACCCGCGACATAACCCTCCCCTCACAGAGCTCGAGCCCCATCGAGCTACCTCAAAATTACAAATTGTCTTTTTCCATTAAACCATAACTATAAATTCCTCATTTCACAAAAATAATAATTTTCTTAGTTCCTTGCTGTCTGAACATACATCTAGATTCTGCATAAGATTTATTTTAAAACAACAAGTATTCATAAAATTAAATGTAAAACTTTTATCTGGTTTGTTCTCACAGGAACCTTCAGAGGCTCGAGTTCTCAATTCTAAAAAAATTGTTCTGTTAGTGAAGCTCTCTTTACAAATTAAATTACTGTTCTTAGTTTCTCAGTATTCGTTAAACAATGTGCAAATTCTTGATAATTATTATTATTTTTTTTTTTTCGGTTTCCGTTTATTACCATACTTCTTTCGTTCTTCAAAAAAAATTAAGTGTCCTTACAGTGTTTCAATTAATTAAACTCTTATCTCGTGAAGGTTGGTGCAACTCCTCGAAGTCAGTGTTGTCGAGAAGAGTAGCTCCCTGGGCTGGCCATCAGCAAACACCACTCAACTCCAACAGCTACTGGACTGGCTTCCAGGGCAGCTCACAACTTCTCCCCACATCTGCTTCGGAGTTGTGCCATCCTCATCACGAACAGATTACAATTCTGAAACATCATCAACAGGCATTACCATCACGCCTGACAAATACAAAACTAACTACTAAACTGCAATCGATGGGCAAGGATGCAAACACACAAAAAAATAAAATTAATTAATTCAACTGCTAACATAAATTATCCCACCCTTAGCATAATCTAATCAGGCAAATAATTTGATAGGAAAAACTTAAGGAAGGGAAACATGACCTCCAATGATTTTCCCTAACTCTTGAGTCTTGATCTTCTCTATACAGCAAATAGTCCCCACGAAGTAACTGGGTTGAAGGTCAGTTCACATGACCCACCCATAACCTCTTCTACTCTTCTTTTCTTCTGGGGGCAACCACAATGCCCACCAATCTCTCTCCATGGTGCCGAACCAGCTATCCCATGAGAGTAAACAACGTAGTCAATAGAAGCGCAGAGGGGAAACACCAATCTCTGGCTTGTCGAGTCATAAAACTGCTTTATCTTCTTCTTCTTCTGAGTAAAAATATCTGACTAACCTTGCTTCTATTCTTCCAAACAGTAAAAGTTCATCAGGTATCTTCATGAAAGAAACATTCTAACTAATAATTCTTCATTTTTCTTCTTCTTTATTTCTGTTAGTTGTAATAGAAGGCCATGTTAGGGAGGTTATAGGGAAAAAGAGTGGCCAATTCCCACCCCATCACCCACCTAGATCATGACTAATTAACTTTTAAACTTTCTATTTCAAACAAATAAAAAAAACATTTTTTTATTCAAACTTTTAAATTATAATTACTTTTACTTCATAACCTCAAAAGCTAATCAATAATTCTAAATGAAATTGTGATTTACTGCATCCTTGTTCCATCCGATCTGTTTGTTTATAACCTTTCTTGTAAAGTATAAAATTTTCAAACATTACTAATTAAAAAAAAATTAAATTCTGGTGTCCTTTGAGTTACAATTAACTTTACTATTTCTTAGCTTGAAATAATTTAAGTTTTCAGAACTATTTCATTGTCTAATTCACAACACTTAAAAATCAACTCAAAACAACAAATCATCAAAATCAATAAGATCATCTGACCTACCTATCAGTACTGTGAACTTGAACTGTTCGTACACATTTATAATAAGCTATTGTATTTAAATTCCAACCTAAATAAGGTTTAAAAAAAACTACTAATCCCTCTGTAAATTAAGAAAATTAACTTTAAAAATTAAACTTAAGGTATTAGTTCTTTTTGACAGCTACCACAACTCACTAGTTCCATCACATTACTATAACCTAAAAAGTTCTGTAAATAATGTTTATAACAAAAAAAAACTCCAGTTACTGTCTTCCATAAAAAAAAATAAAACTTTACATGACCTTATTAATCTCCACTTGTAAGTCCATGGCTGCCAGCTTTCTCTTCTCTTGAATCTTCAGTCTTGGCTCTTGTTTCAGTGATCTTGTATCTTGTCTCTCGAACTCTTGTCATCTTGTAAACTGGACTGCTGCTCAGCTCATCTTAAGGAATCTGTAACAGTTTCAAAAATACATGTTAATTTAAATTACATAATTCCTGTTCTTTGGTCCTAAAAAAAAAATTGTATTATTAGTACACATTACCCTGAAACAACATTATTATTCATTGTTTATTACTTAAAAAAAATGCTTTACCATAAAATCCTTTTTTGTTCTTTTCATTAGGCCTATTTATTTTCCTTCTTCTTAATTAAATTCTGCTTCAAATGTTAATCCTAACTTAAGACCTACCATCTATTTATTATTCATTACCTACATTATTTATGTTACCCTAAAATTCCCATAAGTTTCTAATACTTCCTATCAAAGACATTCTCTCTCAAAAAAAATTTACTTATGACTCTTAACTTAACAAACTTAAAAAAAACTTTTACACTAGACTTAACTTATTATTCATTCTTAGTTACTAAATTTCTATATGTAAACTTTAGTACTTACAAACAAAAACTGCCTATTTCTCTCTACCTCTTAATCTCTTTCAATTATTACAATAATAATGTTACCTTGCATCTTTAAACTTTCTTCTTTTCAATTAAATTAGACATCTCATAACAATAAAAATTCTGCCTATACTCTTCTTATGGGTGTACAACCCAACAACAAAATTTCAAATTCTCAAGTTTCCTTATATTTAAATTATGCAATACAAATAACCTCTGTGGTGCCTGTACCCTTTTAGGCCTACCACCTTCTCCTCTCACAGCATGACAACTCTTATTCCTCGGGGTCTGTATTCACTGTTACAAATCAAATATCTCAAAAAAATTAAAAACAATTTTATTATTTTAAGAAAACAAAAATTTACATTGAATTTACTATGGAGCCTGGAAATCTTAATGTCTCACAGCAGCTAACATGACTAAATCCCATGGAACCCCAGGTTTACATAACCTGTGCCCAAAAATTTAAGCATACCAGGCTTTCTCTGCACTGGTTTTACAGCATCACACACTATTTAGGGCCCCTGATCTGCCATCAGTCCCAAGGAGTTTTCCCACAACCCCTCTCTACACAAGCGCCTACCGCATTCCTCTCAATTGGCTATCGGTTTTACGGCATTCTTTTGGGATCCGACCATCAAGTTAGGGCTAATCGAACACTAAACCTCCATACTTCCAAACTAATGTAAATCAATTAAATTTTCTCTGTAAATTCTAAAAATCAAAAAAAATTATTCCAACATGCCAAAGAAACTTTCAAAAAAAAAATTCATAATCTTATCTTCAAACCCTTAAAATAAAAATAAATAGATTACTCTGTTTTCTCCTTAATAACTGTAAACTGTCAACAAATATTATGTCGTAAATTTAACTATGCTTACTGACTCTAAATCATAAAATCTCATTTGTCCTAATTAATAAACAACCGATTTCCTTAAAATCTCACTGTATCTCTCATACTCAAACTCCACTGGCTGAATATCTCAATAAATTCAAAAACAATTATCTAAACTCTTAAAGAAATTCCTCCCCAATTATTCAAACTTCTTCACATTATTTTATTTCATTACTTAAAACACCTTACTCAAAAAAATTAATTAATTCCCTTCCATTATTATTTGACCAGAAAAAACTTTCTCATTAATTAATTTATTAAAATTCAATTTCACATTAGGCAAGTACACTAACTCTCTACAGCAATGTTTCTCATTTCCCTCCTTCCTAACTGAATCCAATCTTACTTAACCTCCAGGGAATTTACCTCACAAAATAACCAAAAATTTCACTGTAGTGCCTATCTGCTATAGGCCCACTACACAGGGGGCTCTAACCCCACCAACAAACTTCATTGAAATGGTACCCTATCCCATACAGGATAGCCACTTCGGTACTACCATGGGGAACTCCTGCCCCAAACTACTCACAACTCTCAGGATTCTCCTGACCCTTAATTCCGTAGTCAGCCCATCTCCTATGGTCTGCGCTACAATTCCCTTTCTTCCCAGGGACACAACGCCTCACCTTAGGGTCCCTCGCCCTAATGAAAACATTAATTTTGTCTCTCTGTTCTTTTGGAGTAAATTCCCTCTACACACAAAATCTAGCCTTCCCAGTTTTCTCAATGCTTATCGATTTTATAGTGTACCTCCTTAATAATGTTTACAAATCCCAAAAAAATATTTTTAAAACCGAGGTAGAATTTAACTAACAAAAACATAAACAACTTACAACGAAACACTTCTAGCCTATACATCATACACTTCTTAAATTAAATTACTTACATACTGAAAGTTCCTCTTCTTCTAAAACACACTTAAATTTAAATTTATTTAACCAATAGTCTATTTTCTTATCGCTAAGTTACCGTACAGCTGATCAAAACAAGGTCACGGCCGTCCACGTCTCTGTACGTGCTCGTGACGTCACCGAATTCCATCAGGTGCGCCAACCCTCGCTTGCGGTTCCTCCGTTCTCCGCTAGGTCTCAGCACCTCCCCGTCACGTGTTCACTCTGCCACGTCCACTGACGTGTCGTTCTGAAACAACTCTCAACATTTTTCTAATTAAAACAAAACATCACTATAAATTCTATAACTCTCTTTTACATAAACTCTCGTTTTCTCTTTAATTCCTTTCTAACGTTTATCCTTCCCTCGACTGATTTAATTCGTACGTCTCGTCTCCTACGCGCACGAAAACAAAACAAACTTCTCTTGAAAATAATTCCTATTTACGACAAAAAACTTTATTTTAAATTATAATTCTCTTAACCTACAATCTTAAAATGAACTTCAATTAAATTAAACCACTTGCATTATCTCTAATAAGCATTTAACTTATAACGTATTCTCCTCACGTAATAATCCCCGATATAAATCTACAATAAATTCAACGACTTAAAACAACTTATCACTATAAACTTTATCCTTACAAGTATCCTCAAATAAACATCTGTTACGTCAAAAAAAAATCTCAAAGACTTCCTCCACTATAGACTAAAATTCCGTAATCCTCTCCTCAAGTAAACTCTTAATAACCTGCTATCAGAAGCTGAAACTAACTTAATAATAAACATAAAAATCTACCTCTCTCTCTCTCCAGAAATAGAACCTATCCGGCGAACTCTACCATTTCTATCACGTGCACCTAGCCGGTGCCACCGCCATTTCTGTCACGATCCACCTTCAGAGGGGGGGGGCGAGAATCGTAGCTCTTTACATAGAAACAACTCGCTTGGCATCAACTAGTCTTAACTTCATAAAATACTTTACTGTACCTAGGATCATAGGTTCGTCATCCCGTACAGGATGTCTGGTGAGAGCTGAACTAAGGAGATTTTGCAAAATAACATAATACTAAATTAAAATTATTTTATTCTTAAAGTCAAATAATCAACATCATTCTTGACTAACATTTACACATCGGGATTAAAATTTAAAACAATACTCTTCTTTACTTCCTTAACGATTGAACGACCTTACAAGAGAGAGAATGAGAGAACTTCACTAAACACTTCCCTAGTCCTTCCGAATACCTCAAATCATAATTAATACTTAAAATTAAAACAAAGATAAGTCCATACTCACATTTTCCGAAAAGCCTTTCTTGATCGATTACTTAAAACTAACGTAGGGGCCTCTCCTGCCCTTAAAATCCGAACGAACATTACATTTTAAAAATTATAACTAAACGACTAGTGACAAGGGCCATTGCCTCCGCCCGAAAGCTTGAAGATGACTACATTATGACCTAACTTAAATTAAACGACTCGTGGCCTCTGGCGTCGACCATAGCTTCCGCCCGAAAGCTTGAATTCCTACATCACGAACGAACTAACAACTCGTGACCACAGGTGAGACGCATAGCCTCCGCCTGAGTGAGCCTGAATTCCTACATCACGAACGAACTAACAACTCGTGACCACAGGTGAGACGCATAGCCTCCGCCTGAGTGAGCCTGAATTCCTACATCACGAACGAACTAACAACTCGTGACCACAGGTGAGACGCATAGCCTCCGCCTGAGTGAGCCCCGAGTCACCAATCACTTGCGCTTAAATTCGCGCGCCCTGCCGCGCCTACCATAACAAAAGCTCGTTATTGAAGTCAAATTTACTAAACAACTAACTAGAACATCTGGGAAGACTACCCCCCCTCTACCCCAATGTGCAGGCCACACCGCGCGGCTTGTTACGACAGCGCGCCCCAGTAACTGCGGCCCGTGGCTGCGCCAGCGCGCGGCCAAACAAACAAACAAAATTCTGCAAGCCCGCAGCGCGCCGCGCCGGCCCCGTGCCCCAATTACATGGTCACGCCACTTGCGCTGACGAGTGAACAGAGCAGCCAGCCCAGAGTCCCGTCAGTAAAGTCCCTAAATTTGATTTCAACAACCCTGCAAAATTTCAACCCGCGACAATATTATAGAATGTTCAAGAATGTTCTTGTATAATCCAGGACGTTTGTGAATTTTATAAAATTCCTTAATGTCACTTAAACTTCCCGAAGGTTTGAGAATTTCTTAGCATGTTCCAGAATGTTATAGAATTTTTCAGAATGTTATAAAATGTTCTAGAAGGTTCCAAGATGTTCGAAAATGTTCTATAATGTCCCTGAAGGTCCTGGGCCTTGGAAAAGACCTCGAGTGTCGAAATGTTCTAGAATGTTCGATTATGTTATAGACGGTTCTGGACCAGCGGAGGGACTTCCTATTCCAGAAAGTTCGAGAAGGTTATAGAATGTTATAGAAACCGGAAATAGAACGTAAGTCTTGAATCACCTAGAAAATTCTCGAATGTTCAATTCTATTGTAGTGATGGGTATACGTTCTAGCTCCTAAGGGTGTTTATAATCGATGGCGAGACGCATCTGTCAGTACCTATACCTAAGTTAAAATGTTTGGAATTATAATTAAACACAAAATTATCTTACAATTGTAAAATATCAGCGGTACCTAGAGATTGCACAAGCAAAGCCGCGGGTTATTAGCTAGTTATAAATAAATATTGTTACCACGAAGCTTTGTGTCCAGGTTATTGGTTTTAATTGTTTTAACTCAATACCTTCATGTTGGTAAATCGAAATTCAATACTGCACATGACCAGCCAAGGCATGTCAAACGTACTGTGAGCCAATCGTAAAGGTTAATCATATGCAGGTGTGTTTAAAACTTATCTCGCTACCGAATGAATTAGCGATATCTTCGTGATCTAACGAGAAATCTAACAACACTTCATCGCGACAAATTGTGTAGTTGCAAGCCAAGGAAGTGAGTCGGCAGTTCCTTGGAATGGAAATTAATATTAATGTTTTGGGAAATACAATCTCTAATGCTGCGGCGGAGTTCTGATTCACGAGCTAGTCAGTTACGCTTCCACATTGCAAACCGCGTTTCGTGTTTAAAACACATACGTGTTTGGTGTTTAAAACAATACATACAGTAATCTATACCACAAATGATATCATGCAAGACATTCACCGAATAAAACTTATAAACAGTTCCACATGAATACGAAATATTTTAGCACGCGAATTCGGCAATTTAAGACAGACATTGAAGCCTATCATTGTGTACATATAACATATTTCGCTTTATTTCATTCAACCACACAAATTAGGACTATGGCTCGAAGAGTTTATTCTTAAAAATAGGTCCACTAAATTTGGGAATAAACCTTATAATAAACAGCCCCTTAAAATATGACTAACTTTATCCTCAAGAAACTGCGTTGAATAATTGATATTTGGTTTGTCGGGTAATATGCTGTGAATATTGTAATACCTTAAAATTAACTAATAATTTATTTTAAAGACTTTTTTATCTTCTGATTCCAAATCATTTTGAATATGTACAGAAAAGGTTATTTTTCAGCTGAGATTTTTTGGTCATTAGAAGTAAAATTTCACCTGTTTACTTAATCCGCATTTTCCCACCGTAAGAATGGTTCAAATTATAATAAAGTTTGGTATATTTACTGGTAAAAATTTAATGATAAATATAAACTATACTAAAAATTTGTAATTAAAAACCAGCATGCTACCTGACATTATATCTATCTTAAATCACTCAAGAGGTTAGGTTATGAAAGGTACCAAAAGGCTTGATTTTACCTCTCTGTGCACTCCTGCGCCAAATATGACTTATAACGATTTAATTGTATCATGTGTTAAATTCTCAAATTAAAAGATTCAAATAAGGTGACATCTGCGTAATTTTGGCCTAATTCTTTATTTAGAAGTCTTAGTACGAAAATAAAATCGTGATGGAGTTTCTACAGAGTTGGAACAACACAACCATGTTCATAACCCCATTCAATTCCAGTTTTTTTTAAGTATGAAAAGTTAAGGCACTTATGAAATTTCAGACCCCCATTAATAAATTCACTTTTTTTAAGTACAACATCGTTACAGGAATGCCTTGCGATAGTAATTTCATCATCTTTTCACTAATAGCGTAAATTTTCATTGCGTGTAACAGACTTGGCGTTTTTAAAATAATGGACTGGGGTCAAAGTAATTAAAGTGGAGCCACAAAGGAAAGTAAAATAATTACCAGCTATCATGTTTGCCAGAACAGGCGTGTCCATAATGCATGGTTTCCAGACTATCCATCTTCTCTCGATAACTACCATAATCAATGTTAACTATTCTCTGAACTTATTCGACCGCTTTTACATCTAGTGTTTTTTGTCACTGATTTTAATTAACCTCTTTTTAACAACTTCTTTTAAAACAAGAGTGCTGAAATTGTAATTTGTAAAGTGTCCTGGTAAATTCTAAGTATTTAATCGGCTACGATAGAGAGCACTTCCACTGGCATTGTTAAAACGCAGTGGAACTGCATGCACTCAACAAATATTTATGTTATTATCATCGGGATATTTCAAAACGTACCTAACTTCTCATTTAGTTGACAGATCCGCAAACGATTAAATAATTGATACTAAACAAGCTTGGCTATTTATTTTCCGTACTTGAACCATGTGTGAGGGAGGGGAGGAAGGTTTTATGTAAGCACCTGGTAATAAACAGAAATTTTCAAATACTAGAACGAGTTTTCAAAAGTGATTATCATATTTTAAAAATCTTGAATCAGTACTCTCGAAATATTTTTTTCCCTTCAATCTTTATATTTCACGTTAAAAAAAATAGGTCTCGAGGTACTTCAGTTCCATTTCCCCTGGTGTTATTTAATCCTATTCCAACAAAAAGGAACACTCAAAATCCGTAAATCCACTCAGGACGAGATGGGGCACTGAGGGCCATTAACTCATCACGCAGTTGGTCGCATAAAACATTTCCTCCCCCCCCCCCCCCCCTTTAGGGCTTTTTCTTCCCCGCAGTCACTCCGGGCCCGCTAGTCGGCGGGGAAATGGACTTTCAAAGCACTTCCGGATCGGGTAAAAAAATGTCATTAGCAGCCGCCGCGGGCGATCGCTGGTGTATAATCGCATCAAAACAGAAACGTCCCCCGCAGAGAACAGGAGGGGGGGGGATTCTGACTGGATCCTCTGATGGAGCCGGGAGCCAGCTCTGTTTCCGAGCCGAACACCCCTCCCTCTGCCATCCTCGTGCAACTCGAGTTCAGCGAGCCGAACAGGGTGTGGGGAGACTTGTCGACACCATGTTTACACTCCACCCCAACGAGCAATGAATGGTAGCTTCTCTACTCGCTGTTTTGTTTCAGTCGACAAAAATGTAACATATTAATATACTTGCCCTACTACAGATGTAGTGGCGTATCAGACTATGTTTTATTATAATTTTGCATCGTTCAGACAGAAATGAAGTTCGTACCAGCTGTAACGCACCATAATCGACTTTCTTCTACAGGATGTAGCTAGCGCCAAACTGTTTACGCGCAGAGGTTTGACGTGACGTGGACTCCGACATAGTCACGTCGGGGTCGGAACAGAACCCGCGGAAAAGGGCGAGCCGTGGAGACGCGTGTAGCGGACCTACTCCCCACTGGGAGAGCTACAGCGCCACCTGCAGCCCTGACCCGCATGCCAGCCACTGGTGGCGAGGCGTGTAGACCCGTGTAGCGGAGCTACTCCCCACTGGGAGGGCACAGCGCCACCTGCAGCTCTGCCCCGCATGCCAGCCACTGGCGGCGAGGTGTGGAGACCCGTGTAGCGGACCTACTCCCCACTGGGAGGGCTACAGCGCCACCTGCAGCCCTGCCCCGCATGCCAGCCACTGGCGGCGAGGTGTGGAGACGCGTGTAGCGGACCTACTCCCCACTGGGAGAGCTAACGCGCCACCTGCAGCCCTGCCCCGCATGCCAGCCACTGGTGGCGAGGCGTGTAGACCCGTGTAGCGGAGCTACTCCCCACTGGGAGGGCTACAGCGCCACCTGCAGCCCTGCCCCGCATGCCAGCCACTGGCGGCGAGGCGTGAAGACGCGTGTAGCGGACCTACTCCCCACTGGGAGAGCTACAGCGCCACCTGCAGCCCTGCCCCGCATGCCAGCCACTGGCGGCGAGGCGTGTAGACGCGTGTAGCGGAGCTACTCCCCACTCGGAGGGCTACAGCGCCACCTGCAGCTCTGCCCCGCATGCCAGCCACTGGCGGCGAGGCGTGGAGACCCGTGTAGCGGACCTACTCCCCACTGGGAGAGCTACAGCGCCACCTGCAGCCCTGACCCGCATGCCAGCCACTGGCGGCGAGGCGTGGAGACCCGTGTAGCAGACCTACTCCCCACTGGGAGAGCTAACGCGCCACCTGCAGCCCTGCCCCGCATGCCAGCCACTGGCGGCGAGGCGTGTAGACCCGTGTAGCGGAGCTACTCCCCACTGGGAGGGCTACAGCGCCACCTGCAGCCCTGCCCCGCATGCCAGCCACTGGCGGCGAGGCGTGGAGACGCGTGTAGCGGACCTACTCCCCACTGGGAGAGCTACAGCGCCACCTGCAGCCCTGCCCCGCATGCCAGCCACTGGCGGCGAGGCGTGGAGACCCGTGTAGCGGACCTACTCCCCACTGGGAGAGCTAACGCGCCACCTGCAGCCCTGCCCCGCATGCCAGCCACTGGCGGCGAGGCGTGTAGACGCGTGTAGCGGACCTACTCCCCACTGGGAGGGCTACAGCGCCACCTGCAGCCCTGCCCCGCATGCCAGCCACTGGCGGCGAGGCGTGTAGACGCGTGTAGCGGACCTACTCCCCACTGGGAGAGCTACAGCGCCACCTGCAGCCCTGCCCCGCATGCCAGCCACTGGCGGCGAGGCTTGTAGACGCGTGTAGCGGACCTACTCCCCACTGGGAGAGCTACAGCGCCACCTGCAGCCCTGCCCCGCATGCCAGCCACTGGCGGCGAGGCGTGTAGACGCGTGTAGCGGAGCTACTCCCCACTCGGAGGGCTACAGCGCCACCTGCAGCTCTGCCCCGCATGCCAGCCACTGGCGGCGAGGCGTGGAGACCCGTGTAGCGGACCTACTCCCCACTGGAAGAGCTACAGCGCCACCTGCAGCCCAGCCCCGCATGCCAGCCACTGGCGGCGAGGTGTGGAGACGCGTGTAGCGGACCTACTCCCCACTGGGAGGGCTACAGCGCCACCTGCAACCCTGCCCCGCATGCCAGCCACTGGCGGCGAGGTGTGGAGACGCGTGTAGCGGACCTACTCCCCACTGGGAGGGCTACAGCGCCACCTGCAGCCCTGCCCCGCATGCCAGCCACTGGCGGCGAGGTGTGGAGACGCGTGTAGCGGACCTACTCCCCACTGGGAGGGCTACAGCGCCACCTGCAGCCCTGCCCCGCATGCCAGCCACTGGCGGCGAGGCGTGGAGACGCGTGTAGCGGACCTACTCCCCACTGGGAGGGCTACAGCGCCACCTGCAGCCCTGCCCCGCATGCCAGCCACTGGCGGCGAGGCGTTGAGACGCGTGTAGCGGACCTACTCCCCACTGGGAGGGCTACAGCGCCACCTGCAGCCCTGCCCCGCATGCCAGCCACTGGCGGCGAGGTGTGGAGATGCGTGTAGCGGACCTACTCCCCACTATGAGGGCTACAGCGCCACCTGCAGCCCTGCCCCGCATGCCAGCCACTGGCGGCGAGGCGTGGAGACGCGTGTAGCGGACCTACTCCCCACTGGGAGAGCTACAGCGCCACCTGCAGCCCTGCCCCGCATGCCAGCCACTGGTGGCGAGGTGTGGAGACGCGTGTAGCGGACCTACTCCCCACTGGGAAAGCTACAGCGCCACCTGCAACCCTGCCCCGCATGCCAGCCACTGGCGGCGAGGTGTGGAGACGCGTGTAGCGGACCTACTCCCCACTGGGAAAGCTACAGCGCCACCTGCAACCCTGCCCCGCATGAAAGCCACTGGCGGCGAGGTGTGGAGACGCGTGTAGCGGACCTACTCCCCACTGGGAGAGCTATAGCGCCACCTGCAACCCTGCCCCGCATGCCAGCCACTGGCGGCGAGGTGTGGAGACGCGTGTAGCGGACCTACTCCCCACTGGGAGAGCTACAGCGCCACCTGCAACCCTGCCCCGCATGCCAGCCACTGGCGGCGAGGTGTGGAGACGCGTGTAGCGGACCTACTCCCCACTGGGAAAGCTACAGCGCCACCTGCAACCCTGCCCCGCATGCCAGCCACTGGCGGCGAGGTGTGGAGACGCGTGTAGCGGACCTACTCCCCACTGGGAGAGCTACAGCGCCACCTGCAACCCTGCCCCGCATGCCAGCCACTGGCGGCGAGGTGTGGAGACCCGTGTAGCGGACCTACTCCCCACTGGGAGAGCTACAGCGCCACCTGCAACCCTGCCCCGCATGCCAGCCACTGGCGGCGAGGTGTGGAGACGCGTGTAGCGGACCTACTCCCCACTGGGAGAGCTACAGCGCCACCTGCAACCCTGCCCCGCATGCCAGCCACTGGCGGCGAGGTGTGGAGACGCGTGTAGCGGACCTACTCCCCACTGGGAGAGCTACAGCGCCACCTGCAACCCTGCCCCGCATGCCAGCCACTGGCAGCGAGGTGTGGAGACGCGTGTAGCGGACCTACTCCCCACTGGGAGGGCTACAGCGCCACCTGGAGCCCTGCCCCGCATGCCAGCCACTAGCGGCGAGGTGTGGAGATGCGTGTAGCGGACCTACTCCCCACTGGGAGAGCTACAGCGCCACCTGCAGCCCTGCCCCGCATGCCAGCCACTGGCGGCGAGGTGTGGAGATGCGTGTAGCGGACCTACTCCCCACTGGGAGAGCTACAGCGCCACCTGCAACCCTGCCCCGCATGCCAGCCACTGGCGGCGAGGCGTGTAGACCCGTGTAGCGGACCTACTCCCCACTGGGAGGGCTACAGCGCCACCTGCAGCCCTGCCCCGCATGCCAGCCACTGGCGGCGAGGTGTGGAGACGCGTGTAGCGGACCTACTCCCCACTGGGAGGGCTACAGCGCCACCTGGAGCCCTGCCCCGCATGCCAGCCACTAGCGGCGAGGTGTGGAGATGCGTGTAGCGGACCTACTCCCCACTGGGAGGGCTACAGCGCCACCTGGAGCCCTGCCCCGCATGCCAGCCACTAGCGGCGAGGTGTGGAGATGCGTGTAGCGGACCTACTCCCCACTGGGAGAGCTACAGCGCCACCTGCAGCCCTGACCCGCATGCCAGCCACTGGCGGCGAGGTGTGGAGATGCGTGTAGCGGACCTACTCCCCACTGGGAGAGCTACAGCGCCACCTGCAACCCTGCCCCGCATGCCAGCCACTGGCGGCGAGGTGTGGAGATGCGTGTAGCGGACCTACTCCCCTCTGGGAGAGCTACAGCGCCACCTGCAACCCTGCCCCGCATGCCAGCCACTGGCGGCGAGGTGTGGAGACGCGTGTAGCGGACCTACTCCCCACTGGGAGAGCTACAGCGCCACCTGCAACCCTGCCCCGCATGCCAGCCACTGGCGGCGAGGTGTGGAGATGCGTGTAGCGGACCTACTCCCCACTGGGAGAGCTACAGCGCCACCTGCAACCCTGCCCCGCATGCCAGCCACTAGCGGCGAGGTGTGGAGACGCGTGTAGCGGACCTACTCCCCACTGGGAGAGCTACAGCGCCACCTGCAACCCTGCCCCGCATGCCAGCCACTGGCGGCGAGGTGTGGAGACGCGTGTAGCGGACCTACTCCCCACTGGGAGGGCTACAGCGCCACCTGGAGCCCTGCCCCGCATGCCAGCCACTAGCGGCGAGGTGTGGAGATGCGTGTAGCGGACCTACTCCCCACTGTAAGAGCTACAGCGCCACCTGCAGCCCTGCCCCGCATGCCAGCCACTGGCGGCGAGGTGTGGAGATGCGTGTAGCGGACCTACTCCCCACTGGGAGAGCTACAGCGCCACCTGCAACCCTGCCCCGCATGCCAGCCACTGGCGGCGAGGTGTGGAGATGCGTGTAGCGGACCTACTCCCCACTGGGAGAGCTACAGCGCAACCTGCAACCCTGCCCCGCATGCCAGCCACTGGCGGCGAGGTGTGGAGATGCGTGTAGCGGACCTACTCCCCACTGGGAGAGCTACAGCGCCACCTGCAACCCTGCCCCGCATGCCAGCCACTGGCGGCGAGGCGTGTAGACCCGTGTAGCGGACCTACTCCCCACTGGGAGGGCTACAGCGCCACCTGCAGCCCTGCCCCGCATGCCAGCCACTGGCGGCGAGGTGTGGAGACGCGTGTAGCGGACCTACTCCCCACTGGGAGGGCTACAGCGCCACCTGGAGCCCTGCCCCGCATGCCAGCCACTAGCGGCGAGGTGTGGAGATGCGTGTAGCGGACCTACTCCCCACTGGGAGGGCTACAGCGCCTCCTGGAGCCCTGCCCCGCATGCCAGCCACTAGCGGCGAGGTGTGGAGATGCGTGTAGCGGAACTACTCCCCACTGGGAGAGCTACAGCGCCACCTGCAGCCCTGACCCGCATGCCAGCCACTGGCGGCGAGGTGTGGAGATGCGTGTAGCGGACCTACTCCCCACTGGGAGAGCTACAGCGCCACCTGCAACCCTGCCCCGCATGCCAGCCACTGGCGGCGAGGTGTGGAGATGCGTTTACCGGACCTACTCCCCACTGGGAGGGCTACAGCGCCACCTGGAGCCCTGCCCCGCATGCCAGCCACTAGCGGCGAGGTGTGGAGATGCGTCTAGCGGACCTACTCCCCACTGGGAGAGCTACAGCGCCACCTGCAGCCCTGCCCCGCATGCCAGCCACTGGCGGCGAGGTGTGGAGATGCGTGTAGCGGACCTACTCCCCACTGGGAGAGCTACAGCGCTACCTGCAACCCTGCCCCGCATGCCAGCCTCTGGCGGCGAGGTGTGGAGATGCGTGTAGCGGACCTACTCCCCACTGGGAGAGCTACAGCGCCACCTGCAACCCTGACCCGCATGCCAGCCACTGGCGGCGAGGTGTGGAGACGCGTGTAGCGGACCTACTCCCCACTGGGAGAGCTACAGCGCCACCTGCAACCCTGCCCCGCATGCCAGCCACTGGCGGCGAGGTGTGGAGATGCGTGTAGCGGACCTACTCCCCACTGGGAGAGCTACAGCGCCACCTGCAACCCTGCCCCGCATGCCAGCCACTAGCGGCGAGGTGTGGAGATGCGTGTAGCGGACCTACTCCCCACTGGGAGAGCTACAGCGCCACCTGCTACCCTGCCCCGCATGCCAGCCACTGGCGGCGAGGTGTGGAGACGCGTGTAGCGGACCTACTCCCCACTGGGAGGGCTACAGCGACACCTGGAGCCCTGCCCCGCATGCCAGCCACTAGCGGCGAGGTGTGGAGATGCGTGTAGCGGACCTACTCCCCACTGGGATAGCTACAGCGCCACCTGCAGCCCTGCCCCGCATGCCAGCCACTAGCGTCGAGGTGTGGAGACGCGTGTAGCGGACCTACTCCCCACTGGGAAAGCTACAGCGCCACCTGCAACCCTGCCCCGCATGCCAGCCACTGGCGGCGAGGCGTGTAGACCCGTGTAGCGGACCTACTCCCCACTGGGAGGGCTACAGCGCCACCTGCAGCCCTGCCCCGCATGCCAGCCACTGGCGGCGAGGTGTGGAGACGCGTGTAGCGGACCTACTCCCCACTGGGAGGGCTACAGCGCCACCTGGAGCCCTGCCCCGCATGCCAGCCACTAGCGGCGAGGTGTGGAGATGCGTGTAGCGGACCTACTCCCCACTGGGAGGGCTACAGCGCCACCTGGAGCCCTGCCCCGCATGCCAGCCACTAGCGGCGAGGTGTGGAGATGCGTGTAGCGGACCTACTCCCCACTGGGAGAGCTACAGCGCCACCTGCAGCCCTGACCGGCATGCCAGCCACTGGCGGCGAGGTGTGGAGATGCGTGTAGCGGACCTACTCCCCACTGGGAGAGCTACAGCGCCACCTGCAACCCTGCCCCGCATGCCAGCCTCTGGTGGGTAGGCGTGTAGACCCGTGTAGCGGACCTACTCCCCACTGGGAGAGCTACAGCGCCACCTGCAGCCCTGCCCCGCATGCCAGCCACTGGCGGCGAGGTGTGGAGATGCGTGTAGCGGACTTACTCCCCACTGGGAAAGCTACAGCGCCACCTGCAACCCTGCCCCGCATGCCAGCCACTGGCGGCGAGGTGTGGAGACGCGTGTAGCGGACCTACTCCCCACTGGGAGAGCTACAGCGCCACCTGCAGCCCTGACCCGCATGCCAGCCACTGGCGGCGAGGTGTGGAGATGCGTGTAGCGGACCTACTCCCCACTGGGAGAGCTACAGCGCCACCTGCAACCCTGCCCCGCATGCCAGCCACTGGCGGCGAGGTGTGGAGACGCGTGTAGCGGACCTACTCCCCACTGGGAGGGCTACAGCGCCACCTGGAGCCCTGCCCCGCATGCCAGCCACTAGCGGCGAGGTGTGGAGATGCGTGTAGCGGACCTACTCCCCACTGGGAGAGCTACAGCGCCACCTGCAGCACTGCCCCGCATGCCAGCCACTGGCGGCGAGGTGTGGAGATGCGTGTAGCGGACCTACTCCCCACTGGGAGAGCTACAGCGCTACCTGCAACCCTGCCCCGCATGCCAGCCTCTGGCGGCGAGGTGTGGAGATGCGTGTAGCGGACCTACTCCCCACTGGGAGAGCTACAGCGCCACCTGCAACCCTGCCCCGCATGCCAGCCACTGGCGGCGAGGTGTGGAGACGCGTGTAGCGGACCTACTCCCCACTGGGAGAGCTACAGCGCCACCTGCAACCCTGCCCCGCATGCCAGCCACTGGCGGCGAGGTGTGGAGATGCGTGTAGCGGACCTACTCCCCACTGGGAGAGCTACAGCGCCACCTGCAACCCTGCCCCGCATGCCAGCCACTAGCGGCGAGGTGTGGAGACGCGTGTAGCGGACCTACTCCCCACTGGGAGAGCTACAGCGCCACCTGCAACCCTACCCCGCATGCCAGCCACTGGCGGCGAGGTGTGGAGACGCGTGTAGCGGACCTACTCCCCACTGGGAGGGCTACAGCGCCACCTGGAGCCCTGCCCCGCATGCCAGCCACTAGCGGCGAGGTGTGGAGATGCGTGTAGCGGACCTACTCCCCACTGGGAGAGCTACAGCGCCACCTGCAGCCCTGCCCCGCATGCCAGCCACTGGCGGCGAGGTGTGGAGATGCGTGTAGCGGACCTACTCCCCACTGGGAGAGCTACAGCGCCACCTGCAACCCTGCCCCGCATGCCAGCCACTAGCGTCGAGGTGTGGAGACGCGTGTAGCGGACCTACTCCCCACTGGGAAAGCTACAGCGCCACCTGCAACCCTGCCCCGCATGCCAGCCACTGGCGGCGAGGCGTGTAGACCCGTGTAGCGGACCTACTCCCCACTGGGAGGGCTACAGCGCCACCTGCAGCCCTGCCCCGCATGCCAGCCACTGGCGGCGAGGTGTGGAGACGCGTGTAGCGGACCTACTCCCCACTGGGAGGGCTACAGCGCCACCTGGAGCCCTGCCCCGCATGCCAGCCACTAGCGGCGAGGTGTGGAGATGCGTGTAGCGGACCTACTCCCCACTGGGAAGGCTACAGCGCCACCTGGAGCCCTGCCCCGCATGCCAGCCACTAGCGGCGAGGTGTGGAGATGCGTGTAGCGGACCTACTCCCCACTGGGAGAGCTACAGCGCCACCTGCAGCCCTGACCGGCATGCCAGCCACTGGCGGCGAGGTGTGGAGATGCGTGTAGCGGACCTACTCCCCACTGGGAGAGCTACAGCGCCACCTGCAACCCTGCCCCGCATGCCAGCCTCTGGTGGGTAGGCGTGTAGACCCGTGTAGCGGACCTACTCCCCACTGGGAGAGCTACAGCGCCACCTGCAGCCCTGCCCCGCATGCCAGCCACTGGCGGCGAGGTGTGGAGATGCGTGTAGCGGACTTACTCCCCACTGGGAGAGCTACAGCGCCACCTGCAACCCTGCCCCGCATGCCAGCCACTGGCGGCGAGGTGTGGAGACGCGTGTAGCGGACCTACTCCCCACTGGGAGGGCTACAGCGCCACCTGGAGCCCTGCCCCGCATGCCAGCCACTAGCGGCGAGGTGTGGAGATGCGTGTAGCGGACCTACTCCCCACTGGGAGAGCTACAGCGCCACCTGCAGCCCTGCCCCGCATGCCAGCCACTGGCGGCGAGGTGTGGAGATGCGTGTAGCGGACCTACTCCCCACTGGGAGAGCTACAGCGCCACCTGCAACCCTGCCCCGCATGCCAGCCACTGGCGGCGAGGTGTGGAGATGCGTGTAGCGGACCTACTCCCCACTGGGAGAGCTACAGCGCCACCTGCAACCCTGCCCCGCATGCCAGCCACTGGCGGCGAGGTGTGGAGACGCGTGTAGCGGACCTACTCCCCACTGGGAGAGCTACAGCGCCACCTGCAACCCTGCCCCGCATGCCAGCCACTGGCGGCGAGGTGTGGAGATGCGTGTAGCGGACCTACTCCCCACTGGGAGAGCTACAGCGCCACCTGCAACCCTGCCCCGCATGCCAGCCACTAGCGGCGAGGTGTGAAGACGCGTGTAGCGGACCTACTCCCCACTGGGAGAGCTACAGCGCCACCTGCAACCCTGCCCAGCATGCCAGCCACTGGCGGCGAGGTGTGGAGACGCGTGTAGCGGACCTACTCCCCACTGGGAGGGCTACAGCGCCACCTGGAGCCCTGCCCCGCATGCCAGCCACTAGCGGCGAGGTGTGGAGATGCGTGTAGCGGACCTACTCCCCACTGGAAGAGCTACAGCGCCACCTGCAGCCCTGCCCCGCATGCCAGCCACTGGCGGCGAGGTGTGGAGATGCGTGTAGCGGACCTACTCCCCACTGGGAGAGCTACAGCGCCACCTGCAACCCTGCCCCGCATGCCAGCCACTGGCGGCGAGGTGTGGAGATGCGTGTAGCGGACCTACTCCCCACTGGGAGAGCTACAGCGCCACCTGCAACCCTGCCCCGCATGCCAGCCACTGGCGGCGAGGTGTGGAGACGCGTGTAGCGGACCTACTCCCCACTGGGAGGGCTACAGCGCCACCTGGTGCCCTGCCCCGCATGCCAGCCACTAGCGGCGAGGTGTGGAGATGCGTGTAGCGGACCTACTCCCCACTGGGAGAGCTACAGCGCCACCTGCAGCCCTGCCCCGCATGCCAGCCACTGGCGGCGAGGTGTGGAGATGCGTGTAGCGGACCTACTCCCCACTGGGAGAGCTACAGCGCCACCTGCAGCCCTGCCCCGCATGCCAGCCACTGGCGGCGAGGTGTGGAGATGCGTGTAGCGGACCTACTCCCCACTGGGAGGGCTACAGCGCCACCTGCAGCCCTGCCCCGCATGCCAGCCACTGGCGGCGAGGTGTGGAGACGCGTGTAGCGGACCTACTCCCCACTGGGAGGGCTACAGCGCCACCTGCAGCCCTGCCCCGCATGCCAGCCACTGGCGGCGAGGTGTGGAGACGCGTGTAGCGGACCTACTCCCCACTGGGAGGGCTACAGCGCCACCTGCAGCCCTGCCCCGCATGCCAGCCACTGGCGGCGAGGCGTGGAGACGCGTGTAGCGGACCTACTCCCCACTGGGAGAGCTACAGCGCCACCTGCAGCCCTGCCCCGCATGCCAGCCACTGGTGGCGAGGCGTGTAGACCCGTGTAGCGGACCTACTCCCCACTGGGAGAGCTACAGCGCCACCTGCAGCCCTGCCCCGCATGCCAGCCAATGGCGGCGAGGCGTGTAGACCCGTGTAGCGGACCTACTCCCCACTGGGAGGGCTACAGCGCCACCTGCAGCCCTGCCCCGCATGCCAGCCACTAGCGGCGAGGTGTGGAGACGCGTGTAGCGGACCTACTCCCCACTGGGAGGGCTACAGCGCCACCTGCAGCCCTGCCCCGCATGCCAGCCACTGGCGCCGAGGCGTGGAGACGCGTGTAGCGGACCTACTCCCCACTGGGAGGGCTACAGCGCCACCTGCAGCCCTGCCCCGCATGCCAGCCACTGGCGGCGAGGCGTGGAGACGCGTGTAGCGGACCTACTCCCCACTGGGAGGGCTACAGCGCCACCTGCAGGCTTCCCCGCATGCCAGCCACTGGCGGCGAGGCGTGTAGACCCGTGTAGCGGACCTACTACCCACTGGGAGGGCTACAGCGCCACCTGCAGCCCTGCCCCGCATGCCAGCCACTGGCGGCGAGGTGTGGAGATGCGTGTAGCGGACCTACTCCCCACTGGGAGGGCTACAGCGCCACCTGCAGCCCTGCCCCGCATGCCAGCCACTGGCGGCGAGGCGTGGAGACGCGTGTAGCGGACCTACTCCCCACTGGGAGGGCTACAGCGCCACCTGCAGCCCTGCCCCGCATGCCAGCCACTGGCGGCGAGGCGTGGAGACGCGTGTAGCGGACCTACTCCCCACTGGGAGAGCTACAGCGCCACCTGCAGCCCTGCCCCGCATGCCAGCCACTGGTGGGTAGGCGTGTAGACCCGTGTAGCGGACCTACTCCCCACTGGGAGAGCTACAGCGCCACCTGCAACCCTGCCCCGCATGCCAGCCACTGGCGGCGAGGTGTGGAGACGCGTGTAGCGGACCTACTCCCCACTATGAGGGCTACAGCGCCACCTGCAGCCCTGCCCCGCATGCCAGCCACTGGCGGCGAGGTGTGGAGTCGCGTGTAGCGGACCTACTCCCCACTGGGAGGGCTACAGCGCCACCTGCAGCCCTGCCCCGCATGCCAGCCACTGGCGGCGAGGTGTGGAGATGCGTGTAGCGGACCTACTCCCCACTATGAGGGCTACAGCGCCACCTGCAGCCCTGCCCCGCATGCCAGTGACTGGCGGCGAGGTGTGGAGTCACGTGTAGCGGACCTACTCCCCACTGGGAGGGCTACAGCGCCACCTGCAGCCCTGCCCCGCATGACAGCCACTGGCGGCGAGGTGTGGAGATGCGTGTAGCGGACCTACTCCCCACTGGGAGAGCTACAGCGCCACCTGCAACCCTGCCCCGCATGCCAGCCACTAGCGGCGAGGTGTGGAGACGCGTGTAGCGGACCTACTCCCCACTGGGAAAGCTACAGCGCCACCTGCAACCCTGCCCCGCATGCCAGCCACTGGCGGCGAGGTGTGGAGACGCGTGCAGCGGACCTACTCCCCACTGGGAGAGCTACAGCGCCACCTGCAACCCTGCCCCGCATGCCAGCCACTGGCGGCGAGGTGTGGAGACGCGTGTAGCGGACCTACTCCCCACTGGGAGGGCTACAGCGCCACCTGCAGCCCTGCCCCGCATGCCAGCCACTAGCGGCGAGGTGTGGAGATGCGTGTAGCGGACCTACTCCCCACTGGGAGAGCTACAGCGCCACCTGCAACCCTGCCCCGCATGCCAGCCACTGGCGGCGAGGTGTGGAGATGCGTGTAGCGGACCTAGTCCCCACTGGGAGAGCTACAGCGCCACCTGCAACCCTGCCCCGCATGCCAGCCACTGGCGGCGAGGCGTGTAGACCCGTGTAGCAGACTTACTCCCCACTGGGAGGGTTACAGCGCCACCTGCAGCCCTGCCCCGCATGCCAGCCACTGGCGGCGAGGTGTGGAGACGCGTGTAGCGGACCTACTCCCCACTGGGAGGGCTACAGCGCCACCTGGAGCCCTGCCCCGCATGCCAGCCACTAGCGGCGAGGTGTGGAGATGCGTGTAGCGGACCTACTCCCCACTGGGAGGGCTACAGCGCCACCTGGAGCCCTGCCCCGCATGCCAGCCACTAGCGGCGAGGTGTGCAGATGCGTGTAGCGGACCTACTCCCCACTGGGAGAGCTACAGCGCCACCTGCAGCCCTGACCCGCATGCCAGCCACTGGCGGCGAGGTGTGGAGATGCGTGTAGCGGACCTACTCCCCACTGGGAGAGCTACAGCGCCACCTGCAACCCTGCCCCGCATGCCAGCCACTGGCGGCGAGGTGTGGAGACGCGTGTAGCGGACCTACTCCCCACTGGGAGGGCTACAGCGCCACCTGGAGCCCTGCCCCGCATGCCAGCCACTAGCGGCGAGGTGTGGAGATGCGTGTAGCGGACCTACTCCCCACTGGGAGAGCTACAGCGCCACCTGCAGCCCTGCCCCGCATGCCAGCCACTGGCGGCGAGGTGTGGAGATGCGTGTAGCGGACCTACTCCCCACTGGGAGAGCTCAAGCGCTACCTGCAACCCTGCCCCGCATGCCAGCCTCTGGCGGCGAGGTGTGGAGACGCGTGTAGCGGACCTACTCCCCACTGGGAGAGCTACAGCGCCACCTGCAACCCTGCCCCGCATGCCAGCCACTGGCGGCGAGGTGTGGAGATGCGTGTAGCGGACCTACTCCCCACTGGGAGAGCTACAGCGCCACCTGCAACCCTGCCCCGCATGCCAGCCACTAGCGGCGAGGTGTGGAGACGCGTGTAGCGGACCTACTCCCCACTGGGAGAGCTACAGCGCCACCTGCAACCCTACCCCGCATGCCAGCCACTGGCGGCGAGGTGTGGAGACGCGTGTAGCGGACCTACTCCCCACTGGGAGGGCTACAGCGCCACCTGGAGCCCTGCCCCGCATGCCAGCCACTAGCGGCGAGGTGTGGAGATGCGTGTAGCGGACCTACTCCCCACTGGGAGAGCTACAGCGCCACCTGCAGCCCTGCCCCGCATGCCAGCCACTGGCGGCGAGGTGTGGAGATGCGTGTAGCGGACCTACTCCCCACTGGGAGAGCTACAGCGCCACCTGCAACCCTGCCCCGCATGCCAGCCACTAGCGGCGAGGTGTGGAGACGCGTGTAGCGGACCTACTCCCCACTGGGAAAGCTACAGCGCCACCTGCAACCCTGCCCCGCATGCCAGCCACTGGCGGCGAGGTGTGGAGACGCGTGTAGCGGACCTACTCCCCACTGGGAGAGCTACAGCGCCACCTGCAACCCTGCCCCGCATGCCAGCCACTGGCGGCGAGGTGTGGAGACGCGTGTAGCGGACCTACTCCCCACTGGGAGGGCTACAGCGCCACCTGGAGCCCTGCCCCGCATGCCAGCCACTAGCGGCGAGGTGTGGAGATGCGTGTAGCGGACCTACTCCCCACTGGGAGAGCTACAGCGCCACCTGCAGCCCTGCCCCGCATGCCAGCCACTGGCGGCGAGGTGTGGAGATGCGTGTAGCGGACCTACTCCCCACTGGGAGAGCTACAGCGCCACCTGCAACCCTGCCCCGCATGCCAGCCACTGGCGGCGAGGCGTGTAGACCCGTGTAGCGGACCTACTCCCCACTGGGAGGGCTACAGCGCCACCTGCAGCCCTGCCCCGCATGCCAGCCACTGGCGGCGAGGTGTGGAGACGCGTGTAGCGGACCTACTCCCCACTGGGAGGGCTACAGCGCCACCTGGAGCCCTGCCCCGCATGCCAGCCACTAGCGGCGAGGTGTGGAGATGCGTGTAGCGGACCTACTCCCCACTGGGAGGGCTACAGCGCCACCTGGAGCCCTGCCCCGCATGCCAGCCACTAGCGGCGAGGTGTGGAGATGCGTGTAGCGGACCTACTCCCCACTGGGAGAGCTACAGCGCCACCTGCAGCCCTGACCGGCATGCCAGCCACTGGCGGCGAGGTGTGGAGATGCGTGTAGCGGACCTACTCCCCACTGGGAGAGCTACAGCGCCACCTGCAACCCTGCCCCGCATGCCAGCCTCTGGTGGGTAGGCGTGTAGACCCGTGTAGCGGACCTACTCCCCACTGGGAGGGCTACAGCGCCACCTGCAGCCCTGCCCCGCATGCCAGCCACTAGCGGCGAGGTGTGGAGACGCGTGTAGCGGACCTACTCCCCACTGGGAGGGCTACAGCGCCACCTGCAGCCCTGCCCCGCATGCCAGCCACTGGCGGCGAGGCGTGGAGACGCGTGTAGCGGACCTACTCCCCACTGGGAGGGCTACAGCGCCACCTGCAGCCCTGCCCCGCATGCCAGCCACTGGCGGCGAGGCGTGGAGACGCGTGTAGCGGACCTACTCCCCACTGGGAGGGCTACAGCGCCACCTGCAGCCCTGCCCCGCATGCCAGCCACTGGCGGCGAGGCGTGTAGACCCGTGTAGCGGACCTACTACCCACTGGGAGGGCTACAGCGCCACCTGCAGCCCTGCCCCGCATGCCAGCCACTGGCGGCGAGGTGTGGAGATGCGTGTAGCGGACCTACTCCCCACTGGGAGGGCTACAGCGCCACCTGCAGCCCTGCCCCGCATGCCAGCCACTGGCGGCGAGGCGTGGAGACGCGTGTAGCGGACCTACTCCCCACTGGGAGGGCTACAGCGCCACCTGCAGCCCTGCCCCGCATGCCAGCCACTGGCGGCGAGGCGTGGAGACGCGTGTAGCGGACCTACTCCCCACTGGGAGAGCTACAGCGCCACCTGCAGCCCTGCCCCGCATGCCAGCCACTGGTGGGTAGGCGTGTAGACCCGTGTAGCGGACCTACTCCCCACTGGGAGAGCTACAGCGCCACCTGCAACCCTGCCCCGCATGCCAGCCACTGGCGGCGAGGTGTGGAGACGCGTGTAGCGGACCTACTCCCCACTATGAGGGCTACAGGCCACCTGCAGCCCTGCCCCGCATGCCAGCCACTGGCGGCGAGGTGTGGAGTCGCGTGTAGCGGACCTACTCCCCACTGGGAGGGCTACAGCGCCACCTGCAGCCCTGCCCCGCATGCCAGCCACTGGCGGCGAGGTGTGGAGACGCGTGTAGCGGACCTACTCCCCACTATGAGGGCTACAGCGCCACCTGCAGCCCTGCCCCGCATGCCAGCCACTGGCGGCGAGGTGTGGAGTCGCGTGTAGCGGACCTACTCCCCACTGGGAGGGCTACAGCGCCACCTGCAGCCCTGCCCCGCATGCCAGCCACTGGCGGCGAGGTGTGGAGATGCGTGTAGCGGACCTACTCCCCACTATGAGGGCTACAGCGCCACCTGCAGCCCTGCCCCGCATGCCAGTGACTGGCGGCGAGGTGTGGAGTCACGTGTAGCGGACCTACTCCCCACTGGGAGGGCTACAGCGCCACCTGCAGCCCTGCCCCGCATGACAGCCACTGGCGGCGAGGTGTGGAGATGCGTGTAGCGGACCTACTCCCCACTGGGAGAGCTACAGCGCCACCTGCAACCCTGCCCCGCATGCCAGCCACTAGCGGCGAGGTGTGGAGACGCGTGTAGCGGACCTACTCCCCACTGGGAAAGCTACAGCGCCACCTGCAACCCTGCCCCGCATGCCATCCACTGGCGGCGAGGTGTGGAGACGCGTGCAGCGGACCTACTCCCCACTGGGAGAGCTACAGCGCCACCTGCAACCCTGCCCCGCATGCCAGCCACTGGCGGCGAGGTGTGGAGACGCGTGTAGCGGACCTACTCCCCACTGGGAGGGCTACAGCGCCACCTGCAGCCCTGCCCCGCATGCCAGCCACTAGCGGCGAGGTGTGGAGATGCGTGTAGCGGACCTACTCCCCACTGGGAGAGCTACAGCGCCACCTGCAACCCTGCCCCGCATGCCAGCCACTGGCGGCGAGGTGTGGAGACGCGTGTAGCGGACCTACTCCCCACTGGGAGGGCTACAGCGCCACCTGCAGCCCTGCCCCGCATGCCAGCCACTAGCGGCGAGGTGTGGAGATGCGTGTAGCGGACCTACTCCCCACTGGGAGAGCTACAGCGCCACCTGCAACCCTGCCCCGCATGCCAGCCACTGGCGGCGAGGTGTGGAGATGCGTGTAGCGGACCTAGTCCCCACTGGGAGAGCTACAGCGCCACCTGCAACCCTGCCCCGCATGCCAGCCACTGGCGGCGAGGCGTGTAGACCCGTGTAGCAGACCTACTCCCCACTGGGAGGGCTACAGCGCCACCTGCAGCCCTGCCCCGCATGCCAGCCACTGGCGGCGAGGTGTGGAGACGCGTGTAGCGGACCTACTCCCCACTGGGAGGGCTACAGCGCCACCTGGAGCCCTGCCCCGCATGCCAGCCACTAGCGGCGAGGTGTGGAGATGCGTGTAGCGGACCTACTCCCCACTGGGAGGGCTACAGCGCCACCTGGAGCCCTGCCCCGCATGCCAGCCACTAGCGGCGAGGTGTGCAGATGCGTGTAGCGGACCTACTCCCCACTGGGAGAGCTACAGCGCCACCTGCAGCCCTGACCCGCATGCCAGCCACTGGCGGCGAGGTGTGGAGATGCGTGTAGCGGACCTACTCCCCACTGGGAGAGCTACAGCGCCACCTGCAACCCTGCCCCGCATGCCAGCCACTGGCGGCGAGGTGTGGAGACGCGTGTAGCGGACCTACTCCCCACTGGGAGGGCTACAGCGCCACCTGGAGCCCTGCCCCGCATGCCAGCCACTAGCGGCGAGGTGTGGAGATGCGTGTAGCGGACCTACTCCCCACTGGGAGAGCTACAGCGCCACCTGCAGCCCTGCCCCGCATGCCAGCCACTGGCGGCGAGGTGTGGAGATGCGTGTAGCGGACCTACTCCCCACTGGGAGAGCTCAAGCGCTACCTGCAACCCTGCCCCGCATGCCAGCCTCTGGCGGCGAGGTGTGGAGACGCGTGTAGCGGACCTACTCCCCACTGGGAGAGCTACAGCGCCACCTGCAACCCTGCCCCGCATGCCAGCCACTGGCGGCGAGGTGTGGAGATGCGTGTAGCGGACCTACTCCCCACTGGGAGAGCTACAGCGCCACCTGCAACCCTGCCCCGCATGCCAGCCACTAGCGGCGAGGTGTGGAGACGCGTGTAGCGGACCTACTCCCCACTGGGAGAGCTACAGCGCCACCTGCAACCCTACCCCGCATGCCAGCCACTGGCGGCGAGGTGTGGAGACGCGTGTAGCGGACCTACTCCCCACTGGGAGGGCTACAGCGCCACCTGGAGCCCTGCCCCGCATGCCAGCCACTAGCGGCGAGGTGTGGAGATGCGTGTAGCGGACCTACTCCCCACTGGGAGAGCTACAGCGCCACCTGCAGCCCTGCCCCGCATGCCAGCCACTGGCGGCGAGGTGTGGAGATGCGTGTAGCGGACCTACTCCCCACTGGGAGAGCTACAGCGCCACCTGCAACCCTGCCCCGCATGCCAGCCACTAGCGGCGAGGTGTGGAGACGCGTGTAGCGGACCTACTCCCCACTGGGAAAGCTACAGCGCCACCTGCAACCCTGCCCCGCATGCCAGCCACTGGCGGCGAGGTGTGGAGACGCGTGTAGCGGACCTACTCCCCACTGGGAGAGCTACAGCGCCACCTGCAACCCTGCCCCGCATGCCAGCCACTGGCGGCGAGGTGTGGAGACGCGTGTAGCGGACCTACTCCCCACTGGGAGGGCTACAGCGCCACCTGGAGCCCTGCCCCGCATGCCAGCCACTAGCGGCGAGGTGTGGAGATGCGTGTAGCGGACCTACTCCCCACTGGGAGAGCTACAGCGCCACCTGCAGCCCTGCCCCGCATGCCAGCCACTGGCGGCGAGGTGTGGAGATGCGTGTAGCGGACCTACTCCCCACTGGGAGAGCTACAGCGCCACCTGCAACCCTGCCCCGCATGCCAGCCACTGGCGGCGAGGCGTGTAGACCCGTGTAGCGGACCTACTCCCCACTGGGAGGGCTACAGCGCCACCTGCAGCCCTGCCCCGCATGCCAGCCACTGGCGGCGAGGTGTGGAGACGCGTGTAGCGGACCTACTCCCCACTGGGAGGGCTACAGCGCCACCTGGAGCCCTGCCCCGCATGCCAGCCACTAGCGGCGAGGTGTGGAGATGCGTGTAGCGGACCTACTCCCCACTGGGAGGGCTACAGCGCCACCTGGAGCCCTGCCCCGCATGCCAGCCACTAGCGGCGAGGTGTGGAGATGCGTGTAGCGGACCTACTCCCCACTGGGAGAGCTACAGCGCCACCTGCAGCCCTGACCGGCATGCCAGCCACTGGCGGCGAGGTGTGGAGATGCGTGTAGCGGACCTACTCCCCACTGGGAGAGCTACAGCGCCACCTGCAACCCTGCCCCGCATGCCAGCCTCTGGTGGGTAGGCGTGTAGACCCGTGTAGCGGACCTACTCCCCACTGGGAGGGCTACAGCGCCACCTGCAGCCCTGCCCCGCATGCCAGCCACTAGCGGCGAGGTGTGGAGACGCGTGTAGCGGACCTACTCCCCACTGGGAGGGCTACAGCGCCACCTGCAGCCCTGCCCCGCATGCCAGCCACTGGCGGCGAGGCGTGGAGACGCGTGTAGCGGACCTACTCCCCACTGGGAGGGCTACAGCGCCACCTGCAGCCCTGCCCCGCATGCCAGCCACTGGCGGCGAGGCGTGGAGACGCGTGTAGCGGACCTACTCCCCACTGGGAGGGCTACAGCGCCACCTGCAGCCCTGCCCCGCATGCCAGCCACTGGCGGCGAGGCGTGTAGACCCGTGTAGCGGACCTACTACCCACTGGGAGGGCTACAGCGCCACCTGCAGCCCTGCCCCGCATGCCAGCCACTGGCGGCGAGGTGTGGAGATGCGTGTAGCGGACCTACTCCCCACTGGGAGGGCTACAGCGCCACCTGCAGCCCTGCCCCGCATGCCAGCCACTGGCGGCGAGGCGTGGAGACGCGTGTAGCGGACCTACTCCCCACTGGGAGGGCTACAGCGCCACCTGCAGCCCTGCCCCGCATGCCAGCCACTGGCGGCGAGGCGTGGAGACGCGTGTAGCGGACCTACTCCCCACTGGGAGAGCTACAGCGCCACCTGCAGCCCTGCCCCGCATGCCAGCCACTGGTGGGTAGGCGTGTAGACCCGTGTAGCGGACCTACTCCCCACTGGGAGAGCTACAGCGCCACCTGCAACCCTGCCCCGCATGCCAGCCACTGGCGGCGAGGTGTGGAGACGCGTGTAGCGGACCTACTCCCCACTATGAGGGCTACAGGCCACCTGCAGCCCTGCCCCGCATGCCAGCCACTGGCGGCGAGGTGTGGAGTCGCGTGTAGCGGACCTACTCCCCACTGGGAGGGCTACAGCGCCACCTGCAGCCCTGCCCCGCATGCCAGCCACTGGCGGCGAGGTGTGGAGACGCGTGTAGCGGACCTACTCCCCACTATGAGGGCTACAGCGCCACCTGCAGCCCTGCCCCGCATGCCAGCCACTGGCGGCGAGGTGTGGAGTCGCGTGTAGCGGACCTACTCCCCACTGGGAGGGCTACAGCGCCACCTGCAGCCCTGCCCCGCATGCCAGCCACTGGCGGCGAGGTGTGGAGATGCGTGTAGCGGACCTACTCCCCACTATGAGGGCTACAGCGCCACCTGCAGCCCTGCCCCGCATGCCAGTGACTGGCGGCGAGGTGTGGAGTCACGTGTAGCGGACCTACTCCCCACTGGGAGGGCTACAGCGCCACCTGCAGCCCTGCCCCGCATGACAGCCACTGGCGGCGAGGTGTGGAGATGCGTGTAGCGGACCTACTCCCCACTGGGAGAGCTACAGCGCCACCTGCAACCCTGCCCCGCATGCCAGCCACTAGCGGCGAGGTGTGGAGACGCGTGTAGCGGACCTACTCCCCACTGGGAAAGCTACAGCGCCACCTGCAACCCTGCCCCGCATGCCATCCACTGGCGGCGAGGTGTGGAGACGCGTGCAGCGGACCTACTCCCCACTGGGAGAGCTACAGCGCCACCTGCAACCCTGCCCCGCATGCCAGCCACTGGCGGCGAGGTGTGGAGACGCGTGTAGCGGACCTACTCCCCACTGGGAGGGCTACAGCGCCACCTGCAGCCCTGCCCCGCATGCCAGCCACTAGCGGCGAGGTGTGGAGATGCGTGTAGCGGACCTACTCCCCACTGGGAGAGCTACAGCGCCACCTGCAACCCTGCCCCGCATGCCAGCCACTGGCGGCGAGGTGTGGAGATGCGTGTAGCGGACCTAGTCCCCACTGGGAGAGCTACAGCGCCACCTGCAACCCTGCCCCGCATGCCAGCCACTGGCGGCGAGGCGTGTAGACCCGTGTAGCAGACCTACTCCCCACTGGGAGGGCTACAGCGCCACCTGCAGCCCTGCCCCGCATGCCAGCCACTGGCGGCGAGGTGTGGAGACGCGTGTAGCGGACCTACTCCCCACTGGGAGGGCTACAGCGCCACCTGGAGCCCTGCCCCGCATGCCAGCCACTAGCGGCGAGGTGTGGAGATGCGTGTAGCGGACCTACTCCCCACTGGGAGGGCTACAGCGCCACCTGGAGCCCTGCCCCGCATGCCAGCCACTAGCGGCGAGGTGTGCAGATGCGTGTAGCGGACCTACTCCCCACTGGGAGAGCTACAGCGCCACCTGCAGCCCTGACCCGCATGCCAGCCACTGGCGGCGAGGTGTGGAGATGCGTGTAGCGGACCTACTCCCCACTGGGAGAGCTACAGCGCCACCTGCAACCCTGCCCCGCATGCCAGCCACTGGCGGCGAGGTGTGGAGACGCGTGTAGCGGACCTACTCCCCACTGGGAGGGCTACAGCGCCACCTGGAGCCCTGCCCCGCATGCCAGCCACTAGCGGCGAGGTGTGGAGATGCGTGTAGCGGACCTACTCCCCACTGGGAGAGCTACAGCGCCACCTGCAGCCCTGCCCCGCATGCCAGCCACTGGCGGCGAGGTGTGGAGATGCGTGTAGCGGACCTACTCCCCACTGGGAGAGCTCAAGCGCTACCTGCAACCCTGCCCCGCATGCCAGCCTCTGGCGGCGAGGTGTGGAGACGCGTGTAGCGGACCTACTCCCCACTGGGAGAGCTACAGCGCCACCTGCAACCTTGCCCCGCATGCCAGCCACTGGCGGCGAGGTGTGGAGATGCGTGTAGCGGACCTACTCCCCACTGGGAGAGCTACAGCGCCACCTGCAACCCTGCCCCGCATGCCAGCCACTAGCGGCGAGGTGTGGAGACGCGTGTAGCGGACCTACTCCCCACTGGGAGAGCTACAGCGCCACCTGCAACCCTACCCCGCATGCCAGCCACTGGCGGCGAGGTGTGGAGACGCGTGTAGCGGACCTACTCCCCACTGGGAGGGCTACAGCGCCACCTGGAGCCCTGCCCCGCATGCCTGCCACTAGCGGCGAGGTGTGGAGATGCGTGTAGCGGACCTACTCCCCACTGGGAGAGCTACAGCGCCACCTGCAGCCCTGCCCCGCATGCCAGCCACTGGCGGCGAGGTGTGGAGATGCGTGTAGCGGACCTACTCCCCACTGGGAGAGCTACAGCGCCACCTGCAACCCTGCCCCGCATGCCAGCCACTAGCGGCGAGGTGTGGAGACGCGTGTAGCGGACCTACTCCCCACTGGGAAAGCTACAGCGCCACCTGCAACCCTGCCCCGCATGCCAGCCACTGGCGGCGAGGTGTGGAGACGCGTGTAGCGGACCTACTCCCCACTGGGAGAGCTACAGCGCCACCTGCAACCCTGCCCCGCATGCCAGCCACTGGCGGCGAGGTGTGGAGACGCGTGTAGCGGACCTACTCCCCACTGGGAGGGCTACAGCGCCACCTGGAGCCCTGCCCCGCATGCCAGCCACTAGCGGCGAGGTGTGGAGATGCGTGTAGCGGACCTACTCCCCACTGGGAGAGCTACAGCGCCACCTGCAGCCCTGCCCCGCATGCCAGCCACTGGCGGCGAGGTGTGGAGATGCGTGTAGCGGACCTACTCCCCACTGGGAGAGCTACAGCGCCACCTGCAACCCTGCCCCGCATGCCAGCCACTGGCGGCGAGGCGTGTAGACCCGTGTAGCGGACCTACTCCCCACTGGGAGGGCTACAGCGCCACCTGCAGCCCTGCCCCGCATGCCAGCCACTGGCGGCGAGGTGTGGAGACGCGTGTAGCGGACCTACTCCCCACTGGGAGGGCTACAGCGCCACCTGGAGCCCTGCCCCGCATGCCAGCCACTAGCGGCGAGGTGTGGAGATGCGTGTAGCGGACCTACTCCCCACTGGGAGGGCTACAGCGCCACCTGGAGCCCTGCCCCGCATGCCAGCCACTAGCGGCGAGGTGTGGAGATGCGTGTAGCGGACCTACTCCCCACTGGGAGAGCTACAGCGCCACCTGCAGCCCTGACCGGCATGCCAGCCACTGGCGGCGAGGTGTGGAGATGCGTGTAGCGGACCTACTCCCCACTGGGAGAGCTACAGCGCCACCTGCAACCCTGCCCCGCATGCCAGCCTCTGGTGGGTAGGCGTGTAGACCCGTGTAGCGGACCTACTCCCCACTGGGAGGGCTACAGCGCCACCTGCAGCCCTGCCCCGCATGCCAGCCACTAGCGGCGAGGTGTGGAGACGCGTGTAGCGGACCTACTCCCCACTGGGAGGGCTACAGCGCCACCTGCAGCCCTGCCCCGCATGCCAGCCACTGGCGGCGAGGCGTGGAGACGCGTGTAGCGGACCTACTCCCCACTGGGAGGGCTACAGCGCCACCTGCAGCCCTGCCCCGCATGCCAGCCACTGGCGGCGAGGCGTGGAGACGCGTGTAGCGGACCTACTCCCCACTGGGAGGGCTACAGCGCCACCTGCAGCCCTGCCCCGCATGCCAGCCACTGGCGGCGAGGCGTGTAGACCCGTGTAGCGGACCTACTACCCACTGGGAGGGCTACAGCGCCACCTGCAGCCCTGCCCCGCATGCCAGCCACTGGCGGCGAGGTGTGGAGATGCGTGTAGCGGACCTACTCCCCACTGGGAGGGCTACAGCGCCACCTGCAGCCCTGCCCCGCATGCCAGCCACTGGCGGCGAGGCGTGGAGACGCGTGTAGCGGACCTACTCCCCACTGGGAGGGCTACAGCGCCACCTGCAGCCCTGCCCCGCATGCCAGCCACTGGCGGCGAGGCGTGGAGACGCGTGTAGCGGACCTACTCCCCACTGGGAGAGCTACAGCGCCACCTGCAGCCCTGCCCCGCATGCCAGCCACTGGTGGGTAGGCGTGTAGACCCGTGTAGCGGACCTACTCCCCACTGGGAGAGCTACAGCGCCACCTGCAACCCTGCCCCGCATGCCAGCCACTGGCGGCGAGGTGTGGAGACGCGTGTAGCGGACCTACTCCCCACTATGAGGGCTACAGGCCACCTGCAGCCCTGCCCCGCATGCCAGCCACTGGCGGCGAGGTGTGGAGTCGCGTGTAGCGGACCTACTCCCCACTGGGAGGGCTACAGCGCCACCTGCAGCCCTGCCCCGCATGCCAGCCACTGGCGGCGAGGTGTGGAGATGCGTGTAGCGGACCTACTCCCCACTATGAGGGCTACAGCGCCACCTGCAGCCCTGCCCCGCATGCCAGTGACTGGCGGCGAGGTGTGGAGTCACGTGTAGCGGACCTACTCCCCACTGGGAGGGCTACAGCGCCACCTGCAGCCCTGCCCCGCATGACAGCCACTGGCGGCGAGGTGTGGAGATGCGTGTAGCGGACCTACTCCCCACTGGGAGGGCCACAGCGCCACCTGCAGCCCTGCCCCGCATGCCAGCCACTGGCGGCGAGGTGTGGAGACGCGTGTAGCGGACCTACTCCCCACTGGGAGGGCTACAGCGCCACCTGCAGCCCTGCCCCGCATGCCAGCCACTGGCGGCGAGGTGTGGAGACGCGTGTAGCGGACCTACTCCCCACTGGGAGGGCTACAGCGCCACCTGCAGCCCTGCCCCGCATGCCAGCCACTGGCGGCGAGGTGTGGAGATGCGTGTAGCGGACCTACTCCCCACTGGGAGGGCTACAGCGCCACCTGCAGCCCTGCCCCGCATGCCAGCCACTGGCGGCGAGGTGTGGAGACGCGTATAGCGGACCTACTCCCCACTGGGAGGGCTACAGCGCCACCTGCAGCCCTGCCCCGCATGCCAGCCACTGGCGGCGAGGTGTGGAGACGCGTGTAGCGGACCTACTCCCCAGTGGGAGGGCCACAGCGCCACCTGCAGCCCTGCCCCGCATGCCAGCCACTGGCGGCGAGGCGTGTAGACCCGTGTAGCGGACCTACTTACCACTGGCTCCTGGGTGCCTCATGTCGCCAGAGGGAAGCCTTCATTTCACAGACGAGAGAGCCAAATTCCCGATCGTGCATCTTCGGATTTATTTTTTTGTTTCATTGTAACTCATGATAACTAATGGTCAATTCGGTTAGGTTAGCTACATTATAAATACTTTAAAACATTGCGGACGGTTGGTTTGGTCAGGATAGCTACATTAAAGATACTATGAAATCATGTAAACAAAAAATGGAGCATGAACTTCGGGGAACTTTGGGTGTGGCTTTCTCGTCTGTGAAAAGAAGGCTTCCCCTCGCCAGAGCCACGGCAGACACGCGTGTGGCTAGTGACGCCTGAAAGCCAGGAGACTAGGTCACTTTAGCCCAACTTGCCACACAACCGGCTTGTATACGATAGGGACAACGCCTATCCCTGTTTCATACTGGCTCAAAGCGTGTCAAGATAAACTGTAGACAAATCAAAATATTAAATCTTATGTACAAGCGTAACTCTGCTTTTGGTACAGAATAAATCTACGAAACCTTCACAAACAAAACTTTATCTCAATTGAAAAATGAAATAAAACCTTTTCGGTATCCCAATTTTTTATCCTCTCTGCATGTCTTCTGTGCCTCTCTGCAACACGTGGAAATTGTCACTGCCTTGGAGAATAATAGTTTGCACTCGTGTATGGAACACCTGGAAACATTACAAAAGTCAGCAAACTGCTGTCTAGCGCTAGTTTCCCAACTGCATGGTAAAATTTCCGACCGGGGCGATCATACAAGGACAGTCAAGTGAAAACAGGCGATTCTAGAATGCTTAAAGTGAAATATGTTGCAAATGCATCCTAAGATTTTTAGTGATGTGATTTTTTTAAAAAAAAATGAAACTAACCCAAATTCACTATTTTTTGGTCGGACTCTTAATTGTTATAATGTATATTTTTTTCTCAAGCGTAATTCTTCACGTAATTGTTAATTATAATAAGCACATAGTAATACTTAAGAAATGACTGTTTTCGTACCTGTGCCAATCCTCCCCATAAGCTTTGCCCATGATGTTTCACTGCTTTACAACTTTACACTTTTAAGTTTTCTTTTAAAAAAATTGGTTGTCTGTAAAGTCGGTTTACGGACGATAGTTTAACGTGACGTCATAACAAAACATTGATGAAATGATTGCATACTTTTATGAATAAAACTGAATCATTTTTATTGAATTATCACTACTTTGTATGGATACAAAGAAGGAGTGAAACGACATCTACCATTTAATTGATAAATTTACTTTTATTTGCACTTATTAATACAAATATGTTTATTACTTTAACGAAAAGATTATTTTAACTATAACTTTTATACATGTTTGCTATTTAACTTCTTCCAATCTGTGTTATTCTGTTAAGGATAGGACGATGATAGGAAAAGTAGGAAACGAATGGGAGTGTTTCAAGTTTAATGTGCCTCGAAAAAGTCAAATCGATGGTTGTTCTAATCGAGTGGAAGAGAGATAGATGCGGCGCAAGCGTACAATGAGCGTAACGGGACAAAGCGTAACGGAAAAATTTGCGTAATCGGACAAAACGTAACGGGGGAAAACGTAACGGGGGAAAACGTAACGGGACAATGTGCGTAACGGGAAAATGAGTCATCCTTTTTCGTGCGTGAAGCCGGCGTTCATCGATTTATTAGACGTTGTCACGTCAAAAATTATTTGATGAATAGTGTCCTAAATTATTTTGCTCCAAAAATTGTTTACACTATCGCGAGGCGAAGTAGCACCGCAGAGCCACGGAGTTCACGTGGTTGAACACGAGCAGCGGTGACGTCACGGGGACGAGGTGACGTCACAGTGACGACAGAGGCCGCACCGCGGAGCTGCGTGCGAACTGCGGCCAGGAGGTCGAACCCAGGAGATGACGGTCGACGTAGCGTATCGCAGCGGCAGCGATATTCAGATGGTGAGTGCACCATACAGGTTAAGCGGCAGTTCAGATAGGGAAGCGGTAACAATGTAATCAATGTCGATGATGCTCTCTTCGCACTTTTTAGTTTTAATCAGAGTAATAATAATAATAATAATAATAATAATAATAAGGAAAAGCTGTAGTTGCATTTGTTAAACAGTCTATGTTAACACGCTTTTATTAGCTTGACCTATATACAATGTTACGAACGCATGAGACCAGACCGTGATGAAAGGTTCGGAGCTGGCTGGTGGCCCCGCGCGTATCACGTGGTCTCCACTGACGTAAGACATGCCACGCGCGCCTGGCCGGATTACAAGGGTCGACGCTACCCCCCTCCCCCTCGTCCTGCCTCGGCGCCATTGTCTATCGCTGAGCTGCTCTCGTCAGTTCTAGAAGGGCGCCACAGACTACATGAGCAGGGACGCCGGCTTCCACGGGAGTTCTTCCTGGGCGACAAATTGCCGCGAGGAGTGCGGTCCAGTGAGGAGTGTGGACTGTGTAACTTGACAGACACTCAGTGACTTGGGAATAAACATTTTTAAGTGCGAGGAATTGGTGATTAGGCATTTTTAAGTAATATTTTCTATTAGTGACGTAAATATTATTAATAAATAAAACTGTAATAAAACTTAATTTGGCTATCCATTATGAACCCAGTTCTCCCCACATTATCATAAATCGTAACATTATGTATGAATCAACTATGTAATAAAATCTTTCCATTCAATTTTTACCCACTTTTCGATGTAAGAATGTATTGACATTTTGCATACGTATAAATAACCTTTAACAATACAATATTTTGTTAACTTAAGACCTTAGTGTTGAGAGAGAGTGGGGAAGTCAGAGTGTCAAATAACCACTAATTCGAGATATGGGTAATAACCAGACTTTTTGAGTATCAATGAGGTCGGGGCATGTTTTTAATTTGCATCGAGG
Organism: Bacillus rossius redtenbacheri; assembly: GCF_032445375.1. Classification (NCBI taxonomy): domain Eukaryota; kingdom Metazoa; phylum Arthropoda; class Insecta; order Phasmatodea; family Bacillidae; genus Bacillus; species Bacillus rossius. The sequence goes on along the minus strand of NW_026962012.1, from coordinate 11,132,892 downwards.
TCGACTGTTAACCTAGGGGGTGGCGGGGTTAAAAACCCAAAATTTCGAAAATTTTAAAATTAAATACTTTCGCGATTTGGAGTTTTACCGATCCAAAAGATCGGGTTATGGTGGGAAAGGTGCCCGGGGTTTTACTTTCTCCCCATCGGAGAGGAGTGCGTAATACCACTAAATTTTGAAATTTTAAATATTATATACTTTTTTTATTTCGATTGTTTCTGAGATCGGGTCATTGTGGAAAATGTGCCCGGGGATCGTTAAATGGCCATACGGGTACTATATCTGAAATTATCTGGCCACTCTTCCGGTGTGATCAAGTGTATGATACGGATATTCCGTCAGTCCGTGTTGATTTCGGCACAGATGGTGTACATATAATTAAACGAATATCCATTCAATTTCCAGCGAAATACAGCTAAAGGCTAATGTTGCCATTAATACGGAGTTGGTCATCTACCGTGCATAAAATGCAAGGCTGCACTTTAGATCATGCAATTGTTTATTTGGGATCGCGTCTCTTTGCTGCCGGACAGGCTTATGTAGCTCTTAGTCATGTGAAGTCACTGGGTGGTCTACATGTAGAAGAACTTGATTGTTCTACGATAACAAGAAAAGTTCAATTTAATGTTGACGCATTAGCTAAAAAGGATAGATTATGTGAACATTAATGACTAAGTTTTATTTCATTGTAACAAATAGATACTTTAATCACTCATATTTAGTATTTTTAATTTTTGTCAATTACTCGTATTCAATCTTTTTATTTTATAGAGACTGAAAAGAATAAAATAAACTTTTTGTTAAAAATAAAACTAAAAAACACCGCTTTTATTGTTAAATTGAACTAAAAATTAAAAAAAAATACAATTTCAATTTAAGTTTTTTGTCCAACAGACAAATAATGCACCACAGCTCTGTATAGCTAAAAGCGTGGGGTGCTCTCTTCTTTCATTTTCGTAATGACTATATCCTAAAATTAATTATAGAAAATTTAAGACAAATGATATCAAGCAGCCCCTGGTCATAGATCCCGGGGGGGGGGGGGGGGGGCACTCAGGGGGGCCTGCATGCACTTGCAAAAGCATGACTGTGAAACGTGTTTAATGTCAAAACTATATCTTATGGTAACCTTTATGTATTTTTTTTTGTTTTCTTCTTATTGTAAGCATTTAGGCCAAAATATGGGCAGTGTAAGCATACGGGCACCGCATCCGGATATGACGTGTCGGTAACCCCACGTGCACAATATCCCCCCCCCCTTCCCAAACCACCACGTCTAGAAATATAGTTGAAAGAATTTTGGTATATTTATCACGCTCGGCATTATTTTTAAGAATCCTATGTTAACTTTCGTGTCAATTATATGTCTACCTTGCAACATTAGAATACATGATTTTGCTCGTTACTGAGGTTAGATGTTACTAATCACTGGCGAGTGCTGAAAGACTAACTTTTTTCTATCGAAGTATATAAAAATACATATACATAAGAAACTATACAGTCTTCGGACAAAATAAGTAGAAACGTTCCAACATAGGCCTCTAAAACAAATACACTCGGCTTGCCAGTTTGAGACGAGTGCCTCGAAGCCAGACAAGGATCAATGGTCCGATCTCCATCTTCAGCATGACACGTACTGAGTCGGCGCACAAGTGTGCTGGTTGGATGTTTGACGCTACCGTGGAGGTCTCGTCTGTTTGTGCTTCGGCATCGTCTTCACCCAGATTACCGTAAGAATTCGATATCGTTGATGTCGAAGTGTCTTCATCGTCTTCATGCTTCATTTTTAGGAGTCCATCATTTTTACAAAGTATGAAGGATCTACTGAATATAGGCTTTAATGTATTCACACATTTCACGGTGTTGATACTTCCATTAGTTTCAGTCTTCCCGAAGCCATCAGCATCCTTCAATTTATGTTCTTCGTCACGATCGTATGAGCTAATTAATACCATCACGCTCAGGACAAGGAAAATTATTGTCGTAATGCAGATCACTCTTCTTTAGTCTAGTAGATCCATCGATGTCCTCTATGCCGTAAGTGGGCTTGGCTTTACATGTTCTACCATGTCTTTTTAAGCTGTCAATTCGTGTTAACAACCTGCTACACCGATTACAGCTTAACATTTTGCGTAGTGGGTTTTTAACACAATCATTCTTCTCATGACGTCTAGCATTCCTTCTCATGACAAAATCCTTGCTACAGTATCTACAGCGGCTTCCTTCCGATTCAGCTGCAGATAACAAACCTTTCCTTTTATCTCGAGGCATGTACTGCGTGCGCCGAGACGTTCCTCCCGTGTCAGTCGCGGCCTCACAGCTGTTGGGTTTCGCAGGCCGCGGTTGCACCTAGGCCAGTAAAATTAGACTAAAAAAAGACAGTGCTGACGAATAATTAGAGGAAAGCTGGAAACTGTTTTAATGTATTCAGCATACCCCTAGTATGATCACATTAGGTTTGCCCCAATTTCCGAGTGAAGCTTCATCCGCCATTTTGAAAAAACTGAATATTTTTGTTTGTTTTTGAGGTTTTTCTCAAATTTCTCCAAAACGAAGCGACTAATCAAAAAGTATGTAAAGATGTTAAATTTAGATAGTTGAATTTCGCTTCAAATGAATACTATATATACGAAAAGGGATATTGCGTTTTCTTTAGAAGACAATTTGAAAATTACTCATTTATTTAGATTTGTGGGAAATTCCAAATATATCGGTTTTGCACGTTCAACATCTCTGAAGTGGCTCATAATTAAACATAAAAATGGAGTACATCATTTATAGGAAATTTATTTCAATATTTAGCAAAACCTAATTATTTTAATAATTTTTTACATTAACATGTATATGCGATTTTACATGTTGAGGTGTGAATGATTGTGGTTTTTTCCCACTTATAGATAATTCAGTAGAATGCTTGCATTTATTCATCGTAAATATGTAGGTTAAAATCAAGTATATGAAACATTTTATTTTATTAGATATTCATTAAGTTATGAATATGGAAACCATTTACATGTACAAGTAAGAGGTATTACAGACAGTACTCTGGCAAAGTGAATCTCTTCAATGCCTGCTACTATTGAGATTTTAGACCAAATTGAAACATTCTGTGGAGTGTCATTTGCGACAACTGAGCAGCATGTTGATGCCAGGGCATCACGTATATTAAGGACGACATTGATGTACAGAAATTGCTGAACTGGTTTACCTCTCATGATCCATTCCCAGTTAAGGAAGAAGTAATGTCCATAAGTTTAGCTTATGATGCATTTCGAGGATGATTGTCAACCCTGATACGATTTTCCGAAGAATTTCGTTTCATAAAAAATCAAATGAACAACTGAAACAATACTTTCAATTTGAGCTGGTTCCGTATCAGTTGTCCTTATTTGACGAAGTTGGTAAAACACGCAAATCAGCATTCTAAGACCTGTTTACTCCTGAAAAGGATTCAACTGCTATGCGTAACTCTGCTTACGTCAAAGATGGAGGCTACCTCTTACACCGTGTGTTGTGGCAGGCCCGAGAACCCTTTTCATCAATATTAAATAAATATGTCGAGTATGTTAAACATTACTTTGAACAAGGTGCAACCATTGTTTTCGATGGATATCTAGATGAAACAAGTGCGAAGGGTATAAAATCTGCGGAACGACTTCGAAGAGGCAATAAGCTGACAGCAGCAAATGTTATGTTTGATGAGACAATGTCGGTGACAATGCCACAAGAATTATTTCTATCAAATGAACATAATAAGAATCGTCTTATCTCCATGTTGACTGAGAAATTTAAAGCTGAGCAGTTTGTTGTAAAGCAGACGAAGGAGGATGCTGACACTCTAATAGTGACCCACCCAGCATGCTGATTGTGTGGTTATTGTGGGGGAAGACACTGACCTGTTGGTGATTTTGACAGCATTAGCTCCAGACTCCCCAAAGATATATTTATTGAAGCCAGGAAAGGGTCAACATAGCAATGCACGCAATTTAAATTCATCCGAACCTGCTAAGGATAATATCCTATTCCTTCATGCATTCAGTGGTTACGACACTACATCAGCTTTTTTCAGAAAAGGAAAACTGAAATTCGTTAAGGTGCTGGAGAAAGAGAGTCAGTTGCAAGAAGCTGTAAGGATGTTAAACAAAGCCGAAACTACTGCAGATGAGGTTGATGTGGCAGGTCTGAAATTCATTGCGGCAATCTACTCTGGACGTAGTGATATACCACTAGATGAAATACGCTACGAGATGTTTCGGAAATCGCTACAAAGAAATGAATTTAACCTCGCTTCTTTGCCTCCAACTCCAGCAGCTGCTCGCCAGTATTCCTTGAGAACATATTTGCAAGTGAACTGTGGAGCAACAACCACACCGATCCACTGCTATGGGGCTGGAAGACATCCAAACATGGTCTAGTCCCTGCTACAACAAATAGAGTTGCAGCACCCGAAGAGCTCCTCAAAACTGTGTCTTGCAGGTGTGCCAAAGGCTGTCATGGAGTCTGCTCTTGCCGAAAAAGTAATTTGAAATGTACAACGATCTGCAAGAATTGCAAAGGCCTATCGTGCGCCAATTCTCCAGTGGACGACATTGTTCAACCAAACTTCGTCTGCAACGAAGAGAATGTAGACCTCCAAGAATACAAGTGTTTATCAGACTATGAGAATGAGACCTTAGAGCAGCCACCTGAATTACCTTGTTCTAAAAGAAAGAAAACATAAGTGTGTGTATTATGTACTTAAAAAGTGATTTATTAGCTCACATGTTATGTACTGTTTTGTTTGTAAAAATTGTTTGTTATAACTGTACAATATAAATGATAATGAAATGTTTCTTGATTATCATAGATGCACTGCTGAATTATTTGATTTAAGATGAGAAGGGAGATTGGTAAATCTACAGAGTTAGAGGCACCATGTATTACGAATTCCCTTCTGATGTGATATTATTTTGAAAATATGTAAACATATCATTTGTGTTTTGTTTAAATCACATGTGTGGTTATGTAAGTAATAATATGTCATATATTCTGAGTGTCGAGTTAACTGGCCAGTCTTTAAATCATTATCATATGTGTTTATTGTATACTCTGTGTTATAAATATTTTATTTTGAATCGCTATTATTTAAAGAGAAACTGTTTAATTCTCCACGAATGCACAGTGCTAATTGATATGAACAAGTTTCTGATAATGTTGTCATGAGACTGATAAAGCCATTGTACATTATATTGAATATATTTTATAGAACCCGTTTCTAGCTTTTTGTTTTATTATAATGTTATATTTGATAATCACTATGTTGTATTTATTTATAAAGTTACTGGTAAAACATTTTAATGCTGTTATTAATCCCTGTGTTTCTATATTTTCGGTAGTATGTATGTTACGAGTATCCAATAAATCCATCATGTATGATAATTTTTAAGTGCTAAAACTTTAATGGATTGTATGTATCGTGTGTAAACGAATAAGTATGTATATTATTCCTTAAATTTTAGTAACGATAAAACTTTTTCGATTGTCAAAATTATTTCGGATTAGGAAACATTTTATTTTTTACCTTTGTCGGCACCCAGCCTTCCATTGATTATGATTACCTTATTTTCAGTGATTAATGTATATTTATTAAGTCACAAAACCATTTCTTATTCTCAATACAACAGATGTAGTAAAATAAAAGTTTAAATCACTTAAGTGGTTTAGCATGTGTGATCATTTTTAAAGTGTTTTTAATCCTATGTTGTATAAAGTTTGCGTTTCCTACCAAATCAAATTAGATGGTAAATGTTATGTTTGACCAAATAAATATCTGCTTATCAAAAATAATCTACTCGAAAAGAAAGATTTCTCACAACATAACCTTTTTGCAATGGTGGCTCAAATTATTAATTTATATATACAAATGTATGTGTACTAAATAAAACTCAGTTTTCGTAAAAAGCATAATAAAATGTTCTCCAACTTTTATTTCGTTACTTTTTCGGTTAGAATGGGCTATTTCGGATATATTGCTAGTAATAAAACTAAAAAATTAAATATTTAGAAAATACTTTTTTAAAGGTGGTTTTCAAAAAGTGTTAATTAAGTTACAAAATAACCCATTTCAATGTATTTTTTACTCTTTCGAATCGTAATTTAATAAGCTACATTTATCTTAGGAACAATTTTTTTGATTGGAAAATTCGTTTTCGGATAATTTGAGAAAAATCCAGAAAAAATGAAAAAATCTACAGTTTTTTCAAAATGGCGGCCAACGCTCCACTCGTAAATCGGGGCAAACTTAGGATACTCTTACTACGAATGAACTTCGTCGATTAAAACACATTCCAGCTTTCCTCTAATTATTCGTCACCGAAACCTTTATTTTACTGGCCTACAGGTCGTTACACCGCCGGCTGGCTGTAGACAGAGGAGGGCGGGGCTCGAACCATCACCAGCTCGGCGTGACTGCGGCAATCACTGGCACGCGACCCTGCTGTTCACTGCACCACCTCCTGACGGGAATATGCCTGCCGTCCAGAGTCGGGCTCGCATCTGCTGCAGTTGCTCGCTGGACATGTCGGGTGTCCATTGGCGAGGAAGTGCAGGAAACTACCTGTTGCGTACGGGAAAAGCCTCAAGATCAAAAGTGTAACGAATATCGCTCAATAATAATAGCTGCCATTAACGATTTATACGTAACCTAAGCTTTATCTAGCACATTGCATTCCTGCCATTTAAACTTTTCTACCTTAAACACCGTTTGCCAGCCATCCAAGGTTCTTCATCAATACACGGGCACTAAACATAATAGCTTCGGTAATGAGATCATAAGAATCATCTGTGGTACCAACAAAACATGGCCTTCTTTTATTCAAACATATATAAATATCATTTCGTGTATATTTGTTCCTGCTATTTAATATATAAACATTGGAATGCAAATATAAAATAAGTTGGGCAGTAACGGTGTTATTCAAGCTTAAACTAGTTTACCAACAAATTATACATTTTGATTTTTATATTAGTAGTATGTATTTGTCCCTCCGGGCACAGGCTTTAAGGCTGTGGAGCCGATGAGCCGGTTCAATGACCGATTGCTCTGCTGTCACGGAGGCCATCTTGGATGACCTTGAACTTTGACAAGACCTTGACATTTGAACTAGACTTTTGACCTTGATCTTGATTTTTGACATTGACCTTCACCTTGGAGGCCATCTTGGATCCGCCATCATGATCCGCCATCTTTAAATCGAGCACCCCACTCACTCATGGTAAAATTTTCGTCGACTTTGTTTCTGCTGCTTGTTCCTAGAGAGCGCCAACGTTGCTCTTGATTTTTTTCTCTTCAGCTGGAGGCCGCCATCTTGGATACCGTCGAATTTGTTTCTGATGTTTATTCCTAGAGAGCGCCAGCGTTGCTTTGTCTCATCATATAAGGTCGATGTTCCATTACCTACCAGAGCTATTATGGTCCTTATTTACACATTAAATTGAATTTTTATTTAAACAAAAAGCCTTTTATAAGCCGATATGACCTCCATCTTAAAAATTAAAAAAAATTCAAATTCATCAAAAAATCACATATTTATTTACTGATTGAATTGATGGATTCCTGTCCTCCCTTTGATCCTTGACTGATACAAATATTTTATTTTATGTAAAAAATACTTATCTTAAATCATGTTAAAAATCATAAAAGAGTCTTAAGTTCCTCATATACCAGCCTTCAATAAGTTGTTATGTCCGCCATCTTGGAAGTTTGCATTTATTGACCTAGAAATTCGGGTAAATTCCAAAATTCTTAAAAAAATTATGTTATTAATATGATTGGCGCTATAGGTTGTGCTCTTCTCATTTGTAGAACAAGGATAGAGTTCTAGCACAAGCCAGAATTTTTGTAGTTTTTTCCATTTTATTTTTTTATTTTTATTATAAATTTTTTCTGTGATTTTCTGTTATTATGTAAAACGTGTGATGGTTTACTTCATGTTCTCCCGATTATTCTTGTCAATATAAGATGGTTTTCTCCGTGTGCTCCCGATTATTCTTGTCAATATTTTGATGGTTTTCTCCGTGTACATACTCCTGATTATTCCCGTGGTTTCTCCAAGTGCTTCTGGTTATTTCTGAGAAACCGATCTCTACATGAAGGATTGTTTACCTAATGAAACATGCCATTTTATCCAGAGTTTCAATTAAATTGTGAATTTCTGCTACTAAATCAGCACTTGTAAAATTTTATCAGGTGGAATTAAAAAAATATAAACACCCATTACTCAGTAAATAACTATAAATAACTAACTAAATAAATAAATAAATAACAGGAATGACAAACTTCCTTCTCCGTGGTGCTTAGCGAAGCCATCCTTCTTATGTGATCGTTAGTGAGCATCCTGCATCCCACATAAAAAAAAACTAAATAATATTTACCTTTAATCAACACGTGGCGTCAAGTGTTGACAAGAATTGGGACTACTTACAACAAGTTTGCATGAGATAAATTAACTCTCGCAGCTGAATGGAGTCCAAGACAGTTAGTGCCAAGTAGTCTCGTAGCCTTGTAGCCTGTGTTCTGGAAGCTTCGTAGTCATGTAACCTCGTAGCCACGTATACTTGTGTTCTGGAAGCTTCGTAGTCCTGTAGCCTCGCAGTCTCGAAACCTTGTAGACTCGTAATCGCGTAGTCTCGTAACCTCATGGTTCGTTGTCGCGTAGTCATGATGCCTTGGAGCCTCGTAGACTTGTAGCTACGTAACCAAGTAGCCTTGTAATGTTATAACATAATGCTGCTGGAGCAGTTGGAGCTGTCGCGGTTGACACTCCCGGTGTCACACCACCACAAGTTAGACACCCGTCTGGGAACAGCCTTCAACACTCCAATCTTGTTTATCTTTTTTAAGTTATTATTTTGCACGCTGCTCCAAAAAACGAGTGCCCCAAAATTCATAAATAAATTATTCAAAAGGTTTTTAGAAAAGGAAGAGATCAGATTAATAGCATTTAAAATGAAAAGAACTTAATTACTCGAAATGTGAAAAACTTTAATGAGACCATTTGCGCATGAGCATGGTAAGGAATTTAAGTTACCACCAAATATCAAAAAAAATTACAATTATATCTAAAACCATTTGCCCTATAAAGTTATAGAGGCTTTTAATATAGCCACGTTTTAACATATACCAATAAATAATAAATACTGCAATAAACGCATAAATAAATTCAGACATTGATACAAAAACAGTTCTAAATATATATATATATATATATGTATAAATAATAAATTACAATACTATTCAAGTATAAGTTAGTAAAAATTAATGTCTCTCTAAACATCTTGATTACACCCGGATGAATTTATTTTACGGCGCTTCATGGCATGCTTGATGGAAGGTTCGGTAAAAATGAGTACGAGGACGCAACATACACTCGACGTGGGAATTAGGGTCTTTTGGCAAAAATCTTTTTTTAAATTGTTCACTGTTATGGTGGGCAAAGTTTATATCAAAGCCCCGGGGTTACAGGGGCAAAAGTTCGGAGCCGGAATCACTTACTTGGATTAAACGTTGTACGTCGCATCCCACCCCGGACCTCCTGGCCCGGAGTTTAGCCGGCTGTACTTTAGCACACATGCTAAATGCTTCATTAACGAAAAAAATAGCGTAGACTTTTCATCTTCTTGGCAGCACCCGCCACAATCTAAGTATTTGCCGAAGTTCAATATACGTCAGCTGATTTATGTTAAAAAATATTCACGAGTCCCCGCCGGCCCAATACCACGAGCCATCACCCGCGCTCGTCGCGCCCGAAGCGCATACACGTCCACCACGGCGATCAGCTGACGACTCCCTCATACAGCTCATTCCGTCCCTCTTGACGTATTTTCCCCCACCACCTTATTGCCTTGGAACAGTCCATTTCAATCTTCACGGGGGGGGGGGGGAGCGTCGTACACCGTATTATTTTTCAAAGTCCAAAACGATATAATTAAATATCAAGAAACTAAACCATTTAAAAAAACATAATATAAAAACATATTTAAAAATAAGATTAACAAAACTGAAGCGCCCGCCGCGCTTCTGTGACGTCATCTCCGTGCCGCAGCCTTCCTTTCCTTCTCCCCTCTTAACCCCTCTCCGCCTCAAGGTGCCAATTTCCCCTTCCCTTTCTTTCCCCCTAGCCTCTCCTCAATTGTAGCGACTGCAACGCCATCTAGCGAATAGTATAAATGAGCGCGTATAACTTTTAATTGTCTATTTCGTGGGTCTCTCTTGGTGGAAGCAGGTCGTCTCTGGCCCGGTCGAGGGGCAGCTCGTCTAGGTAAAATTCTTCAGGAGACGGAGTTAGTGTGTGCACACGATGGCCGTGCGAGTAACGTAAATATTAAATATGCTTGCCAGCCTTGATTTTCAGGTAGCCATCCCTTTTGACTTTGACCTTCACTTAATTTATTTTCTGTGTAATATTTTCTTTTGTTTCTTCTTTCTGCTGGAAGCATTTGCTTACTCCCTCCTGCATGTGGTTTTGATTTTAGTTGCTGCGCGACTTGCATTGTCGGCAGTGGACTCTTAACTTATTTCAACGGCATCCAGACCACGCTTTGATTGCTTTTGGTTTAGAAGTAAGCACGTTAAGTGCCCGATGCCGCCCTTGTATTTTTTTTTCATAAGAGCTTTCAGCTCCGTACGACGTAATTTTACGCATCGTTTTGCCTCGATTTTGCCCTCTTTCTTTTCCTCCCAGCTGTACCCCCGACCGGAGCCATTTGGTTAAGGCATACCCCCCGTGATCTAGCATATTTTGTTTGAGCACTTCTCTGTATTACGCTTACCTAGCCTTGGCAGTGAATGTCATCATGACGAGACCCACTGAAAATTGTAGCTGTAACAAACCATGTAACCGATCCCTCGCTTCTCTACTGGGCTTGCATTTCTGTCCGCGGGACTACGCTCTCTATGAGTAATAGATATTTAATATGTTTTTTTCGAGGTTTAAAGTTATGCACAAGGCGCCACTCAGAGCCCCCCTTCTTAGCAACCAAAAAAGTAGGGGTGCAAAACTCGGATGTCGAAGGGGTAACGACGCCGGCAGCGAGTAATCTGTCGATAATGGCGCGCATGGCCTGCAGCTTAGGGGGAGAAACCTTCAAATATTTGGCAAAAACGGGCACTTCGTCGGTAACATGAAAACGAAAAGGCAAGATGTCACATCTGCCGATCTTACGTGTTATCACGTCAGGAAACTCCCGCACGAGAGCGGCGATGGCTTGATCGCGCATCGCGTTATCGGAATCATTGCAACTCATAACTATGGGTTCGCGGACCTCATGACGCAAACGAATTTTTACAGCAGGAGCGAAATCAAATTGCAATTCATGGTTGGCGGGACTGAGTCGACAGCGTGATTTGCCCAAAAAATCTAAGCCAAGGATTAGATTCGGCAAAATCCCGGGGACAACGACAAACGGCCAACTCCAGGAAAATCCATGGATTTTAAAATGAATTATAATAGATTTACATGTGCGTATGCCTTGCCCGTTAGCGACAACGATATTCCTTACGGAATCATCCGATACAACTCGTTGTGAAAGTTGAGGGTACAACTGCACTAATGTGATGAAACATTTTTCACTAATAACAGACCGGGTAGCACCGGTATCGACTAAGGCTGGAAATAAATGTTTCTGAATTTTAATTGGGAGGAAATGTAAATGAGTGGGTTCAGAGGATTTTTTGAGTAGCCGACGGATACGACCTCTTTTCCGTCCCGTCCAGATTAGTTTTCCGCACGAGGCTGTCTCTCAGTTCCCGTGCAGTCGCTCCTATAATGTCCCACTGCCTTACACCGAAAACATCTACGTTGATTTATTTCCACCCGCGGAACAGTACACTCATACGTGACGTGTCCAAAGGCGCTACAATTGGCACACCTGCCGGCTCCGCGGCGGGTGTCCAAGGTCACTAGCTGCCGTGACTGGGTCAAGGTCGCGGACCGCGAGCCCACGGGCGCGGTTACCTCAGGCGGTAAACTCATGGCCGCGCGAGCTGCGGCCCGCGCCTCGGGCCCAGGCGTGAAATGGGCAGAACGCTCGCCGCGAGGCAGGCTGTCAAACACACGAGGCGTGGAGGTGTCTGCCACGTCACGGAGTTTCGGGCTACGGGGAGTGAGAACGGGGGGGGCGGACTGCGACGTAAAAATACGTCCGTCAAAACGAGAGTCACTTTTCACCGAGCTGGGGCGCTTTGCCGGGAACTCAGCTTGATACTTAGCAAGAGAAACAAGGCGACTTTCCACTTCGCCCGCCCAAGTCCGTAGGCTTGCGAGCGAGGTGGGAGGAGCGAGCATCGAGCAGTTCTGCCACACCACGGGGGCCAAATTACCCAAAATAAGTTGGACAAACTCCTCTTCCGGGGTACCCAGCTCTAAGGCTCCCGCGTACGCGGTAACCGACGTGACATATTCCATAATGGTTTCATCTGGGTTTTGGAAGCGCCACACTAGCTCCCTCTTACAGGCATCTAGAACCCTAGGCGGACACACTGAACATACCAGTGATTTTTTAAACTTATCAAAGCTCGTACCCTGAGCAATGGCCTCATTTAACAGAGGTACATGGATGTCCGTAACTTTACTTAAGAGTGCTTTCAGAAAAGCCTCAAGTGGAACTAAATTTAATTTATGCAGGCTCTCAGCCTTAATCACAAAATCTAAGATCTGCCTGGGATCACTTCCACCCAGGAACGGGATGGTTTTAAGGGCGGCAAAAAAAAGTTTTACGTTAAATGAGGACGAGGAAGGACTCACATCAGCCTGTGCGAAATTATTACTCAGTTACCACACACTATAAGAGAGGAGAGAAACCAATATTCAAGTATACGTGCGTACGCATTACGTTACGGCCCGGAGGCGAGCGAAGACCAAAATCATAGTGAACATTATGTCATTACACACGTGATTCACAAGACGTACGTTGCTGTTAACAACTTTAGGAACTGACTCAATATACATACAGACTATACGAGCGGTCCAAACACGTGTAGGGGCAAGGAAGTTTCACTTCGTTCTACCGCGCCGACCAGACTCTCTGGGACGCCGATCTTGAACTTTTAAATATTGGTTTGAACGCAGCTCATCACAGTTCTACAGGGCATCCCCCCTCCGTGCCTTTCCTGGGGAGGGAACTTACCTTACCCTTGCTCAACCAGTGGGGGTTGCCACCTGTCGACTCTAGTTTGTCAAGTGTAGAGTTAGATCGTGTCTTGGAAGACGTTACTAAGAATTTAGCTAAGGCTAGGGAAAACGTGGCACGAAATTATGATGCAAAAAGGGCAGCCCATTCATTCGCTGTTGGCGACGTTGTGCTCTGCCGCTCTTACGTTTTGCCCTCATTAGCGGCTAGCCTAAACGTCAAACTTTTGCCGCCCTATGACGGGCCGTTTTTGATTACTAAGTTTTTAGCAGCTAACACTGTTCAGTTACAGCTAATGAGCAATAAACGTAAGTGGCGTAAGGCACACGTAACACAGCTAAAGCGTTTCATTCAGTGATTTAATGCAACGTTTTGGCGGCTAGTGGAAACCTTAAGATACTTAAGTTTTTTTTTTTTTTTTTTTTTGGTGTGTGTATTACTACTTTAGGTATGTTTTCTAATTAGATTGTAGAATTGTTAGTAACAGGATACAGTGTTCAGTCGCAGTTCAGTTGATGATTACAGTTTCCTTCAAGCGCGCGCGCCTCCTTTCTACCCCTCCCTTGGGCTGTGCGCGGACAACTCTACGAGAAGCCTGCTACGTCTCTGCTTTGCCGCTGCCCCTCCGCCCCCTACGCCGCCAGCCCTTGACTGCTGCGGGGTGAGGAGACTGTTGGACGGCGTGGAGATCTGGTGACAGACTCTCCGCTGTTCGGACGCCACCGCCGCCGCGGTTCAGCTCTAGAGGTATTCTCGGCCCGCCAGAAGACGTCTGCGGGAAGGATGCTGCAGAGTTCCGATGTCCGCCACTTAGCGCTGAGTGGCTGAGACGAGGAAAAGCGCCGAGCGCTGCCTGAACCCCTTGCAACCTTGTACCGCCAGAATAGGTCACCTGATACGGCGCTTATCGTTTCTCTCTTTCACTTCAGAAAAAATGGAGGGGGACCTGTCAGCGACACGTCGGACGCGAGTCGCCTGTATTCTACTTGTGCAGCACCAAGGAGATCGCGGTCCCCTGTTGGAGCTGCCACCCGTCGCACCGCTGAAACGAACACGTTACTGCCCCCTCCAGCGGCACGATCCGGCTAGTTTCAAGTCATTTCTACATCGTCTGAATCAAGGCGTTCGCAAGATACAAGAAGTTGGCTCATGTCACAAACACTGAACTTCAACACGACTTTAAGCTCGGGCTCACAGGGCAGAAGACTTCGTAAGGGGTGGGGGTTGAAGCGCCCGCCGCGCTTCTGTGACGTCATCTCCGTGCCGCAGCCTTCCTTTCCTTCTCCCCTCTTAACCCCTCTCCGCCTCAAGGTGCCAATTTCCCCTTCCCTTTCTTTCCCCCTAGCCTCTCCTCAATTGTAGCGACTGCAACGCCATCTAGCGAATAGTATAAATGAGCGCGTATAACTTTTAATTGTCTATTTCGTGGGTCTCTCTTGGTGGAAGCAGGTCGTCTCTGGCCCGGTCGAGGGGCAGCTCGTCTAGGTAAAATTCTTCAGGAGACGGAGTTAGTGTGTGCACACGATGGCCGTGCGAGTAACGTAAATATTAAATATGCTTGCCAGCCTTGATTTTCAGGTAGCCATCCCTTTTGACTTTGACCTTCACTTAATTTATTTTCTGTGTAATATTTTCTTTTGTTTCTTCTTTCTGCTGGAAGCATTTGCTTACTCCCTCCTGCATGTGGTTTTGATTTTAGTTGCTGCGCGACTTGCATTGTCGGCAGTGGACTCTTAACTTATTTCAACGGCATCCAGACCACGCTTTGATTGCTTTTGGTTTAGAAGTAAGCACGTTAAGTGCCCGATGCCGCCCTTGTATTTTTTTTTCATAAGAGCTTTCAGCTCCGTACGACGTAATTTTACGCATCGTTTTGCCTCGATTTTGCCCTCTTTCTTTTCCTCCCAGCTGTACCCCCGACCGGAGCCATTTGGTTAAGGCATACCCCCCGTGATCTAGCATATTTTGTTTGAGCACTTCTCTGTATTACGCTTACCTAGCCTTGGCAGTGAATGTCATCATGACGAGACCCACTGAAAATTGTAGCTGTAACAAACCATGTAACCGATCCCTCGCTTCTCTACTGGGCTTGCATTTCTGTCCGCGGGACTACGCTCTCTATGAGTAATAGATATTTAATATGTTTTTTTCGAGGAGTGCACAATTAACGTTATATTAGGTGTTGGTTTATTTTGTAGTCCATAATTCCTTACCCCTACACGTGTTTGGACCGCTCGTATAGTCTGTATGTATATTGAGTCAGTTCCTAAAGTTGTTAACAGCAACGTACGTCTTGTGAATCACGTGTGTAATGACATAATGTTCACTATGATTTTGGTCTTCGCTCGCCTCCGGGCCGTAACGTAATGCGTACGCACGTATACTTGAATATTGGTTTCTCTCCTCTCTTATAGTGTGTGGTAACTGAGTAATAATTTCGCACAGAAATTGAGAAAATGTCTATCCCCATTGTCAGAGGCGACTGTTTTATACTGCATGATCCAGGGCATGCCTAGGAAATTCAACTTGTAACGGAGAGAGAGAAAGAATATTAACTTGTTGCTTGTTGCTTGTTGTTTCGTACGATTGTAAGAGATACGCAGTAGTAGTTTGTTTGTTGAATCAGAGTACATTGGGCACAAGGTTCACCCTAGTTTTTTCCATAAGTAAGGACTCAGTAAAGACATAAGGAGTGAAAATCATTGTGAAGGGAATAAACTTCATTAAATGTATGCTAATTTGTATTTGCTACGCACATGCCTCTAGCTGGCATCGAATCCGTTGACAGTGTATGTATATGTGTTAAGTTTGCGAAATTATAACGTTGTTGAGTGCGACTCATGTTCTTTATTTGTATTTATGATTTATCACTTTCTGCTTAACTGTCTTTTCTAGCAAAGACCCCACACACGATTTTCTTGTGCCCCCATACACTTCGCTTGCATGAGTAGGATAATCAGTAGGAGTGTTTGGTGGCGCATGGATGCACCCTGGTGGTATGCTTAACTGGATACCCCCACGCTGCAAAACTTATAAAAGACCAATACTTATAAAAAAAGAAAAAGGGCAAATACTAAAACTAAAATTACGTCACAGCCATAATTCAACATTAATTAAAATAAATATAAAATCAAGTGGCCATGCCACCTATGGCCACAGAGCCAAAGAGAAAATTCAGTCGAAGACAGATGCAGCATTTGGAGCCTTGTAGACTTGAAGCTTCATAGTTAAGTACTCATGTAGACATGTGGTCCTGTAGTCTCGAATCTTCGTAGCTCCTAGTCTTGTAGTCAAATAGCGCTAAGCCTAAGACTATTTGGAGTCAAATACTTTTGACGTAATTGATAGTTGAAGCCAATGACTGTTATAGCTAATGACTGATGGAGGCATTGTATACTAACGTAAAATTAACAAACACAACCTACTGAGTTGAAAGTTCGTGAAAATGTGTGTCCATTTCGTTAGATGTGCTTCCTGTTTGTTGAATGTGCTTACGATTGTGCTTCCTTTTTGTTGATTGTGCTTCGAAATGTGCTGCCTTTTTGATTGTGCTTCCAAATGTGCTTCCTTTTTGTTGATGGTGCTCCCAAAATGTGTTTTTTTTTTTTGTATATTGTGCTTTCAAATGTGCTGCCTTTTCGTGAGATGTGCTTCCTGTTTGTTGAATGTGCTTCCGATTGTGCTTCCTTTTGGTTGATTGTGTTTCCAAATGTGCTGCCTTTTTGATTGTTCTTTCAAATGAGCTTCCTTTTTGTTTATAGTGCTTCCAAAATGTGCTTCCTTTTTGTTGATTGTGCTTTCAAATGTGCTGCATTTTTGATTGTCCTCCAAATGTGCTTCCTTTCTGATGGTGCATCCAAAATGTGCTTCC
Source organism: Bacillus rossius redtenbacheri (assembly GCF_032445375.1). Taxonomy (NCBI): domain Eukaryota; kingdom Metazoa; phylum Arthropoda; class Insecta; order Phasmatodea; family Bacillidae; genus Bacillus; species Bacillus rossius. The sequence continues at coordinate 11,115,854 of NW_026962012.1, read as the reverse complement.
TTTTTGTTGATGGTGCTTCCAAAATGTGCTTCCATTTTGTTGATGGTGCTTTCAAAATGTGCTTCCTTTTTGAAGGGGATTCCTGGTCCTCATGTAAGCGTAAAACATGTTACGTTGGTTTAATTGAGTATAATAAGCTGTCAATGAAGTAGGTCGTGAGGTTCGGAAATGACTGGTCTATACGTCTGACATTGTTTATGACCCGGTTTCGTGGTCCGAAGATGTTTGGTCTATATGTATGCATGGCTTTGCACATGAACGTTTTAGAGGTTATTCTAAGTATCGATAAACTAGACTTTCATGTTAGGCTTATCGGAAATGTATTTAATTCGTCGGACAGGTATATTGCCTTGAGTTGTTTTTTGTAGAGTGAATGATAAATAAACTACACGAAAGGTAATGGGAAACAGAGTGTAAAATTTATTTAATATTTAGTTACACTTGACACTAGGCAAGAATCAAACCAAGAATGTAAATCTATCGCGCCAATCATTATATTAATAAACTAATTTTTTAAGAATTTTGGAATTTTCCCGAATTTCTAGGTCAATAAATACAAACTTCCAAGATGGCGGGCATAACAACTTATTAAAGGCTGGTATATGAGGAACTTAAGACTCTTTTACGATTTTGAACATGATTTATTAGATAAGTATTTTTTACATAAAATAAAATATTTGTATCAGTCAAGGATCAAAGGGAGGACAGGAATCCATCAATTCAATCAGTAAATAAATAAGTGATTTTTTTTGATGAATTTGAATTTTTTCCCGATTTTCTAGAATTTTTTTTTTTTAATTTTTAAGATGGAGGTCATATCGGCTTGTAAAAGGCTTTTTGTTTCGAAAAGTATGCTGCTTTTAGGATTTTCCAACATATTTTATTGCAATTATTAGTTTTTACATAAACCTTTTTTCATCCCCAGGCATGGAACCAATGACAGGAACTGATCAAATCTATCAGCATATAAAATTCAATATTACTTAATGAATTTTGGAATTTTTTCTGAATTTATAGCTAAATAATTAAGAATTTCCAAGATGGCACTCAATTTTCAAGATGGTGAGTGCCGTAGTAATAATAAATGATTACTGCACTTTAGCGGGGAAAAATTAAAATAACATGATTGTAACACACACTAGCAGATGGCATGAGTACTACGTGGCACTAGCGCTCCTTGTATTAATTCCTGTAAACAAAATGGTGGTAATGTCCTCTAGCAGGTGATATATGTTAACTATCGTTCCTGGTAGCAAGTACTGAATACAAAATGGCGGATCTAAGATGTGCATCAAGATCAAAGTTCAAGTTCAAGGACAATGTTCAAGGTGAAGGTCAAATTTCAAGGTCAAAGTAAAATATCAAGGTCAAGGCCAATATAAAAGATCAAATTTCAAGGTCAAGTTCAATGTTCAAGGTCAATGGCCAAGGTCCAGGTCAAACTTCAATGTCAACAGTCGAGGTCTAAGGGATGGTGAACAAAACATTACACTCACATGGCATCAGCGCACTCTAGCAGACGAAAACAATATGGTGGCCTCCAGCAGATGAAGACAAGATGGCGGACATGTCATACCAGCTGATGATATATACCTTGGTATTGGTGGTGGAAGGTCAGTCTGTAGGTTTTTTCCGTGGAGGAAGGATCTGTCGTTTTTATTTTTTTCTTTTACTGGTTTCGAACCAAGGATGGGAATCGATGTAATCAATCAGAATATTCATTTAAATTTTTATAAATTTTAAATTTTGTTTCTTTAAAGTTGGATATTAAATAAAGATTTTAAAGATGGCGGCCGTAACGGAATTTGCAACGGTGACATAATTCAAAATGTCAGGTGTGATGTAAGATGTTTTTATTACTTTTTATTGAGAATTTTTTAAATATACTAATACATTACTGGTTTACTCTCACCGGGAATCGAACCGAGGACCAAATAATTATTTAACTAAACATTCGAAGCAGAAAATTATAAAAAAAAATTTTGAATTTTTTTTTTATATTCTAGCATTAAAATTACGGATTTTCAAGATGGCGGCCGTAACGATAATTGCAACAGTTACGACTTAATACAAGATGGTGGTTCTGTCTCGAACAGGTGGTGCTATTATTACTTAAAATAAAAATAAAAATTACAAATCCGAATATGCATGTTACTTTTATATATACCTTATTTAATTCTCAGTCTAGTAAATGTCTCGATGGCCGTGCGGTTGAAGGCGTATATTTTCCAACTTACAGGCCAGAGCTGCGATGGTTCAAATTACAGCGCTTCCAAATTGTTTTGCATAAAAAACTAAATTTAATGTTTCGATAAGGACCATTATAACTAAGGTAGGTAATGGAACATCGACCTTATGTGATGTGACAGAGCGACGCTGGCGCTCTCTAGAAACAAACAGCAGAAACAAAGTCGACGGTATCCAAGATGGCGGCCTCCTGCGGAAGAGAAAAAAAATCATGAGCGATGCTGGCGCTCTCTAGAACAAACAGCAGAAACAAAGTCGACGGTATCCAATATGGTGGGCTCCAGTGGAACAGAAAAAAAATCAATATGGAAGCCTTGACGAAAATTACACCATGAGTGGGCACTCGATTTAAATATGGCGGATCCAAGATGGCCTCCAAGGTCAAGTTAAAAATTCAAGGTCAAGGTCAAAGTTCAAGGTCCAAGGTCTTTGTCAAAGGTCAAGGTCATCCAAGATGACCGCCGTGACGTCAGAGGAATCGGCCATTGACCAGGCTCATCGGCTCCATAGCCTTAAAGCCTGTGCCCGGAGGAACCACTACATACTACTAATATTGTATATTTATGGGTTGTTAGTTTCTCGGAAAGACACGGGCAGCCAATCACGACACTCTTTCATGCTAGTTTAGGTTTCCGAAATGTAAAATTGGTCAGTGCGACGGTGGACGTCGATTCATTTACGAGTCACTAAAACAAAGGAAGCTGGCGTCAACAAAACACGTTTTTTTCAGCACTGTTTTGCGAGGGCATTAGAATTAAATGTGTCTGTAACAGAACTGTACTTCTATGTAAATGATAGCATAATTCCAGTTGGATAAAGCAAGGTGAGTGGTGTATGTACTGAAAGGTGCCCAGTGTAGGAGGGAAGAGTGAAATGGGCGCTGAACTCTGGGAGCACTGGAGCGAGTGAATACTCGGCGGTTAGAAAAGGTTGAATGAAAGACGGTGTTGAGACACGGGCGTGACCGAGTAAAGAAATAACTAGGGCCATGCAGATTTCCCGCAAAAGATTACGAGACCAGCTGAAAGTCAAAACACTGTAGCATCGTCTGTGTTTCGTGATTAGGTGAGTTTCTTTCACATACATGTCGACTGTTACAAAACCAATCACAGTGATTCAGTGCGGAAGCAAACGCGTCCTGAGTGGCTCGGTCAGATAAGGCAACGACCTCTCTCGCAGACGACCGCCAATCACAGGGAATAAACCGCTAGTTCGGGTATATCTTTTTGCAGACTAATAGGCGTTCAGATTTATTCGTGAAAAATGCCTTCCCCTAGAAAAATAAGGGCCAACGGTGCTGGACACTCGAGGAGAGAGATAGGCCCTACTGTCTTGCGGCAAGAAAAATTATTAATAAGGGTGGACTGAGTCATCGACGAAATGCTACCGGGGTATAGTCGCAGCTATTAAGGCAACGACCAGTGTTAGTGGTGACTGTCTAAACCTACTTCAAGTACTAATCCTTTATGTGTGTTTAATGTGTGTGTTTTTTGTGTTGTGTTTAATGTGTGTGTTTTTTGTGTTGTGTTTTGTGTGTGTTGTTGTGTATGTAGTTGTTGTTGTGTGTGGGTTTTTTGTGTGTGTAGGTGTGTGTGTGTGTGTATGTGGGATGTCCTACGCCGTGGAAGACAACCCCGGCGTGCACCGCAGACGAGCGACGTATGATGTCACGACGCAAGCTGCCCGGTGGGACCTGACCTGAGGATGTTACGTCACGAGCACATAACGCGACCCGGCGCAAATTTTCTGCAATCCAACAGTGGAGTCTAACACATGCGACATATAGCGACATGTGCAGGTCATACGACACCAAGGGATGGGCCATTTCATGCAGGTACCGAGGCTTGAGGCAAACACTGCTTTAATAAATACAAAAAAAAAAAAATAATCATTGCATTATTCAAGAATAAATTTGTTGCTTTTAAATGTATTTTATCATACTTTATACATTCTTTACAAAATCTGCCAGTTTTTATTACTTAAGTTCTAAAGTGTAAAGCTTTAAATCTGGGTTCCTCCTCACTCTATTTGTGACGGGAAAGTTCGGTAAGTTAGAAAGAAACTGGGATCAGTACAAGCTAATTGCAAAGCAGTTAGTAATAGGTAAGGAACGGTTCTTGAAACACTTGTCATAAATAATATACACTGGTGGAAAAGTAAATTCCAAACCCAAAAAGGACTTGTGGTAAATAAGCAAAATTCGGGAGGTGTGGTTGCACAGGTGAAAGAGGATGCCTATTCAAATATGTGCGCTAATCGACTAAGAGTAGTAATAGTAGCATCAATTTGACATTTCAAAGCAAGTTTGCTTTAAATACGCCCTGGACACTTCGTGAGCGTTAGTCGTCGTCCGGTATTGACACTGAGGTAGGAGTCTTTAATAATAATAATAATAATAATAATAAGGCAGTATATAAGCTAAATGAGTTTGAACGAGAATGTGGATGTGTACAGAAATACTTAGCAGTGCTGTGCCCACACAAGGGTCATAGGAAGACCCTGTCTCAAGAATACCGGGGTCCGGCCTCACACGGGCCACTGCGGAGAGGGAAGACCGCCGTAGACGCCGCTTGGCTGTGGTGGATCATACTGCATCTGCAGCGTCCCTTAGAGCTTCGGTTGTCACCAGAACGACACAATGAACTAAAAAAAAAAAAAACTATTACTTGAGGACCAGCTCCGAGGCCGACGTCCTGTAGCGCTCATGTCACTGACTCCGAATCATTGCCACCGTGTCAAGCTAGAGTTCATTGGAGGGCGGAGTGAAGATCTGTTGTGTTCTCAGATAAGTAGGGACCGGAAAAATTAGCGGGTTCAATGACCTGAAGGATGCACTCCATAGTTCTACGTACACTCGGTCAAATGCCGCCCACTCATTGGGTTGCTGTCTTGTGTGAGACGTTCCAGCGTAGCAGCCTGTGATTCGATACAGCTTTGCTTGGGTGTTTCTCATTGGCCCAGAGTCATCCAGGTGAGTTGTGAACCAATAGCAGAGGCAGCACTGAGGTATAACGATTTGTATTTTAGCCTATCGCGAAATGAATTCGCGAATTTTTGCAGTCTCTACAGATGAGAGTCGGTTATGTCTTGGTGCCAGCGATGGCCGGAGGTTGGTAAGACTTGGGCCAGATGAGTGCTCGGAACCATGCTGGACCTGCACCACAATTCATGGTCTGGGGAGAGAGTCCTTTGAAAGCAGGAGACACTCGTGACAATCCCAAGAACATCGACAGCCTTAGTACGTCAGACTGGGATTGAACCGGTTGTGCTGCCATTCATCCACAGTATTAAGGGGGTGTTTTCCAACAGGACAGCTCTCGTCCTCATACTGCTGCTGTCCCCATCGTGCTCTAAAGAATGTTGCCTTAACCTGCGAGATCACCATACCTTTCGCCCATTGTGCACGTATGAGACATTATGGGAAAACAAACACAGTGCCTTCCAATTCAGCCATAACCACTGCTGATTTGACTGACCAGGTGCAACAGGCGTGGAACTCCAACCTACAAAATGACAAACGGCATTTGTACGACACAATGCATGTGCGTTTGATTACATTCAAAATCGGGGTGACTACATTGCGTCATTAATGTTCCACCGCGTCACATGCCTTCTCGCGCAGACTTAACAATGTGACCTGGAAAATTTAATACCATAAATGTTTTTCCTGGACAATTGCTTGGTCTAAATTGCATGCATCTATACTAATGTATTTTTTGGAGTTGAGATTTCATTTTCCGGCAATGTATTTTAATGCGAAGCAGATGACCAAATATGCAATGTGAATATCGTTGTCAAGTATTTTTTTGATGATGCAGGCAAGTTCAAATATAAAATAATTCAGATACGAGCGAAAATAAAGAATCATTCCCGATTTCAAAAAATAAAGTATCAAACTAGGTTTGACACATATATTTAGGTAACAATTCGCAGAACCGATAATAATTTCATATAGCCTGAGACTGGTAAAAAAAAAACAATGCACACAATGTAATTTTAAGCTTGTAAAAATACATTTTTGTTACATTACGGGACAAAACTATTAACCAGGTCGTTGACAATCAATTCAACTTATTGTATGCCAAGTAAAATAACTGCTTGAGTGAATTAAACACATGTTTGGCTGAGGTGTTTCGTGAAGAGAAACATCTGTGGAAAGCGAGAGTGACTGTGGGCATTCTGCAGGGGCAGTAGATGCCAGAGCCAATGAAGCGAGTGCTCTACTCGTAGAGCCGCTGGCAGGAGGCAACTCTACAGCCAAGAGGTCATCTCACGCGCGCTCAGTGTACACGAGCGACATAACAATTCAAAATGCTACGTCTTAAAGGTTATCTAATAAGCTGCTCCATTTTTGAATAGGTTCGGAGCAGTTTCAACTTTTTTTTTTTGACGTGACAACGTCTAATAAATTGATGAACGCCAGCTGCACGCACAAAAAAGTGTCCCGTTACGCACATTGTTCCGTTACGCTGTGTCCCGTTACGCTCATTGTACGCTTGCGCCGCATCTATCTCTCTTCCACTCGATTGGCCTATGCGTCCGAGGAGAAGAAAGACAGCGGCAGCACACAACTTACATCTACACGTGAACTGTTTCGTCGACTGTTTATAAAGTGAAGTGAAAATTTAATGTGGTTTTCATTGCTTATTACAACAACAATTTCGGCAATAAAGGTTAATTATTCTTGCATTTTAAAAATCTGATTACTAGTATAATTTAAAGTATTTATTCTTTTATTGTTAAAATAAAAATTATTCAATTTTATTCATAAAAGTATGCAATCATTTCATCAATGTTTTGTTATGACGTTGTCACGTTAAACTATCGTCCGTAAACCGACTTTACAGACAACTTTTTTTTTTTTTTTTTTTTTTTTTTAGAAAATTCACCGACTCACAAAAGTTTTAAGATGTTCATATTTAGTGTCTAAGATTAACTTAGAAATGCCAATTAGTTGGTAAATCACAAAATGTACTACGATCCTGCGTATGCATACTTAAATGTTAGTTGTTAAGAATAATTACCATTAAGCTCTTATACTGTATCGAATACTTCCATTATAAAATTAGATACAATTGTAGATATACCTCAGAGCACGCCACTACCACGGCCATTGAAAACTGAAGCTATTTCGGGGGAAATTAAGGGCAAGGATGTATATTTTCCAATGCTTGCTGGTGCTCATGCACATGTCTAATGCGGGGAAACATGGCTCTGCTTGGGCGTGAACATTTGTGACGTTACACGAGGTAACCATGCAAGCTTCGCCACAAAATTGTTGATCCGATAGCAATTATGTTATTTTATTTTGCTAGTGTGCGTAACAGCTTCCCCGGACGGGTGCTTCCAATTTAGCAATAATTAGATTCAACCACTTGTTGCTGCCAATTTTATTCACGCCATTTATGTCGGGAACCTGGACGCATAAATAGGTACCTAAATGTTGCCTTTTGAACTTTAAATTTATATTTGATAGGAAAGTTTACAAAGGGTTCGCCTGCCTCGGAATATTTAGTGTTTCTTGCGCCATGTTGGCGATACTAGCACGCACATCAATTGCCACAATACGTTCGCAAGCAACACGCAGAACTGGTGCGTGCTATGTGCAATGCTGTGACTTTCAGCAACGAACCCTTTCGCTGCACTGCACAAGATAAGCAACAGGTACTTTTCGGCGTGCCTATTATCATTTTATTTCAGAGAGTAAATTTTTTCTTGTCCGAAACCCATTAAAAAAACTAATCCGTCTGGATACACTCAAAAAAATTAAAGTAACTGACATAGATATATCAAGGACGTAAACATTTCTGAAATGCTATAGCTCTTAAAGGTTCGTAAAAGTAAAGTAATTAATATAAATGAAAAAGTAATCAAAATAAATTATATTTGGAAAAATTAATTAATATAAAAGTAATTAATATAAAAGTAATTAATAGAAAAGTAATTAATATAAATTATATTTGACAAATACATGTTACATTATTTTTATTATTCTGCATATTTATCGTAATATTAAATTAATATACTTGCAAGCGAGAGTGCAATAAAATAAAATATGATCTCTTCATGTTAATGTTAAAGCCAGTGAAAAAATGAGGCGTTTATATTTATTTACTATTTAAGGCTGTAAGCTTGATCTCACCATTTTTTCCTTGTAATTTCTATTATATTTAATATTTTTTCTGTAAATATATAAAAAACTGTCTTTCATTTAATGTTTCGTCTCAAATTTTTAAAATATTATTTAATAGTTTTAAAAGTCACGCAAGTATTTAAATCATCATCATTTTAAGGCCATTTTTCAAATTTGAAAATAAAGCTAAGTAGGTACACAAGCGCTATGAAATCAACAACTCAGTGTGTACGACCGAAATTAATGTCCTCGTGTGTTTTATGTAGTAAATTAAACCATCTTAAGCAAAAAATAAGTTTGAAGAAGTTTGGTTCTGGATTGTAACCTTGGCAAAATATTCGCCAAGGACACGGCTACAACCCAGAAGCCAAGCTACTTCAGAAAATGACCGTGAAAGCCTGCGAACATTATTAAATAATAAGTTTGCTTGTGTGAAACAGCGAATAATTAGGCACAGAGTAAGACGGGCTTAAAACCGCTGCTTCAATGTTCTCTCTTAAATTAGTACCCACGCAGTTCGAAAAGGAAATAAACCCGGCGCAACCAACTTCTGCAGAATGAATGTATTATCCGTTTTGTGTGTGATTTTTTTTTTTGTTCAGCGGCAGTCGCGAGTTCGCGTTTGAAAACACTCGCGCGCGGCCATATTTCGTGTCCGCGGTGTGAATTTTTGCTCCAGCGAGTTCGACTCGAAGCTGATCAATGGCTCGCAGTTGAAATGCGTGTAGTATTTTCCACGGCCCCGGTCAATTCAAACGCGGCTGTGCTTTATTTCCCTGGGGCAGGAACTAGTCGACTTCCGCAGTGATGCATGATGGGTATTATTCGGGTCCGTTTTGTTATTCCTGGCGTGAACCAAACCAACGATTCCCAATATAAAAGCAAATTATTTCACCCTCCGAAAACAATTTATGGGTGCAGGATTCTACATTATTTTTTTTAAAGGTAGTAAATAAAAAAGTCAAAACGCTGTCATGGTGAAATCGCTATGCGATTCTTTTGTTTTAATTAACGAGCTCTAGAATAATAACAATAAAAAAATTACAATACGTGTTTTTTTTAATATACAGGAGACTTACGTTTCATTTGTCACTAGGTCATTATGCTATCTGCAAGGTTTCTTGAGGTTAAATCATAATTAGTAAAAATAGCTTATCATGTAGTTCAGGAATTAATTCATGGTAATCATGCTGTATTTGTCTCTCTTTAAATATATGTTCATAAAGGTAATTCGACTAAAGCCTTTACCTATTCTACAGTAATTTTAATTTGTAAAAATAGTGTTAGACTACTAATATTTTTAGTCGTAATTTTCCCATGATTATTTACGAATCATTTCAGGAGTATTTGTAAGAGTCGCTGTGTAGCTCTGTTGGGGTCTCGTGGAGGCAGCTGCTACCCAGAAGACCCTGGTTCCATCCCCGTGGCGAGCGCTGCAGAGAGCTGCTGGGTTTCCTCGCGGTGCTCCGACTTGCGTGAACCCGGCTCTGGCGGAGCGCGCTTCAGCCGCCACTCGCAGGAACGTCACGAGTAGCGCGTGTACAGACGAGCACACAGCGCGCTACAGCAGCATGTGAGCTCTGGCAACAGGGGAGGTGTAGGCCAGCGCTTCTGCGCCCTCTAGCGTGGTGCGAGGCGCTCGGAAGCCTCCCCGCTGAGCTGCGCAGGCGCCAAGTCGGGGACACACCTCCCACTGCGCGGACCTACACTCTGTGGGGACCTGCAGTCTCTGTGGGGACCTGCACACTCTGTGGGGACCTGCAGTCTCTGTGGGGACCTGCACAATCTGTGGGGACCTGCACAATCTGTGGGGACCTGCAGTCTCTGTGGGGACCTGCACACTCTGTGGGGACCTGCACACTCTGTGGGGACCTGCACACACTGTGGGGACCTGCACACACTGTGGGGACCTGCACTCTCTGTGGGGACCTGCACACACTGTGGGGACGTGCACTCTCTGTGGGGCCCCGCACTCTCTGTGGGGACGTGCACACACAGTGGGGACCAGCACACACAGTGGGGACCTGCACACTCTGTGGGGACCTGCACACTCTGTGGGGACCTGCACACTCTGTGGGGACCTGCACTCTCTGTAGGGACCTGCACACACTGTGGTGACCTGCACACACTGTGGGGACCTGCAGTCTCTGTGGGTACCCGCACTCTCTGTGGGGACCCGCACTCTCTGTGGGGACGTGCACACACTGTGGGGACCAGCTCACTCTGTGGGGACCAGCTCACTCTGTGGGGACCAGCTCACTCTGTGGGGACCAGCTCACTCTGTGGGGACCAGCTCACTCTGTGGGGACGTGCACACACTGTGGGGCCCCCACTCTCTGTGGGGACGTGCACACTCTGTGGGAAACTGCAGTCTCTGTGGGGACCCACACTCTCTGTGGGGACGTGCACACACTGTGGGGAACTGCAGTCTCTGTGGGGCCCCGCACTCTCTGTGGGGCCCCGCACTCTCTGTGGGGCCCCGCACTCTCTGTGGGGCCCCGCACTCTCTGTGGGGCCCCGCACTCTCTGTGGGGACCCGCACTCTCTGTGGGGACCCGCACTCTCTGTGTGGACCCGCACTCTCTGTGGGGACCCGCACTCTCTGTGTGGACCCGCACACACTGTGGGGCCCCGCACTCTCTGTGGGGCCCCGCACTCTCTGTGGGGCCCCGCACTCTCTGTGGGGACCCGCACTCTCTGTGGGGACCCGCACTCTCTGTGGGGACCCGCACTCTCTGTGGGGCCCCGCACTCTCTGTGGGGACCCGCACTCTCTGTGGGGACCCGCACTCTCTGTGGGGACCCGCACTCTCTGTGGGGCCCCGCACTCTCTGTGGGGCCCCGCACTCTCTGTGGGGCCCCGCACTCTCTGTGGGGCCCCGCACTCTCTGTGGGGCCCCGCACTCTCTGTGGGGCCCCGCACTCTCTGTGGGGCCCCGCACTCTCTGTGTGGACCCGCACTCTCTGTGGGGACCCGCACTCTCTGTGGGGACCCGCACTCTCTGTGGGGACCCGCACTCTCTGTGGGGACCCGCACTCTCTGTGGGGCCCCGCACTCTCTGTGGGGCCCCGCACTCTCTGTGGGGCCCCGCACTCTCTGTGGGGCCCCGCACTCTCTGTGGGGCCCCGCACTCTCTGTGGGACCCCGCACTCTCTGTGGGGACCCGCACTCTCTGTGAGGACCCGCACTCTCTGTGGGGACCCGCACTCTCTGTGGGTCCCGCACTCTCTGTGGGTCCCGCACTCTCTGTGGGGGGACCCGCACTCTCTGTGGGGGGCCCCGCACTCTCTGTGGGGGGCCATGCACTCTCTGTGGGGGCCATGCACTCTCTGTGGGGGCCATGCACTCTCTGTGGGGGACCCGCACACTCTGTGGGGACCCGCACTCTCTGTGGGGCCCCGCACTCTCTGTGGGACCCCGCACTCTCTGTGGAGGCCCGCACTCTCTGTGGGGACCCGCACTCTCTGTGGGGCCCCGCACTCTCTGTGGGGGCCATGCACTCTCTGTGGGGACCCGCACTCTCTGTGGGGCCATGCACTCTCTGTGGGGCCCCGCACTCTCTGTGGGGCCATGCACTCTCTGTGGGGCCATACACTCTCTGTGGGGACCCGCACTCTCTGTGGGGGCCATGCACTCTCTGTGGGGACCCGCACTCTCTGTGGGGCCCTGCACTCTCTGTGGGGGCCATGCACTCTCTGTGGGGGCCATGCACTCTCTGTGGGGACCCGCACTCTCTGTGGGGACCCGCACTCTCTGTGGGGACCCGCACTCTCTGTGGGGCCATGCACTCTCTGTGGGGCCATGCACTCTCTGTGGGGACCCGCACTCTCTGTGGGGACCCGCACTCTCTGTGGGGGCCATGCACTCTCTGTGGGGACCCGCACTCTCTGTGGGGGCCATGCACTCTCTGTGGGGGCCATGCACTCTCTGTGGGGACCCGCACTCTCTGTGGGGGCCATGCACTCTCTGTGGGGACCCGCACTCTCTGTGGGGGCCATGCACTCTCTGTGGGGACCCGCACTCTCTGTGGGACCATGCACTCTGTGGGACCATGCACTCTCTGTGGGGACCCGCACTCTCTGTGGGGACCCGCACTCTCTGTGGGGACCCGCACTCTCTGTGGGGGCCATGCACTCTCTGTGGGGACCCGCACTCTCTGTGGGGGCCATGCACTCTCTGTGGGGCCCCGAACTCTCTGTGGGGCCCCGCACTCTCTGTGGGGGCCATGCACTCTCTGTGGGGGCCATGCACTCTCTGTGGGGCCATGCACTCTCTGTGGGGGCCATGCACTCTCTGTGGGGCCATGCACTCTCTGTGGGGACCCGCACTCTCTGTGGGGGCCATGCACTCTCTGTGGGGGCCATGCACTCTCTGTGGGGACCCGCACTCTCTGTGGGGGCCATGCACTCTCTGTGGGGACCCGCACTCTCTGTGGGGACCCGCACTCTCTGTGGGGACCCGCACTCTCTGTGGGGACCCGCACTCTCTGTGGGGCCCCGCACTCTCTGTGGGGCTCCGCACTCTCTGTGGGGCCCCGCACTCTCTGTGGGGACCCGCACTCTCTGTGGGGACCCGCACTCTCTGTGGGGACCCGCACTCTCTGTGGGGACCCGCACTCTCTGTGGGGACCCGCACTCTCTGTGGGGACCCGCACTCTCTGTGGGGACCCGCACTCTCTGTGGGGCCCCGCACTCTCTGTGGGGGCCATGCACTCTTTGTGGGGACCCGCACTCTTTGTGGGGCCATGCACTCTCTGTGGGGACCCGCACTCTCTGTGGGGACCCAATGACTCAGTGGGGACCCGCACGCCCTCCTGACGTCTCCACCGAGCGGGCGATGAAGCCGCACACGCGACTGTCGTTTAGGCGACTCCGAGTCGGAGTGGAGCTTCAGCTGGATTCGCACGAGAGAAGACAGGGCGCAGAGCATGTGGCGTATTGGCAAGGCCTAGGTAGCTGTCGTGATACGGAAAGGAAGGGAATGCAGTCTTCGCTAGAATGACCCTATAGACCTCCGTTCAGTTTCATACATCATAGGCTGTGTGTTCCCATGAAAAGTATTCTGCATGGTTTTTATCAAACCCTTCTTATCACTGGCTGGGGGAAGAAAAAGAAAATAAGAGTTGAATGCAAAATATTAACTTTTTAGGGATTTCAAAGAATGTTTTTGGTGATATTTTAAATTGACAAATAGAGGGATTGTGTTAAAAAATAATTAAAACTAAAAAATGGGGGTTGTCTGTAAAGTCGGTTTACGGACGATAATTTTACATGATAACGTCATAAGAAAACATTGATGAAAAATTGCATACTTTTTAAATTTCAAATGTTATTTACTTTTTTGCAAATTTAATTTAAATTATTTTTTTAATATAATCTCGAACAATTAGTTAAAAAGTCCGCCTTAACCTGTTTGATATTATAGAAGATTTTCTCGCACGGTGGTTGGCAGGTTCTTGCACGCTCGGCTCAGGCGAAACGTTATAATGAGTCATGCTTTTTCGTGCGTGCAGCCTGGCGTTCATAGATTTATAAGACGTTAGCACGTCAAAATGTTTAATATAATTTATTTTTAAAACTGAGTAAAATTACGAAATAATTTCTCTTGTCCACATACAGATTTATAACCCCATACAGAGTCCAAAACCCACTACAGATTATACTTAAAATTTGCTATTGTGAATTTATTTTATGTTTTAGAAAATGCTTGTAAGATTTAAAGCGGAAAAAAAGTGCAATAGTAAGAAATGTAAGGAATATCTGTCGTTGAGAAAACTCACACAACAGTTAGCATCATTCGCAGTGCTATAAAACTGTTAGTGACCTGGGTAAAATATCAATGTTCCAATACATACGCCCCACGTTTGTTTCGTTTCAAATCTTGCAAGTATTTTCATAGCTATTGAAAAAACCACCATCACAAATTGTCAGGACAATCTGTAATGGGGTTATCTGTATTGAGCTAGAAAAAACTGATTTTGTACTTTTTAGTCCGTTTTTAAAAACGTGGTTGATAAAAAAAATATTTAAATATTATTTTCTGCCTTTCACCCTTAAATCGCCTAGGAGTGCTGCATAATGCATCCCGCAACACTGCACTGTTCTGCTCGTGGCCTAATGCCACACATCAGGGGGCTTGCTAAAAGAAGGGGAAAAAACAATTTGTACCGATCAGACAAAGAAACAAACAGACAGACAAGAAAGCCAGTTAATGAAAACATGGTAACGTTGTAAAATGAAAGTGCAGATGGGTAACGAAAACTAGGAATATTAAAAAAAAAAAAAAATAAATAAAAAATGACGTTCGGTAATGTCCTTTCTGCACTTCATCAGCAAATTTTTGATCTATTAAGTGTACCTCTAAGTTTCTTCTGGTGTGTGACACTACTTGCATAACACAAGTTCATACTTAAAAATAAGTAGATACTAACTCAGTTTCAAGCAATTATTTCCAACAATGTGCCCAGGAGATTGCTTGGCACTGGGCCATGCTATACACAACACAACGCATCCACTAGCAGTTGCACAAACGAACCTGAAATTATATTGAGACACTAGTAATCAGTTCCGCCATGTGTGTAACTTTTCCGTGGTTCATAACAGCCCCACTATCATATCGCGGACAGGGTGAACTGGACATGGTTTGCAACGAACCTCCGGTATGTCTATGTTTACGAGACAGAGTCGGTACGACCTTGTTTTAAGTCCACTTTTATAATGGGGATCCTGTACAAACATAAGCATGTATCTTTATCTTCTGCCCATATGTACGTTGCATAAAACCTTTGTGGCGCATGCCACTTACTGGTTAACTTTTTATTTCCTTATTTTACATAAACTTCTGCAGTATAGTTATTAAGTTGCATTTTTTTACTGTTTATTCGAAGCATGCTTTAGTTTTATTTAATTGTACATTTTAATATGTTTAGTTGGATATTTCGTTTACGAATCTTGTAAATTTTCTCGTAAGAAAGTGTCAGGTTGGTATCACGAGTGTATAGTTCCAGAATATACCAAAATCTTTGAGATTTTTAATTTATAATTTTGTATAAGTTTTAAGGAATTTTATCTTTAGTGACAAGTGGTTCCTAAAACAGACTTCTTGGGCATGCATATAACTATTGTTGTGTAGTTGAAGAAATAAGCCTTTTTATCCTCGGACCCCCATCTGTGGTGGACGGTACTGCATACAATGACCCCGCTCAATGGCCTATGCTACAAGATAGGTAGTTATGAGTTCCTGACAGGTATCCGTACACGTCCCGTTCGTATGTATTTCCTAGGAAAAACAAAAACAAAAAAAATTGTGTGCTCCGCCCATTGCTTGTTGCTCCGTCATGACTTTATCCTATGAGTGAAAGCACTCGTATGAGGACCTGATTGTGTATGCTCATCGTTACGCAGTTCACTCCGGCGGCGTCGACCTTGTAGTTATCTCGTGCTGGCTGAGAGCGAAAGCCGTTAACCATAAAACAAACAAAAAAATAGCCAGTCATGGGGACTGTCAACAGAAGTGAAAACTTAGTCATGAATAACTTCAAAAAGGACTCGAGTATTGTTATTAAGATGATTATTCATGAAATAATATTTATTAATAAATTATAAATATATTATAAAATAATTCAAAGTGACTAAAATACAAAAAAAATAATAGACGAAAAATTGTACCACTCGGGAACTATCGCTCGCCAGTCTTATGCGATATCCACAACGCTACGCAACCGACTTGCATCTCGGCATTTTACTAGTACTTGTACACCACGCCTCTACAAATGACAATGCATTATGTCGAATATTTAAGAGAGAAGGAATAAAAGGTCACGCTCACATGTAAAATTATTATGTACGTAGTTAGCAAATAAATAAAAGTTGGACTCTATCTTATTAGCTATAAAATGTATCTCTTTTTATTTTCTTGTTTTACTTTTTGGAAGATTCTTGTAAACAATTGGTTTGAAATTAATAAAATTGAAATTTTTATTTCTATTTTATCGGGCGAGGGTTTCAGAATATTTCATACAGATTTTCTCAAGTCTCTATACCTCGATTTCTATAAATATCAGTATGATGTCATCATGATATAATTTATCCTTACATCATTTTATAGTCACAACAGATGTCAGTGGTATGTCAAAATTACGTAAAAATTCATTACCTATCTATGACTACCAGTGATGTCAGACCTAGGTCATGTGTTAACTGGGCAATGCACAGTATACACGTATTAAACTTTTCACGTGGTCAGTTTAACTTCACTTACAGCTACTACAGCATGTCGGTGATGCGAACTCACAAGATTTTACCCATCCAAAAAAAGAGTCCAACACGCACATGATACAGTCGAGTATATGCAATGTATTGGTGTATATAAGCGTATACATGTACACAGGCTGCTGCGATTCGCCAGTCTGACGCAACACGTCGACGACGTGAACCCATAAGTTGTGCCCCTACCAAAAACCGCTCAAAGCAGCTAAAGAAGTTTCCACTTCAAAAATTTAGGAACTGTAGCGGTGAGTAACGTCTCTGCTCGCGAACAGCGCTCCTAGTGGACGCACCTCAATTTTTTTTTCCTAACCTAAATTAAAACTAAGTGTGTTTGGGAGGGGTATGAATTAGGGACAGACTCTAAGTGCGTCTCAGGCCGAACCCTATACGCTCTAATCATGCAGGGTTTAAGCCATGCGGGAGAGGGAGCATGCATCATGTGCTAGGAGGGGGATTGGCCAGCCATGGCAGCGATTGGCGCCATGACTAACTCCCCTCACTGACTATTCTAGACTATAAACTAGATAATTTGAGCCCAGGTAAAACCTGCATAGACACAGGGAAAACCCTGGGCACTTACATGCGGGATGCAAAAGTCCATGCATTATTGGCAAGCAGGTTGATTACAGGAAACGGAAGGATGGTTCAGGAAGAAGAGTTGGACAGAGTAGAAAAGAGTCTACCATGCGGGGGGTTGGGGGCTTGCATATTTCTGTGCGTATTGGTTTGGATGGCACTGGTTTTTCGGGGGCGACTTTAGTCGTTTCCCGCCGGGCTGCCAGCCAGGCGACAGCAGCTCGAGTGACGAGAACTACGTGAATAATACGGCCGCAAATGTACAAGCAATGTACAAGCAAAGTGCAACTATCGTGGTCGGCAGTGCCTTTAAGTGTTCATGGCATTGAACTAAACGACAAATTTACGACTGCACGAAGCATTATTCGAACGGGCGTGCTACGAGACGAATCGGCAAATTTATTTGAATCGCAAGAGTTCTTGCAACAGCTGCTTGTTTTGTCGCATGTGGCGTGGTATCTTTGAATATATATACTGTATAGAAGTCGCGAGTGGATAGGATTTACTCTACGTTTTTTAGAAGCGTATGATGAGCAGCTTGGGAACTTCACCGCTGCAGTGCGCTGCCGTAACGTCCTGTATCATTTTAGTTGTTATTTACACGTTAGAGCGCAGCGCTGTCGCCCGCTGTCATTCCCCGCACCCCTCATCCATCATTCACTGCAGCTCAACGTCGTTCAACAGGAGGGGGAAGGGGTGTTTGAAGAGTTGGACACTTGTCCGCTAGGGACCACCACAAGTCGATGCCCTAGAGATGGTGGCGATTGCGGCGGTGAATTAACCAACTACCTCAAAATCGTATTAGAAATTTTAACCTGGGCTGGCGACTTCTATACAGTATATATATATATTCAAAGGTGGTATTAAGCCTTGCTCCGAGATAGGCTGATGGAATTGCGTGGAGCCACTATACGGCCTGGTTGTATGTATCATCGCCCCCCTGCGGTGTGGACACGCAAGTAAGTCTTGGCCCGGTTCCTGTCCAGGATTAAGCGAGAACCTTTGCAAGATTGCATTTACGCCCTGAAGTTAGTGTTAATTGGACGACGACGTTTTATATCCCACGGCAATTTGTTTCTGCAAATTAGTAGCTGTGTTATCGACCCCAGTAAACTGTGAAGTACGAAACACTATTTTATTTTTACTTTTTTTTTTGTTTAAATTGAGCTAGCGAACACAAAATTTTAAACGCAGCCCACCTCGATAAATGTGAAGCTATGATCCTTTTTTTAACTCTAAAAATGTTACGTCGTTCATACTTTGAGAACTATTTTAAGGTTTAAATTATGTTTGCCTTTTCGTGTTTATTACTTTCGTGTTTAGTTTAACAGGTTTGATAATATATAGCATGCTCCCTTATTTCTTGGAAGGCCGTGCATGGTCATTTAAAATTCAGTGTCGTTTGTGTTAAACATAATAATTTTTAGGCATTTGATTTTAATGTATAGTTTTGTATATCCAAGCTGTAAAATATTTAAAACTGATCCAAACCACGAGATATGCAGCCACAACCGGCTATATGTAGTTGTTTTGATTTGGAATTTGGTTCGCATTAAAAGTGCCAACAAGTTAACAATAATTTCCTTTTATTTACGCCAGCTAGCACTTATTACTTGGTCCTCCATAATTTTGTTGAGACTTTTCTCTGCTATTGTTTGTTTTAGGCTCACGAACTAGATTATTATGAGCAGCTATGATAAATACGGTGAGCGAAAGTCGCACTAAACAAAAGCACGTTACAAATTCAAGACAACGCAATCTATTGAGGAAATATAAAAAACTAAACTGTTTTTAACGCCGTTAGTTCGCTAGCCACTGCAAGCTCCACTAAGCCAAGGAGAAGGATAATAATATGCCAGACCTTACTATATTACCCTGTGGCAAACATAGAGAAACACTCACTGTTTGTATTGAGAAGCCTATGATGTACATTCTGTATTGCACAGACCTGAACAAGCCCGAATACCTACATTCGGCTAACTGCGGGATAATTTTGTATTACTTTAAAAAATCGTGGATGGTTGGTTATGTTATGTTAGTATAGCTACATTAAAAATACTGTCAAATCATTTTAATGGTGGTTTAGGAATTGGCCGAAGGTAGATATTCGGGCTTGTTCGGGTCTGTGCAATACAGAATGTACGCCCTACATCATAGGCTTCCCGTTTGTATTGCAGTTGGGTTCAGCCATTTTGGCATGAAGAGTTAATTTCAGAACTACTACGCTATAGATCTATTCCACAGGAACCGTACATCTTTCCGGGGGGAAAAAGTAGGCTATGTCACTCTCCGGCCCATAAACTATCTCTATGCAAAACAAAATCGTGTCAATCCGTTGTTGCGTTGCTGCGTGGAAGGACAAACCAACAAACACACTTTCGCATTTCGTCGGTCTAATTAGCAAACCTCGTAACTCCCTGAAGACAAATTTTACAAGAGAAGCAAAAAACTGAATAACTTTTTTGTTTGTACTAAATATGTTTTTAATTCATCACATAAAAGTTAAAACACCCTCTGACGTTTGTCAACAAACTCTGTGTCAGTTTTTAATTATTAAACCTTTTTTTAATGGAGTTACGAGGTTTTACAATCATAAATTCAAACTAAATATGGAGATACGAGGTGTGATAAGATATAAATCTTCTTATTGGCGTAAACTTAATGTTGATATTAGAACAATTTTGAGATGAATAGTTATAGCACTAAATTTATTCGTGTATTATAAAAAAGTATCTCTAACAATACAAGGGTTATTTCCGATATTGAACAGTAAGGACAGTATACAATACACAACAGCAATATTGTATAGTACATAAAATCAACATTGACTATGAATTCGTTTGAAAGAACATCAAGATAAAACTAGCTTTTAAATACTGATAACTGAGGCAATAAATATTACTCCAATAAATTGTAAAAAAAAAATTACCCCTCAGAAATCAATGCTTCAGTTTTGAAAAGGAAGGCTATCATAAAATAAGTGATAGTCTGACTCCATAGTTATTTTCAGGGACTGCAAATGGTCGTATTTAGTTTTCTTTATCTTCAGCCTCTCAGTGTACAGTGCTGGCAAACGATTAAATGGCTTATCAGTAATGTTCTTTTTGAGAATAGGCAAGTTCTTCCACTCTTCTGTGAAACCCAACTTGTAGGAAATAACCCCATCTTGAGTGTACTTCAAGGCTCTGATGTCGGTAACACATGGATCCCCAGTTATTCTGCCTGGTCTGATAGAGCTATACACTTGAGCATGATCAAATTAAAAAAAAAAAAAAACTGTGAGTCAAATAATGAACTTCATATGGACGTGGATTTCTGTGTGCTTCCCTGAAAGTTGCAATGTAGTCAGCTGGAACATTAATCTTCTTGTTTTTCAGATTTTTTTTTTCTTCGAGTGCATGGAGTCTGCCTCCATTTGTGTGTGTCCGACCTCCAGAAACTTTTTCTTTATCGTTACACACTTTGTCACCGATATCTGTAAGAGTGCATTGGCGATAGTCACATTTCTGTTCTGATAGCAGCAACCATCACTATACAGTATCAATTTGTCGGCATCGTTCCTCAAAGGTAGTTGCAACAAGATGAAGTTGCAATTTATTGTAGCAAACTCATTTGAACCAAGGCCCATCTCAGTCTCGTTCCACAGATAACAGAAGCCATCTTTGGCTTTCAAATCGAAAACAGTAAAAGAAAACAATGAAAGTGCCAATATCGTAAAGAATGTATGATGTTCTACAAGGAATACTCATGAGATCCATGCCGAAATCATTATTGGCTCTTGACATTCTGAAATGAAGAATGGATAGCTAAATTGTATAAAATAGTTTAGACATTACCTCCAAAAACATTTGATATTATGGCCTGTATTACAAAAGTTTGAAAAGTATAATTTATTGCAATAAGTGTTTTGCACGCATAAATAACCGATGGACAATAGTTAAAGTGTGAGATAATAATAAAATGTACCTGCTCAATACGTTCAAACAATATCGAAACAATAAGAATAATATTTTAAAAAAATTAATAGACAGTGCAACAATAACACTGTGTTTGTTTACTAAAAAAATGGAGTTACGAGGTATGCTAATATGCAGAAAATCGACAGCTGGAGATAAGAGGTTTTCTGAAAATAGGATTGTAGCCCATAGGGATTGTTTATTGTTATGATCTTTGGAATGGTAATAGAACACATAACTGAGTATATAATAGTACCAAAAAACAATTTTTGACAAAAAGTGGAGTTACGAGGTTTGCTAATTAGACCGACGATTTGTAATATCAGTAGGGATACCTCGCAATCACGTTCATTTGCACTAGTTAAAAGTAAATTCACAATTACACGTAAAATATTTTGAAATTTTATTATGAGTGGGAATTTAGTTTGTATGCCAAACCTTTCAAACTACGACAATTTTTTAAAAAGTTTTCAGATCAAATAACTGACCACTTCATGTTCCTTCGCGTAGGACCGTGTACCCTCACAGCTTAGCACAGACGTCATCACCACACTATCCTGGTTGCTACCAGACCGCGCGTCCTTGTGGCTACTCCCAGCCAAGCCAACCTGCACCGTAGGAACATTTCTGTACGTTCAGGTTTAAATGATTTCGGCGACCACTCACTAGCTATATATTCTGTAGCATTACAAGTGAAACTTTGTACATTTCCGAACACAAACTACATTGATTATTGCAGGGTTGGGGATTACCATTTAGAAGTTGGAGTGTGGCACGTTTATTATTGAAGTAAAAGAATCCTTCTCGGCACAACCTAAAGGCGCAGGTAGATTTCGAAGTAGGTATTTATTTCTTCTAAAACGTTAAGAAACTTCTAGAAATATGTCTGTAACATTTTAAGAACTTAAAATACATTACATTCTATATGTTCTCCAACGTTTAAAAATGATCGATTAAACATTTTCTCATATTCCACGCAGCGGAAATGATTCGAGTGTTTTTAATTCGATGCACTCAGCATTGCATAACTTATTATAATGTCATGCTACGCCTACTAAGGTAGTTATGATTATTTTTTACATTCAAACACTATATTTGAACACTGGCAATAATAAGTTGTGCCGTTAATTTGTAAATTCAACACAATATATTTTAAATTTTTATTATGATTTTAAATTTTTGTGTGGAAATTTTATTTGCTCTACTATAGTGTAATTTTAATATGTTAGTCCGGTGTACTCCTCTGAGTTAAACTTTGTCTCAGTGCCCTGAAGCCCCTTTCCCATCGGCGTATCGGATATTCTGCTGGCCTAATCACTGACTGGCAGACCACTTACCATTTCCCCCGCCTTCAGTCACGCCTCAAGCCTGTAATATCATTTCCCTTCGTGACCCTAACTGCATGGCAAGGCTGTAGCTTGCAGGCGACCAGTTCGCAGAGACGAGCTGAGATTCGCCTTTTTCATCACGTCGTAGTGTTATATTCGCCCCTCTGTAGCCACGACGGGGCATAGTTTCCCATCAGCGTTGCATTTTACCCCACCTCCCCCCCTTCTCAGTTCCAAGTAAGACCAATGACCGGTCGTAACCCCCTGGACACCGGTGACCGTTTCCAAGGTCTCTTCGCAAAGCGAGTGCGCCAAAACTGATCACAAGCGCTTCCTAGCGGCCAAGTCACGAACGTCTCCGCTTGCCTACCCTCTAGGGCACCAGAGAGCAGCACCGCTCTCCCTTGAGTTATATGGACGCCCGGCGCGAGTCGATTCCTTTCAACTCAGCCGCCTCCGACAGAGTTCTCTACGGTCGCCCAGGGTGGCCAACTTCAAGACTCCTGCTAGAGTTTTTTTTTCCGCCCGCGTTCGGGCAAGTTCGGTATTTTTCGGCGGGCCAGACACCCCCCTTCCACCTGTTAGAGCAGGTGGGCACTTTTTAATTACGAGACGCCGTTTACCGCGAGACAGATTAACTCGCGTCGCGGCTGCAGACAGACCTCCCTCGAGTATCGGCGAATCGGGTAGATTTCATCCGACCGTTAACGAATATGTAGTCGCCTTATATAAGGGATGCTATCCCTCAAGTCCATTTTAGTAGATTAGTCTGTCTGCATAGTTTAGTTATTTGCCTTAGAAATTTTTCTCTTTGAAATTTATTATTATGAAGAAATCATCCGCGTCCTGCCGCGCAATTCGCGAGCTCCCGAGCCTGGCTGACTCCACGACTGCAGCGTGCTGGGCAACTCCCCTGTTTTGACAGGGTTCGATGACCGGGAGAGATTGATGCTCTCATCTCGTGGTCTCCCCCCCCCCCCCTTCCCTGTTCCGTGGGAAGAAACATTAGAAGAAACTTTTCTACCACCCGAAGTGATCGTTTGAAGACCCCGGGTGGTAATGTAATTTCAACATTTCCCCTTTACCTAGCGACGATCTATCTCAACCGGATGACCAACCCACCAGCGACCAGTGTTTTTCTCAAGAAAATGTAAAACGAATAGAACTAATTATCAATGTAATCATCGGATCCATCCACTCATAATGCAAATGTTTCTATTTCAAACTAAGAATGTAAATTAGTTTAAGTAAGCGCTGGCCAGCCCCAATTTCGTGTTCCTTTTGTTAATCTTGGAAAATAGTTAAATCTTTTGTATGTATGTTAAAATAATTGAAACATGATATTCATCAGGGCAAATAAAACAGTGTGCCGTTAATTAGTAACTTCGACACGAGATATTTTAAATTTTTATTATGATTTTAAATTTTTGTGTGGAAATTTTATTTGCTCTACTATAATGTAATTTTAATTTGTTAGTCCGGTGTACTCCTCTGAGTTAAACTTTGTCTCAGTGCTCTGGAGCCCCTTTCCCATCGGCGTATCGGATATTCTGCTGGCCTAATCACTGACTGGCAGACCGCTTACCATTTCCCCCGCCTTCAGTCACGCCTCAAGCCAGTTATATTATTTCCCTTCGTGACTCTAACTGCATAGGCAAGGCTGTAGCTTGCAGGCGACCAGTTCGCAGAGACGAGCTGAGATCCGCCTTTTTCATCATGTCGTACTGTTATATTCGCCCCTCTGTAGCCACGACGGGGCGTAGTTTCCCACCAACGTTGCATTTTACCCCCACCTCCCCCCCTTCTCAGTTCCAAGTAAGACCAATGACCGGTCGTAACCCCCTGGGGACCGGTGACCGTTCTCTAGGTCTGCCACGCAAAAACGAAGGCGCCAAAACTTATCACTAGCGCTTCCTAGCGGCCAAGTCGCGAACTTCTCCGCTTGCCTGCCCGCTAGGGCGCCAGAGAGCAGCACCTGCTTTGCCTTGTGTTATATGGACACCGTGGTCGAGTCGATTGTTTTCAACTCAGACCACCTCCGACAGAGATCGCTACGGTCGCCCAGTGTGGCCAACTTCAAGACTCCTGCTAGAGTTTTTTTTCCGCCCGCATTCGGGCAACTTCGGTATTTTTCGGTGGCCCAGACACCCCCCTCTTCCACCTGTTAGAGCCGGTGGGCATTTTTAATTACGGGACGCAACTTCCAGCGACACAGACCAACTCGCGTCGCGTCTGCAGACAGGCCTCCATCGAGTATCGGCGAATCGGCGAGACTTCATCCGACCGCTAACGACTATGTAGTCGCGTAGTATAAGGGATGCTATCCCTCAAGTCCATTTTAGTAGATTAGTCTGTCTGCATAGTTTAGTTATTTGCCTTAGAAATTTTTCTCTTTGAAATTTATTATTATGAAGAAATCATCCGCGTCCTGCCGCGCAATTCGCGAGCTCCCGAGCCTGGCTGACTCCACGACTGCAGCGTGCTGGGCAACTCCCCTGTTTTGGTGAGTGATGATTCGCGAACCCTCCTTTTTCCCTTTAAATTTTTTTCGGGCATTTTCTGCCCCATAGACTGCCTGTATACCAGTTCTAATCAGTTTTGATTTGGACTGTTGCAGACAGGGTTCGATGACCGGGAGAGATTGATTCTCTCATCTCGTGGCCTCCCCCCTTCCCTGTTCCGTGGGAAGAAACATTAGAAGAAACTTTTCTACCACCCGAAGTGATTGTTTGAAGACCCCGGGTGGTAATGTAAATTCAACATTTCTCCCTTACCTAGCTACGAACTATCTTAAGCGGACGACCAACTCACCAGCGACCAGTGTTTTTCTCAAGAAAATGTAAAACTAATAGAACTAATTATCAATGTAATAATCGAATCTATCCAACTTTGGGTGTGAAAGTCATAATGCAAATGTTTATATGTCAAACTACGAATGTAAATTGTTCTCAGTAAGCACAGGCCGGCCTATTTTCGTTTTCCTTTTGTTAATCTTTGAAAATTGTTAAAACCTTTTGTGTGTATGTTAAAATAATGGAAACATGATAATGAATCACGGCAAATAAAACAGGGAAACTATAGATCAAGTTAATCGTGTAGTTTTTATTTTATTGATTATAACGATCCTCCAACTTCCCCTTTGCTTGTTACAGGAAGTTCCTAAATTGTGTTTGTTCCCACCTCGTGTCGCCTCTGGTAAATTATTTCATTTAACGTATTTTTTTTTCCCAGCTTGTTTCCAAGGCTCTTTTAATTAATTCCAAATAATTCTATTTTGAGGCACGAGGGGTGTTACAACAGGGAAACTATAGATCAAGTTAATCGTGTAGTTTTTATTTTATTGATTATAACGATCCCCCAACTTCCCCTTTGCTTGTTACAGGAAGTTCCTAAATTGTGTTTGTTCCCACCTCGTGTCGCCTCTGGTAAATCATTTCATTTAACGTATTTTTTTTCCAGCTTGTTTCCAAGGCTCTTTTAATTAATTCCAAATAATTCTATTTTGAGGCACGAGGGGTGTTACAACTTGGTAGCAGAGCGTGGTTTCGATCCACGGACCTCTGGGTTATGTTGTCACAAGAATTCGATGGCTGCAGGCAACCAATAGCTTTCGCCTCCCGCACCCTAACACACCAGGAGAGGAATGCCTCCTCGGTATACGAACTTGAGTGTCTTGCCATAGTTTTCGGCATAGATAAGTTCCGGCCCTATTTGGAACACAAAGAATTCCTACTAGAAACCGACAACCAGGCCCTTGCTTGGCTTTTGGCTCACCCCAAGCAATTAGGTAAATTAGGACGCTGGATTGTCATGATTGCTTCTCTGAAATTTCAAATCCAACATATTCGTGGTTCACAGAACATTGTGGCAGATACTCTTTCTCGAATGTTCGAGAATCCTTCCAACTCCGAGATTCAGGAAAACAATCCTATGTCCTGCCACGCATTGTTAACAGATTTTCCTCTAGCATTTTCCGACATACAATCAAATCAAAATTCTGACCCACAATTGTCCGACATAATTAACCAAATTAAATCAGGCTCACCTCCAAAATATTACAAACTTTCAAAAGGCATACTTTACAGAAGGACACAACAAGCAAAAAATTTCAGAATAGCCCTACCTCAGAATCTCAGGGACATGGTTTTTCAATATTACCACTCGTCACCTTTGGGCGCACACTTAGGAATTTTCAAAACAATTGAAAACATTCGCAGGAATTTTATCTGGGACGGAATGCACAAGGATATAACGCAAAGGGTGAAATTGTGCAAATTATGTGCATTGAGTAAGCCTGCGCAGCAGACCCAGTTCGGCTATTTAAGTTCTGACGTGGCCGAAAGGCCCATGCAAAAGCTTTTCATAGATTTTGTGGGACCCTTCCCAAGGTCAAAAGACGGAAATTCGATGCTTCTAGTATGCGTGGATGCATTCTCAAAATTTGTGTGGCTAATCCCTGTTAGAAGAGCCACGGCCGAAATCACCATTCGAGCCCTCCAAAATTATATTTTCAAAATATCCGGGGTACCTTCCATTATTGTTTCCGATAATGCCACAAACTTTAAATCGACTCAGTTCAAAAACATGTGTTTTTCACACGGCATTCAGCACGTGACTACGACTCCCTACTACCCCCAGCCTTCGCATGCGGAGCGTTTCAACCGAAACCTCCGGTCTGCCTTGATAGCATTCCATGCGAACTCGCAGGATAGGTGGGATTCCAATCTCGTGTGGTTGCAAATGGCTTTCAATTCCGCCAGACATGAGAGTCACAAAACAACACTGTTTGAACTCATGTTTACGTACCAGCCCAACACCCCACTCTCTAATCAATGGACATTAAAAGAGTTACTACCAGACGACCCCAGGAACATTAAGGAAGTCTGGAGTAGAGCTCGTAAAAACCTGAACTTGGCCCACGAGGCAAGCAGGCAAAAATATAACAAAAAACGCTATCCCAATCCCTACAGAGTAGGAGATTTAGTGTTGTGCAGAGCACACACACTCAGCAAGGCGATCGACAAGAGGTCAGCCAAGCTTTCATATCGTTGGAATGGCCCCTGGCAGATCCAGCGATACCTCACGCCAGTCACGGTCGCATTAGCCGACCCCAGTTCCGGCGAATATCGCGCGCGCGCGCACATTTCTCAGTTGAAGAAAGTACACCCCAACCTAAAATAAGGGCACTCTTCACTGTGTTTCTTTCTACAAGGAACAGCGTTCCTACTACGGCATGCCATACTCAACCAACGTGTTGATATAACAAAAAACCTAGGTAATAATTATAGGTAATATAAAAAATCCATGGTACTAGTTTATAAGAAATTTAGGTTAAGAAGTGTTACATTAAGTTGTCTAGTTTATAGGAGCGCCCCTAATTCAATAAGTTATCTGTAAGTTTTAGCCGTTATTTAGACACGTAAGAATTGTTAGCCATTGTAAGTAGTTTACTACAGTAGATCCTGGAACAGGGTAAGTTTCTGGAACCCAGGTTTTTGGTGGCTCAAGTGGGCCACCCTGACTCCGTCTTTCAGGGGGGAAGTATGTGCCGTTAATTTGTAAATTCGACACAATATATTTTAAATTTTTATTATGATTTTAAATTTTTGTGTGGAAATTTTATTTGCTCTACTATAGTGTAATTTTAATATGTTAGTCCGGTGTACTCCTCTGAGTTAAACTTTGTCTCAGTGCCCTGAAGCCCCTTTCCCATCGGCGTATCGGATATTCTGCTGGCCTAATCACTGACTGGCAGACCGCTTACCATTTCCCCCGCCTTCAGTCACGCCTCAAGCCTGTAATATCATTTCCCTTCGTGACCCTAACTGCATGGCAAGGCTGTAGCTTGCAGGCGACCAGTTCGCAGAGACGAGCTGAGATTCGCCTTTTTCATCACGTCGTAGTGTTATATTCGCCCCTCTGTAGCCACGACGGGGCATAGTTTCCCATCAGCGTTGCATTTTACCCCACCTCCCCCCCTTCTCAGTTCCAAGTAAGACCAATGACCGGTCGTAACCCCCTGGACACCGGTGACCGTTTCCAAGGTCTCTTCGCAAAGCGAGTGCGCCAAAACTGATCACAAGCGCTTCCTAGCGGCCAAGTCGCGAACTTCTCCGCTTGCCTACCCTCTAGGGCACCAGAGAGCACCACCGCTCTCCCTTGAGTTATATGGACGCCCGGCGCAAGTCGATTCCTTTCAACTCAGCCGCCTCCGACAGAGTTCTCTACGGTCGCCCAGGGTGGCCAACTTCAAGACTCCTGCTAGAGTTTTTTTTTCCGCCCGCGTTCGGGCAAGTTCGGTATTTTTCGGCGGGCCAGACACCCCCCCTTCCACCTGTTAGAGCAGGTGGGCACTTTTTAATTACGAGACGCCGTTTACCGCGAGACAGATCAACTCGCGTCGCGGCTGCAGACAGACCTCCCTCGAGTATCGGCGAATCGGGTAGATTTCATCCGACCGTTAACGAATATGTAGTCGCCTTATATAAGGGATGCTATCCCTCAAGTCCATTTTAGTAGAATTGTCTGTCTGCATAGTTTAGTTATTTGCCTTAGAAATTTTTCTCTTTGAAATTTATTATTATGAAGAAATCATCCGCGTCCTGCCGCGCAATTCGCGAGCTCCCGAGCCTGGCTGACTCCACGACTGCAGCGTTCTGGGCAACTCCCCTGTTTTGACAGGGTTCGATGACCGGGAGAGATTGATGCTCTCATCTCGTGGCCTCCCCCCCCCCTTCCCTGTTCCGTGGGAAGAAACATTAGAAGAAACTTTTCTACCACCCGAAGTGATCGTTTGAAGACCCCGGGTGGTAATGTAATTTCAACATTTCCCCTTTACCTTACGACGATCTATCTCAACCGGATGACCAACCCACCAGCGACCAGTGTTTTTCTCAAGAAAATGTAAAACGAATAGAACTAATTATCAATGTAATCATCGGATCCATCCACTCATAATGCAAATGTTTCTATTTCAAACTAAGAATGTAAATTAGTTTAAGTAAGCGCTGGCCAGCCCCAATTTCGTGTTCCTTTTGTTAATCTTGGAAAATTGTTAAATCTTTTGTATGTATGTTAAAATAATTGAAACATGATATTCATCAGGGCAAATAAAACAGGGAAACTATAGATCAAGTTAATCGTGTAGTTTTTTATTTTATTGATTATAACGATCCCCCAACTTCCCCTTTGCTTGTTACAGGAAGTTCCTAAATTGTGTTTGTTCCCACCTCGTGTCGCCTCTGGTAAATCATTTCATTTAACGTATTTTTTTTCCAGCTTGTTTCCAAGGCTCTTTTAATTAATTCCAAATAATTCTATTTTGAGGCACGAGGGGTGTTACAAAGTGTTAAAAAATTGGTTTTGATCAGTTTTTAAGATAAATTTTAGAACTTTCACAATATTTTTGAACGAATTTAATAGTGTAGGTAGTAAAAATGTTTTTAATTTTTTAACTCTTGTTTTTCAACCCATGTTAAAATAAAAAATTGTTTCAGCCAAAAAAAGTTTGATAATTTTTAGCATTCTTACAATAAATTTTAACGGATTTAATATTATTCCTACTAATTATTGATTCTTTTTGTCCTTCAACACATGTTATTTTCACTCTTTGTAGTAGTGAAGGGTCGTATCAATATTTATTTCAAACAAAGGTTTTAGATATAGTTTAAAAGATTAACAATAAATTGTAAAGGATTTGACAGTGGATCTAATAAGGGGGTAATTAATTATTTATCTTTTAACTGTTTTTTATTCTTTGCAGCAATGATTTTTGTCAGAAATTATTTTAAACAAAAGTTTTGGATGGCATTTATAAGGTTAAAAGGCAATTTGAACGGATTTGATAGCGTGTCTACTAAAATATTTATGAATTTTGTTTATCCTATAGGCCTAGCCCCTGTTTTTTCCGCCCCTTGCAGTAATGGTTGATCGTATAAGAAATTATTCCAGGCACAAATTTTAGACAAAATTTATAAGTTTTTCCTTAACTAAGATAAAATTTTATAGTGTACACGATAGAGAATATATTTTCTTTTAATTTAATCCAAGTCTCTTTTTTCAACCCCGTGCAAAAATGGTTTGTCTAATCAAAAATTGTGTTCATTCGTAGAGAGCTATAATAAAGAATCCAGCATTATCACATACAAACATATCTCACGGTAACTGTTTTTTATTACTTAACAATTACTCACAAGAGTTTTCAGATTTAGAACAGACAGCCACACCAAGGCCATACGGGGATTAATACACGCTTGTTTTAAAAAAAAGGTATAGGCACTTAGCAGTTTTATTCATTCAAAAATCATGTATTGTAAAATTTAGATTTCTCGACTCGAAGTGACACAACGAATTATTTTGGTTTCTAGTTTCCAAATAATTTGCTGGTAATAATACTTCTTTTTTTTTTTGCGGTGAGCGCCCCTCCCGAAGGTGGTGTAAGCCAGAGGGGGCTGTAATGGCGCCACGCCATAGTTCCTCATTACCGCACTCGTTACTCCGGATTACAGCCGCAGGTTCATTACAATGGAGCCATTTCAGGCGGCGAGCCCCGGATTAGGCTGCGCTCCCCTCGCGGGCTTACCGCGGTCACCCTCGCGCTGGTTGCCAGCAGCAAGACGCAGGGTTGGCAACACTGGCCCGGAAAAACTGCAAGGAACTGTGCACATAACATGTCTTCGCGGTAGTTGCTACGCGTGCGGCTGGACTAGAAACCACTGAATTAACGCTACGGGTGACACTAATGCATAGAGTCCCGGAAATTTCACGGATTCCTTTGGCCTCAGGATATAATTCAAAATTATAGGTGTGCTCGACCCATGTTTACTTTCCCATTGGTTGATTTTTTAGCGAGAACATTTTTATCCTTGTTATTTGGCACTAACTGATTCGCTTACTTCTCTCCTAGCTGGGCGTCGTTGGCTGACGGTCGTATAGGGGCGTGTCCAAAAAAAAAGCGGTCCAATCATGAACACAGATCGAGAGTGTGAAGGTTTGCATTCTAGCTTGCAACTAAATGAATTCGCGAAAATTCCGTCACTCTACTAATGCAGAATCACGTCTATGCACAATTCAGTGAGATGAAATACAACAATGCACTTCTTGGAATGAGACCTGTAAAAAATTGTAGTGCAACCACATATTTTAGTTTACACGTATCCAATCAGTACTGTTTTAAATAATAACAACTAAATACATTTTTTTAGGTTCCAAATTAGAGTTGAAAATGTAAACACCGTTTTATTAGTCCCACTTGGAAGTAATGTACGTATTTTTTTCAGGTGAAATTGTAAATACCTTAAAAGTTTACTTATGAAAACGTTGCAATTGAACACTCTGCAGTGCAGTTAAAGCGCCAGTTGTGTGTGTGTGACTTAGCTTCTACATGCATGAATTTATTTTAGTGTGTACAAATGTTTTCGTAAATTTTCTTTCATAACGTTATTTCTACGGATTAAAAATAACATTTTAAGCCAAATTATCAGCTTCTTATAGACTGCTGGAAACATCTTTTTGTCATTCAGTACTAATCTTAGAATAAATTTTTAATCTAGAGACGAAACAATAAGTGACATCAATTGATGCTACTGTGCATGGATAGGATAAAACAAAAAATATGTTTGAATACAAAGTTTGTCCGCTCTATACAAGGTGAATATTATTTCCTAAAAATATTTTGACCTAATAAAAAAATATTTTTTGTAAATAATGTTGGAATATGTAATTTTTGTGACAGTAAAAATATAGTTTTCGTAAACTTTTCATATATTTTGTTTCTGCAGGTAAAATGACGTACAGTAGTAAACATTGTTTTAGTCAAAATGTTTTACCTGGAATATTTTGAATGTAACATAAATTCTCTTTTATTTAAAAACTTTGATGTAAATCGACTTGCATTACATTATATATTTAATTGTTTTTCCGTAGAAACTTATTTGCATAGAGAATAATTGAAATAAATTTGCACAATTTGTAAAACCATGAACTACAATTTTAAATAACACCAAAAGTAATAATGACGGGTCACCAATCCAGAGGCAGGTTTATCATCCCCAGCCATGGGCATACCCAGATGGCCCAGACATGGATAGGGTGGATCAGGCGAGATTATACTGCAGTGGCTCACCATTGCCTTCCGCAGTGCAGAGGTGAAAAAACGATATAACATCCCGTCTCGAAACAAGCACATATCTTAGAAAATATTGGGAGTCTTTATTATATATAATTTATTAAGGCATTCGGCAACTTTTACTGTTTAGAAAATGTTGTATTAGAAACTGTGCGATATAAATATGGTATCAAATTATTTTTTCTAAAATTAGATCAAAACTATAAAGATCTAAACAATATACTATTGGAATATTTGAAAAATTTCATGAGGTGAAAGATTTATCACGCTTAATTATAGGATTATTTTCGAGATATTGTGTGGTAATTCTAAACGTGGTAACATTTGACAATGTAAGCATTTATTTTCCTAGATGCCACTAAGATAGAGTCGGGCACTGCACTACCTGTTGCCGGGGGAGGGGAGGAGATATATAGAGAAAGAGGCGAAGAGGATGCGATCTGCACGGCAGACGTGCGGTTGGCTAATCTTCGGCCTGCACGACAATGTCCCATCACCCATCGCAAGTTCCGCCTAATCGATAATCCATCAGTGAGCTCATTTGTGCCGCTGTGTCCTCGGCAGAGCGCCGAGCGAGGCAACGCACCCACGCCCCGGGTGCAAGAACCAGCAGCTCGTGCAGACGAGCTGAGCGAGCTCTATTGTGCCGCTGTGTCCTCGGCAGAGCGCCGAGCGAGGCAACGCACCCACGCCCCGGGTGCAAGAACCAGCAGCTCGTGCAGACGAGCTGAGCGAGCTCTATTGTGCCGCTGTGTCCTCGGCAGAGCGCCGAGCGAGGCAACGCACCCACGCCCCGGGTGCAAGAACCAGCAGCTCGTGCAGACGAGCTGAGCGAGCTCTATTGTGCCGCTGTGTCCTCGGCAGAGCGCCGAGCGAGGCAACGCACCCACGCCCCGGGTGCAAGAACCAGCAGCTCGTGCAGACGAGCTCAGCGAGCTCTATTGTGCCGCTGTGTCCTCGGCAGAGCGCCGAGCGAGGCAACGCACCCACGCCCCGGGTGCAAAAACCAGCAGCTCGTGCAGACGAGCTGAGCGAGCTCTATTGTGCCGCTGTGTCCTCGGCAGAGCGCCGAGCGAGGCAACGCACCCACGCCCCGGGTGCAAGAACCAGCAGCTCGTGCAGACGAGCTGAGCGAGCTCTATTGTGCCGCTGTGTCCTCGGCAGAGCGCCGAGCGAGGCAACGCACCCACGCCCCGGGTGCAAGAACCAGCAGCTCGTGCAGACGAGCTGAGCGAGCTCTATTGTGCCGCTGTGTCCTCGGCAGAGCGCCGAGCGAGGCAACGCACCCACGCCCCGGGTGCAAGAACCAGCAGCTCGTGCAGACGAGCTGAGCGAGCTCTATTGTGCCGCTGTGTCCTCGGCAGAGCGCCGAGCGAGGCAACGCACCCACGCCCCGGGTGCAAGAACCAGCAGCTCGTGCAGACGAGCTGAGCGAGCTCTATTGTGCCGCTGTGTCCTCGGCAGAGCGCCGAGCGAGGCAACGCACCCACGCCCCGGGTGCAAGAACCAGCAGCTCGTGCAGACGAGCTCAGCGAGCTCTATTGTGCCGCTGTGTCCTCGGCAGAGCGCCGAGCGAGGCAACGCACCCACGCCCCGGGTGCAAGAACCAGCAGCTCGTGCAGACGAGCTGAGCGAGCTCTATTGTGCCGCTGTGTCCTCGGCAGAGCGCCGAGCGAGGCAACGCACCCACGCCCCGGGTGCAAGAACCAGCAGCTCGTGCAGACGAGCTCAGCGAGCTCTATTGTGCCGCTGTGTCCTCGGCAGAGCGCCGAGCGAGGCAACGCACCCACGCCCCGGGTGCAAGAACCAGCAGCTCGTGCAGACGAGCTCAGCGAGCTCTATTGTGCCGCTGTGTCCTCGGCAGAGCGCCGAGCGAGGCAACGCACCCACGCCCCGGGTGCAAGAACCAGCAGCTCGTGCAGACGAGCTGAGCGAGCTCTATTGTGCCGCTGTGTCCTCGGCAGAGCGCCGAGCGAGGCAACGCACCCACGCCCCGGGTGCAAGAACCAGCAGCTCGTGCAGACGAGCTGAGCGAGCTCTATTGTGCCGCTGTGTCCTCGGCAGAGCGCCGAGCGAGGCAACGCACCCACGCCCCGGGTGCAAGAACCAGCAGCTCGTGCAGACGAGCTGAGCGAGCTCTATTGTGCCGCTGTGTCCTCGGCAGAGCGCCGAGCGAGGCAACGCACCCACGCCCCGGGTGCAAGAACCAGCAGCTCGTGCAGACGAGCTCAGCGAGCTCTATTGTGCCGCTGTGTCCTCGGCAGAGCGCCGAGCGAGGCAACGCACCCACGCCCCGGGTGCAAGAACCAGCAGCTCGTGCAGACGAGCTGAGCGAGCTCTATTGTGCCGCTGTGTCCTCGGCAGAGCGCCGAGCGAGGCAACGCACCCACGCCCCGGGTGCAAGAACCAGCAGCTCGTGCAGACGAGCTCAGCGAGCTCTATTGTGCCGCTGTGTCCTCGGCAGAGCGCCGAGCGAGGCAACGCACCCACGCCCCGGGTGCAAGAACCAGCAGCTCGTGCAGACGAGCTCAGCGAGCTCTATTGTGCCGCTGTGTCCTCGGCAGAGCGCCGAGCGAGGCAACGCACCCACGCCCCGGGTGCAAGAACCAGCAGCTCGTGCAGACGAGCTCAGCGAGCTCTATTGTGCCGCTGTGTCCTCGGCAGAGCGCCGAGCGAGGCAACGCACCCACGCCCCGGGTGCAAGAACCAGCAGCTCGTGCAGACGAGCTCAGCGAGCTCTATTGTGCCGCTGTGTCCTCGGCAGAGCGCCGAGCGAGGCAACGCACCCACGCCCCGGGTGCAAGAACCAGCAGCTCGTGCAGACGAGCTCAGCGAGCTCTATTGTGCCGCTGTGTCCTCGGCAGAGCGCCGAGCGAGGCAACGCACCCACGCCCCGGGTGCAAGAACCAGCAGCTCGTGCAGACGAGCTCAGCGAGCTCTATTGTGCCGCTGTGTCCTCGGCAGAGCGCCGAGCGAGGCAACGCACCCACGCCCCGGGTGCAAGAACCAGCAGCTCGTGCAGACGAGCTGAGCGAGCTCTATTGTGCCGCTGTGTCCTCGGCAGAGCGCCGAGCGAGGCAACGCACCCACGCCCCGGGTGCAAGAACCAGCAGCTCGTGCAGACGAGCTGAGCGAGCTCTATTGTGCCGCTGTGTCCTCGGCAGAGCGCCGAGCGAGGCAACGCACCCACGCCCCGGGTGCAAGAACCAGCAGCTCGTGCAGACGAGCTGAGCGAGCTCTATTGTGCCGCTGTGTCCTCGGCAGAGCGCCGAGCGAGGCAACGCACCCACGCCCCGGGTGCAAGAACCAGCAGCTCGTGCAGACGAGCTCAGCGAGCTCTATTGTGCCGCTGTGTCCTCGGCAGAGCGCCGAGCGAGGCAACGCACCCACGCCCCGGGTGCAAGAACCAGCAGCTCGTGCAGACGAGCTCAGCGAGCTCTATTGTGCCGCTGTGTCCTCGGCAGAGCGCCGAGCGAGGCAACACACCCACGCCCCGGGTGCAAAAACCAGCAGCTCGTGCAGACGAGCTGAGCGAGCTCTATTGTGCCGCTGTGTCCTCGGCAGAGCGCCGAGCGAGGCAACGCACCCACGCCCCGGGTGCAAGAACCAGCAGCTCGTGCAGACGAGCTGAGCGAGCTCTATTGTGCCGCTGTGTCCTCGGCAGAGCGCCGAGCGAGGCAACGCACCCACGCCCCGGGTGCAAGAACCAGCAGCTCGTGCAGACGAGCTCAGCGAGCTCTATTGTGCCGCTGTGTCCTCGGCAGAGCGCCGAGCGAGGCAACGCACCCACGCCCCGGGTGCAAGAACCAGCAGCTCGTGCAGACGAGCTCAGCGAGCTCTATTGTGCCGCTGTGTCCTCGGCAGAGCGCCGAGCGAGGCAACGCACCCACGCCCCGGGTGCAAGAACCAGCAGCTCGTGCAGACGAGCTGAGCGAGCTCTATTGTGCCGCTGTGTCCTCGGCAGAGCGCCGAGCGAGGCAACGCACCCACGCCCCGGGTGCAAGAACCAGCAGCTCGTGCAGACGAGCTCAGCGAGCTCTATTGTGCCGCTGTGTCCTCGGCAGAGCGCCGAGCGAGGCAACGCACCCACGCCCCGGGTGCAAGAACCAGCAGCTCTTGCAGCCGTGCAACTTCTGGAAGTTCCGTTGACAATTCTTCTGCATCAAGGTGGGTGACTGGTACGATGACTCGCCTTTCGCCACGGTAATACGGGTTCAATTACCAAATCCGTAATGTTTTCTTTAAAAATGAATCATTTTATTTATATAAACTCATTATTGAGATTCTTGTAACGAGCTAATAAGTGAGCTTTTAGGCTTATTTTTACCCACTATTTTAAGGTTATTTTATTTCCATGCCTTTTTTTTTTTTTTTTTTTTTTGACAAATTCTTGGTATATTCCACTGCATCTTCTTTGCATTCTCTGTTCTGTATAAAATAAATTGATGGATACATATTTACATATACAACTTTTTTTTATATGCTACTTGCGAAATCTAGGCAAACATTCGTCAATAAAATTTTTTCTTGGCTACTTGCATCGCTGTAGCTCACAAGAATTTTATTTTATTTTGGTTACTATGGCTATGTAGCCGATAAAAAATTTCTTTTTAAATTATTCCCTTGTAAAAATTGGTTTAAAGCTAAACAAAAGTTCAATGTGGCAGATGAAACTGAGCGACGGTACATTCACGAGTAGGGACTTGAACTCAGGGTTCACTAGTAACGCATTAAGTGGGAGGTGGTTCGCTCAGCCATGTTCATGTCGCTGTCACTCACGTCCTGCATCTGTTAGCACACCCGCTTGTCTCGTCTCGTCGAGAACAATGAACAGCTCTCGCAGCTGACTGGCCGTGACAGCCGTGCACTCTTCCCCCCCCCCTCCCCGCTCAACCCCCGGTCCACATGTCCCCGCCCACGCGTCACTTGTTGCCTGGCAACGAGCGAGGCACGCGGCTAATTCCTCCTTGCCAGTCTCACAGTTGACACTCTCGCGCTGGAGGTTAACTGCCGTGTGAATTACGGCAGACAGGCAGCGCTATTGCTGTCCCACAACCATCGCCTGCCGACTGGCGCTCCCTAGACACCTGTACGGGAAGCCTTCATTTCACAGACGAGAGAGCTACACCCGAAGTTACCCGAAGTTCCCCGAAGTTCATGCTCGCTTTTTTTCCGGTATGGCAATAAATTTGGCGGTCGATTAGGATAGGTTAGCTACATTATAAATACTTTAAAACATTGTGGATGGTTGGTTATATTAGGCAAGTATAGCTACATTAAAAATACTGAAAAAATCATTTTATGATTGCTTAGCAAATAACTTTTTAATATGTAGCTATCCAGGGCTAGGAAACCGTTTACATGATTTCACAGTATCTTTAATGTAGCTATCCTAACCAAATCAACAATCCACTATGTTTTAAAGTATTTATAATGTAGCTAACCTATCCTTTTACAATGAACAAAAAAAAACCGAAGATGCACGATCGGGCGTTTGGCTCTCTCGTCTGTGAAAAGATGGCTTCTCCACCTGTACAGTCTGTAATACAGTCTTAGTTTGGACATACGCACCGCCTTACTTTACTAACTGATTCGAACAACTTTTTGGGAAATAATAAATGGGTGAACGAATTAGTATTTAACATCGAAGTCACTAGAGGCGGGTGAAGGTTGGAACAACCGAGGTCACTGGTAGGGAAAACAGGAGAAACCATATAAAAACCCAACGGCTAAAACAACGCCAACCACGTTTCTTGCTCACAGAAGGACGTAGATTATTTTCCCCGCCAGTAATAAAGAATCAGAAAGAATAAGACTAAAGTAACCGAATTTATGCAACCACAGCCAATAAAAGCAAATAAAATATGAATTGCAGTGAGCTGAACTGTATTGTTGTTCACGCTCATTTTTTTGATCTACTTATACAAATTATTTATATTTTTATTTTATGCTGGCATATTTCTACTTATAGGCGGTAACACGCTTGATTTCTTTTGTAATTTTAACGATGTATTTAGTTCATGTAGTAGAGTGAAATTTTAACATACGTACATATTTTACTTTAAAATAAATTTTGAACAAGATTTTCAGTACGTATTTTGCCAGAGATGTGTAACATCTAACCTCGGTAACGAGAGAATTCATGTGTTCTTATGTTGCAAATACTCTTATAATTTGAAATTAGGACACAAAAGTTAAAGTAAACGTACATTTCACACTCGCCACTATAATTCGATACTAGAATCATAAAATTGGCTATGTCGCCTATCGAAACATTCTTTTATCAGACAGAATTTTTAAATTGTTATGAAACTGCTCCCATAAAAGCGAAACTTTAAAAAATACTAAACCTGGCTTTGGACCTTAT
Organism: Bacillus rossius redtenbacheri; assembly: GCF_032445375.1. Lineage (NCBI taxonomy): Eukaryota > Metazoa > Arthropoda > Insecta > Phasmatodea > Bacillidae > Bacillus > Bacillus rossius. Next base: position 11,076,854 of record NW_026962012.1, on the reverse strand, counting down.
TTTCGACAAATAATTTGACTAAATACTTCCAATCTTGTTGAAATACATTAAACAGTAAGACTTCTAAGCTTCGACATGCCATTCGCCACAGATGGCGATGCGACTTTTAGTTCCGCTCAAGAAATTACCCCCACCAAATGTTATTTACCGAGAGCTAAGATGTTACACATAAAAAATACCCTTGACAAGTAGTCCAGCCCAAACAGATCCATAAAGTCTGGTCACAGGTAATACCAACGCCACGCCTGCTTATTGGTTGGCACCGCCGAAGCACGTACCTCTACCACAACTACAAGATACCTGCTTCGGTAGGGGGGAAAAAGACGATCATTCGTCATTTCCAGCTTTATATTCACACAAACATGGATTACGTCCAAATTTACAGACTACTCTCCAGACAACCGCCAATCAGGCTGGTTGTTTACGTCTGAATAATAAAGTAGTAAATTATTTAAAACAGCTGAGAAAAACTATCATGCAAGATAAATTTTTCTTCCCCTTGAGGTCTATCAACGCACTCCTTCTCTTGCGATCATCAGTGAGCATCCCGCATCCCACATAAAACAGTGATAAACGACACAGCATGTGGCGACAACTGGTTGCAAGAATCGGTTCTACTCGAAACAATTTTTTTTGGCATGAGATAAATTAACTCTCTAATGAATGGAGCAGTTAGAGTCAGTTGTAGCCTTGTAGCTCCGTAGGCTTAGTCACGAAGTCTCGTAACCTCGTATCCTTGTCACGTAGTGTCATAGTGTTGTAGCCATGTAGCTTTGTAGACAAATGTTTTTGTAGCCAAATGTAACCAAAATCTAATTGGAGCAGGTACAGAAAAAAAACAGTTCTATCAGTTGGAGCCAAAGACAGTTGTAGCCTTCCTATATTGGCGATTGTATTCTACCGAGTTGAATTTCATTAAATGCGCGTAGTTAAGTCTGTAGTATCGTATCCTGCTGATGGTAAAATCTCCTATCATAACCTTCAAACGTATCCTACCAATCGTATCCTAATATGTTGAATGTGCTTCCAAATGTGTTTCCAAATGTGCTTTAAAATTTGCTTTTATTAAATGGGCATAGTCAATTTTATAATAAGATATTTTACTGATGGGATCGAATACTACTGATGGGATCGTATCCTACCGAGTTGAATGTTCGTCCGAATTTGCGTTCTTTTCATTCGATGTGCGTCCAGTGTATGTCCTGGATGATGCGAGTATATCCAACTGTGGTCCTTTTTGTCGAATGTGTGTCCAAATATGTATCCTTTTATTCGCATGTGTGTCCAGTGGGTGTCCTTATTGACAAATGTGTGACCAAATATGTGTATTTTTTCTTGAATATGTGTCAAGTGTTTATCCTTTCTGACAAATGTGTATCCAAATTTCCAGAATATGCGTCCAACTGTGCATCTTTTTGTCGAATGTGTATCCAATGTATGTTCTAAATGAATAAAGTGTGTCCAATGTGTGTCCTTTTTTGCCAAATATGTATCCTTGTTGATGAATGTGTGTCCTGTTTGTTAAATATGCGTGTCAAGTCAGAAATCAGAACTGTATATTTAATGGCTTAAAACCCTCATGGTCTTGTAGTAAGTTAAGTTGGTCTTTTTATACGAAGATTTTACTCTGTATAACTGTTCTAAGCATGAAGCCTTGTCGCCTTGTAGTCATATTAGAATCTGATTGGTAAGTCTTAAATTTATAGAAAACAAAATATTATTTTCAAATATACGAATTAAAATTGACTGTGGTTTCGATTAATGTAACACGGTTACTATATTTAATGCCGAACGCGGTGGAAGTTGTACGATGGTCAATGGGGACCCTGATGGCAGCGACGACAGCGATCAAGTGCCGATGGAAAGTTTACCATCATCACCGAAAACACTAGAGGATACTTCAACAGGTGAGGTACCAACAGCAGAAGAGACTAATACCTGCAGTGCTGGCTGCAGAGGAAACCTCGATGGATGTTGTTTCGCGAGCGAGGAAGACTTTAATGGCTTCAGTACCACTAACATCAATGATGTCCACTGAAGGTGCAACGGCATCTTCCCAGTATCGGTGTCGTTACTGTGACAAGATTTACTTGAACAACATTAATGCTTGCTCACAGAAGAAAAGATAATATGCTAATAATCCACTTCGTACAAAATTCTACTGTGAGAAATGTCGCAAGGATGTTGCCAGTAATGATAATATGAAAACAAACTTAAGGACATGTAAAAGTCGTGTATGCGGCAGAAAGTAAAAGTTTCACTGCAACAACATGTTAGGTTGTGCTTAAGAGTATACCGGGAATTGGTACAACTGCAGTAACATCAGCATTTGGTTCAACTACCGAAAGATTCGTCTTCAACAACTAGGCATCCTTGCAGATATTGCCATATGTCGTTCGCATTTTCCCATGATGCACGAATACACGAAATAAGTATATACTTGAAGAATATTTCTTGTAAGAAATTTTGTTGAAATAAGTGCCATGTTGGATTCTACGTGGCTAAATCCAAATTTCCAGGAATGATCAAAGACTACTATTATTTTAATACATTTAAAGAATCAAAACACATTTATACTTTTCTTGAATATATCAAGCAGAACATAATCAATCAGCTTACTGATGAAGTATCACCGCGCTGATCTTTAAGATATAACTTGTGACTGGACGAAGTTAAGAAGTGGGCTTTCAGAATTATGAATACAGCTCTTTACCTATCGCATGACGTAGAAGAGTCTGTTAATCACAGTATCTGGAAACTTTGTCGGAAATAGAAAGAATATATGAGCAAAGGATCTGGTTTTACCTTGTCTTCAGTAAACTAATTGGAGTTGAGAATTTGTCATTTAAAGTCAATGAATAACTTAATGTATATTAAATTGCTAACTTTCACCAGTGTTTCTGTAGTAGTGTATAATTTACATAAAAATTAAATTAGATGTAAAAAAAGTATTGTGTATTTTCTTGAACATGAAACTTTTATGCTAAAATATTTTTACCATAAAATTAACTTTTTTAATCGACTAAGGATCGAACGAGCTCTGAAATCTATAGAGTCAATGAACATATAAATGGGTGATTATTTTGATGATTCTTCAGAATTATTACAGAATTTCAAGATGGCGGCCAAGATGGTCGACAAGATGGCTGATGCCACGACTACTGCATTCTAGCAGCTAAAATTAAACCAATATGGTGGTAATGAATTCTAGAGACGAAAACATGATTGGGTATCCAATATGGCCGCCATGTCGTCAAACTGGCTGAACGTAATATATTTTTAGATATTAATGGTGGGAGTTCATTATGCTGGTAGCCTCCGTAGACGAAGGTCTTATCGTCATTGTTTTTTTCCCACGTCAGGTTCAAACCAAGGACAATAATATTATGTAAGAACTTTTTTTAAAAACCTTATTTAAAATGTAATGTTTTTATTAATTTTCAAATTTTCACGAATTTTTAGGTTAACAATTACAAATTTTCAAGATGGTGTACATGAAATCACAATTAAAAATGACGGCCATGACATTAGCCTAATGATCGAGGTCAAGACCTCTTTGGCTGAGGCGAAGCTTGTTTTTATTTTAGGTGTCTTAAGCCGCTTTTAGGAATTTTCAAGCCAACAAAATTATTGAGACCTATGTTGGTAAATTAACCCTCAAAACGGAGATTTGCCCTTGAAATATGTAAATATTTAGGAATTTCGAGGAATTTTGACATTGAGATGACCTCCGTGACGTCACAATCCAAGATGGTTAACCGGCTCCGTGGCTCCACGCTCAGTACCCAGTTCCGGAAGGAACCAATATATATACACTACTTGGGTACGTAAGCGAATATATACATGTTAGTGCCGCCACACGCGGTTAGCTAACTGAACGACGTCATCAGGTGTGTACAGCAGAAACACGCATGTGCTTTAGACTTTGCCATGTTGAACTTTCATCCACTTCAAGGCATTTCCGTTGCATACTAACTTTCACCCTCAACGTGCCGGAAGAAGAACAACTTAAAATAAATAAATGAATGCAGTTATTGGTGCGCAATTCACGATGTGTGAACTCATTATCACGAGGTTATCTGCAGTGCGCTGTTAAGGTAACCGACTCGTCAAGGGTGTATGTGTGTTAGTGAGGCGGGTTGATAAGTGCGACGCTCACTGGTGCTTCTAGCGCGGTGTCTCCTCTGGGCTTGCGCGCAGTCTTCTCGTCGTCACAGGATAACTGTGAAATTTGAGCGGTGACCGTAACATTATATGGCGGAGAAATGAAGATAAAGGTGTAATACAAGTCCCTAAAGTACTTTCAAGAATCTGTACCGGTTGTTTTACGCCTTAAAATTACTCTGAAAACATGTGTTTTATCCATTTTACCTCTTCTAAAAATACAGTTAAGAAACTTAATCCAAAATCAAAAGTACTTTTCGGCCCTCAGCGAACTCTTAAAAGCTTTTCGTAAGCAGACCCCACTCGGATATCTTGTAGTTTTGAAGTCGAGTTGTTTTCCTGGAGCTCTGCGCACCGTGTATGTGCCCGGGTGGGCGGGGGCCTTAACGGCAGCGCCAGTGGTCGCACACGCAGCCGCTCACACAGTCTCGGCTCGTCCAGCTCCGAGGAGCAGCTGGCGGGGGTCGGGTGAATGCGCTGTTTCACACGAGTGTGAGGTAACGTGTGGCAGTGCGGCACGATTTGAAAATTGGCCGTGACACCTTCCTTTGCACAACTGGTGGAATCTACCGCAGGGGTGTACTTCATGGAACAGTAGGGGCTGTACATTCCAAGACGTCCGGGTAAGATAGCAAACGAGCACTGATTTGTTGGGATACAACCTTAACCTAACTCGCGGGCCCGTATTCCAGAACGTTTGCCAAACCGAATTCCAGTAGGGAAACAAATCGGCAAACGTTTTAATAAACGGTGCCTTACGCGAGGCTAGAAACTGGTTTCAACGCATTCTAACGGACGTTCGACAACCATCGATACGCGTGTTATGACAAAAATACTAGAGACAGCAGCAGCGTCGCACGATATTAAATGGTGTCATTCTAATATTCTCAAGTTCTTTAAAGTTGCAATTATTTATTATTATGTCCATTAAAGTGTCCGGAATTTATTTTATGATAGTTATAATAACAAAGTTTCATTTGGCACACCAACACGCTTGGTACGTCCCCCGGTGTTCACAAAAGTGACTATGTAAGGGTTAATAATGCTGGACGCGGGACCGTTACCTGGACGAAATAAAGGGACAAAGTGAGCTCTGCGCATGCGCGTAATTTGGACAGCAAAACGGCAATAGATAGGACACCAAACCTCCGATTCTTAAAAATAAGAGACTGGCCGTGCCCTATCGTGCACTAGGAATAATGTTAGGGTACAGGTGTTTGTGTGTAGTAATACCGGCCTAGGTGTTACTGGCAAGCTGCAGGTCCGCAATGTCTCGTTGCGGCTGTGGCCATAGACGTAACAGGTGAGCGCACTCGTGGATCAGGTGGTGCTTCCAAGTCCGGGAAGCCTTCTTTTCACAGACGAGAGAGCCAAACGCCCGATCGTGCATCTTCGTGTTTTTTTTTGTTCATTGTAATTAAATATGGCGGTGTTGATAAAAGGATATTAATGGTCAATTAGGTTAGGTTAGCTACATTATAAACACTTTAAAACATTGTGGATGGTTGATTTGGTTAGGATAGCTACATTAAGGATAAGGAAAAAAATAAGCCAGCATAAACTTCTGGGAACTTCGGGTTTGGCTCTCTCGCCTGTGAAATGAAGGCTTCCCTTCCAAGACCCGCTCGGCCTGGGCGTCGCAGAGTGGGGAAGGGGGGAGGATAACCCCCCCCCCCTCCAAGTGTGGCGGATCCAAAGGGGGGGCACCTGGGGCAAGTGCCCCCCCCCCCCGATAAACCAGTTGTCTGCTACATTAATATTGCCGACAAAAGTGATTGTTTCTGAAACCAATAAAATATTTTAATATAATTAATGAATTTCTTGTAGAATCATAAAATCTGGTGGTTGGATGTTATGTGTAGTATGAGTAGATTAAATACAAATTTAGTAATTTTAAGACATTTTTTCTCTGGCTTTTCTGAAATCCTAGAGTGCCCCCTCCGAGGTGAACCTCTGTATCCGCCACTGCCGCCGCCCCCCCCCCCCCCCCTTTTTTTCCTTTTTTCCAAATGTGATTTTGCGTACGTTCCTGTCTCGTGTTGTAGCGGCTGGCGAGTCAGAGGCGGTGGGCGCCAGCGCGCGGTGGCGCAATGCAATAAATACAATTATATATTTGTAATCCCGCAGTTCGCAGACAGAAAACATTCAATACATTTATTTATTTCACCTTATAGTTTGAAACCTTTTTTTATTATTTTTAAATATAATTTTCTAATCGAAACAAACAATAATAGTTCATGAAGTTTAAACAGTTCCTTGGAAATCAGCGTAGACACTAATTTTCATTTTTGATTTCTTAAAATTTTAAGGATTTTTACATAAGTAGGTTTTTTCATTCAATAATTTTTTGTTTATATTATTTGCTATTGTTTCCAAAGAATTTCATCGGTATTAGGAATAACGTTCTTTATTTAGACGAAAATAAACTTAAATATATATTTTAAAAATATTTATTTTAATGTACATTTTTAAGAGGCCGAATGAAATAGAATAGTTGTACAAACAAAATAAACACTTAACAATTTTTGTTTTAATTTGAAAATTTCGAACCAAATAGACATTAGTTGAACAAAAACCTGTCCAGGAGAAGACTTTTCGCCAACTTTGCTTAAGATGTACGTTTTAATTACATATGTATATACATATATAGAGTACCTATTATTCTTATCTACACAACCGTTCAGCAATAATGCACATTTTAAAACTTTTTATGGTTTTAAGCCTCCTACTTACTATGTTTTATTATTATTTAAGATATAAATATGTGCTTTCCAGTAATTCGGCTCTTCGCTACTACACATCACGGATTGCTAACGTGAGCTGCGTGCGCTCACGGACCAGGTGTTTCAAAACCTGATCAATTTAAGAATAAACTAAAGAAAATTTAATTTATAAAAAAAAATTGCGAACAGTAAGTGAGCAAAGATTTACAATATCACATATGTATTTAAATTTATGTGGATCTGTATGGACATACTGTACATCGAAGAAACGCATTATTTTTAATTTTTTGAATTATTCCTGATTTTTTAACCACCAACGAGCCAACCCTTCTCCCATTTATCCAACCCTTCTCCCATTTATAAGTTATTTACATTTTGACAGTTTTATTAACTTCCACTTTTTGTGACCAATATTGACCCATGCCTCATGCGAGACTCGAACCCTGAACCTTCGCACCGTCAGCAGGCGCGCGTCCGACTGAGTTACGGACGTCGAGGTTGAGTGATGAGCTCTCCAGCTCAGTTTAAGCGCTCCGCCTACCCGGACACACACACACACACGGTGCGCAGAGCTTCAGGAAAAACAACACAATTTCAAAACTACTCAAGATATCCAAGTTGGGTCTGCTTATGAAATCATTTAAGAGTTCGCTGAGGGCCGAAAAATAATTTTGATTTCTGATTAAGTTTTTAAACTGTATTTTTAGAAGTGTTAAAATGGATAAAACGCATGTTTTTAGAGTAATTTTTAAGCGTAAAACACCCAGTACAGATTATTGAAAGCACTTAAGGGACTTGCATGACACCTTTATCTTCATTTCTCGGCCATATAATGTTACAGTCACCGCTCAAATTTCACAGTTATCCTGTGACGACGAGAAGACTGCACGCCAGTTCAGAGCCTTGCGCTTAGAGGCTATACCGCGCTAGAAGCAACAGCGAGCGTCGCCCTTATCTTCCCGCCTCTACAACACACATACACCCCTTAACGTTACGCCATAATCGCCATGTTTAATTTCCGTTCCCGCCGCGCCGGCCGGAGCACCGCGACGGTGGCGCGCTCCCACTGCTCGCGGTAGTTCCGCGGCCGGCCGCGCAGGAAGCGCTGGTGTCGCCGCGGAAAGGCCATGAATAAAACATGGGCCTGCGCGCAGCCCACATGCTACACCTATCTGCGGAGCGAGCAGGTCGCGCTGCCTCGGCTGTTTTCCCGCCGCTCACGTGGTCGGAGGAGGGGCTCGTGTTTGCACGGCTGGCCCGGAAGCCATGTAGGGGAGGCTCCAGGGGCTGAAGCAGTGGCGGATCCAGAGGTTCACCTCGGAGGGGGCACTCTAGGATTTCAGAGTAGCCAGAGAAAAAATGTCTTAAAATTACTACATTTGTATTTAATCTACTCACACTACACATAACATCCAACCACCAGATTTTATGATTCTACAAGAAATTCATTAATTATATTAAAATATTTTATTGGTTTCAGAAACAATCATTTTTGTCGGCAATATTAATGTAGCGGACAACTGGTTTTTCGGGGGGGGGGGGACTTGCCCCTGGTGCCCCCCCCCCCTTGGATCCGCCATTGGGCTGAAGACACCACCTTATATCTGATCGCGACTTGCACACGGGCTACGGTGCCATTTTACGGAGCAAAATATTAATTTCTTAACACGAGGCTTCCGCGCTTCTGATCTTCTGAATCCGCCAGTGCCTGGAAACTAACCCGTCGTTACGCAATTCCCACTGCGGCACTATATTTCTCTTTGCAGGGTCACAGTTGGTAGCACGCCATGCTGCCATACTGGCCAGGGACAGGGGCGTGAACCTGTAGGATTCGCAAAGGGGACCCCCGCACCGATACAAGTCATCTCTAGGTAGGGTGCTCGTGTGTTGTATACTGCCTATATGTGGGTCTATACGCATTCAATCAACAGAAAACATAGTTTTCACGTTTAGTGGTATCAGCCTTGTTTCACAGTCAGTGTTCGGCATGCGCAAGTGGACCCTCTCAGTGAGGAGCTTTTTAATTAAAGCCCCCCTCCCTCCCCCCCCCCCCTCATGACCAGGTATACATGGTCTTTAGTGAGGCTACATCCCAGTTTGCCTGCGGTTATTCCGGGAAACCTTGAGCAACAGGGATGCATAAGTGGTAGTGGTATATATTGGCCGGTACTGGCCCTGGCTTCTGGCTGTGGAGGCAGGGCCGAAGTTCGCTATCTTGGATTGTAACGTCACGGTGGCCACCTTGGATGACCTTCACCTTTAACCTTGACATTCAAAATTCGCCAAATTTCGCCAAAAATGACTAAAAATTTGCTCAAACTTCACCAAAATCCGCCAACATTTCCAGTTTTTTTGGGGGGCAAAAATTTCCAAAAATCTAAAGAAAAAAAATATTTCTAAATTTCAAGGGAAAACTTCCAGTTTTGAGGGGTAATTTCCCATTTTAGTTCTCAAAAATGACAGCGGCTTTTAAATTTTCCAAAGAAGCTTAAATTCCCAGGCGACAAGACAACAAGACCGTCTTTAATTATGACGTAACCGTTGCAATTATCGTTACGGTCGCCATCTTGAAAATCCGTATTTTTTTCTATTTTATAAAAAATTCATAATTACAAATTTAAATAAAAACACTCCACCAACTTGGATTATAATGTCACAGCCGTCATATTGAAAATCCGTAATTATTATCTTATTTTAATGGCAGCTTGTGAACTTCTCCTTTGTTGAGCAACGATAGAGTTCTAGCACAAACCAGAATTTATTTTTTAATTTATTTATTTTTGTTTTTTATTTATATTATTTTCAATATTTTTTTATTTATTTTGATTTCAAATTTTTGTTCTGCAATTTGCTGATATTGATTAACAAATACGTGCGTTAGTTTTCTCCATATAACCGTTATTATTCCTGTCAAGACTTCTGTTGATGTTCTCCTAGTGCTTCTGGTTATTACTGAGAAATCAATCTCTTCATGAAAATGTTTTTAATTAATGAGGCATGTAATTTTATTCAAAGTTTCGTAAAAATTGCAAAATCCCTTTAACTGAATCGGCACTGACAAATTATAATCAGGTGGAATTAAAAAAAAAAACATTATTCAATCTAATAATAAGCTTCATTGAGAGAGCTGAGAAGCACTAACATGCAAGACGAACATAATTCTCCTTGATGTCTACCGAAGCCTTCCTTCTCTTGCGACCGTGAGTGAGCATCCAGCATTAAAAAAAAAGTAATATTTACTTCAACACAACAAGTGGTGCTATCTGTTGGCGGGAATAGGAACTTCTTACAACAGGTTTCTTTCGTGACTTCAATTAACTCTCACTGACAAAATATTAAAAAAATTCTGACTATGAGTAGTATAGGATAGCCGGAACTGGCACAGGGTTCAGGGTGTGGTGTCTGTGGTGTTGACCGCCATCTTGGATTCTGACGTCAAGGCGGCCATTTTTGACTCAAAAATTCCTCAAAAATGACTCAAAATTACTAAAAAAATTCCCGTTTCGAGGGAAAATTTCCCGTTTTAGTCCTTAAAAATCCCAGCAGCAAGAAATGTCCATATGTAGGCTTAAGCATCCATGTCTACAGCCTCAGACAAGCCTCTGACGTCATCATGGTTTATGACGTCACCGTTGTAATTTCCGTTACGGTCGCCATCTTTAAATTTATTATCCGATTCAAAAGAAAAAAAATTTAAAATTTATAAAAAAAATCAATTAATAAAATTTTAATAAACAATATTTTAAAAACATACATTAACGACACGGAGCTCGGAGTCCTCGGTTCGAACCCGGTGAGGGCAAAAAAAATAAAAATGGCGGCCGATACTTCCTCCACGGAAGTCACCTACAGACTAACCTACCACCAATAACAAGGTCAACTAGTATGATTTCATGTCCGCCATCTTGTCTTCGTCTGCTGGAAGCCATCATCATGTTATCGTCTGCTAGAGTGCGCTGACGCCATGTTAGTTGAATTCTTACCCACTAGAGTGCAGTAATCATTTATTATTGCTGTGTCACCCGCCATCTTGTCATTTGGTCGCCATCTTGGAATTGTGTAATTATTTAGCTAGGAATTCGGGAAAAATTCCAAAATTCACCAAAAAAATTGGCTATCATTCTACAGATCGATTCGATCCGCTCCTGTCCTTGGTTCGATACCCGATCGATGCAATAATGTTTAATTTTATGCAAAAAAATAATAATTTCAATAAACCATGTTCAACATTCTTAAAGAGACTTTAAAACCTCTACTACCATCATCCTATAAGCTATCAACACCACCATCTTGGAAAATTCGTAATTATATTGCTAGAGATTCGGGAAAAAGTTCAGAAATCATTAAATAAATTTCCAATCAATATACTGATTAATTAGATCGACTAAGGTCTTTGGTACGATCTAGGATGATGCAAAAAAAATAAATATAAAATCAATTTAACATAATAGTAACAGGTTCGAGGAATTAAACACCGCAAGTTCTTTTACAAACATAATATTTATTACATAATTTCTATTTTACTACAGGATCACTTACGAAAGCTAGAAAATTTATAATCAATCATTTAGTTCCGCATCGGTGTGAAATGACTAATTCTTAGCTCCAATCGGTTTATACTAGACAGAGCCCAACCAGAACCTATACTGACATAGTTCTCCTCTTCTTGACAGAGTTTCTGGATACCGTTTTTAACAGTTTGCTTCACATCGTCAGAACTGTAAATTACTGCAGCCGATGTCTTGAATGCACACTTCTTCACTTCAACATCTAACGGATATGGCTTTCCATATATACAGTCCAACCACAAGTTATATTTTAATGGACCGTTTGATGCTATGTCATCAGTAAGCTGATTGATTATGTCCTGTCTGATATCATCAAGAAAAGTACAAATGTCCTTCGACTCACTTATCGTATTTAGATAATAGTAGTCTTTCAACGTTCCACGAAATGCAGACTGCGCCAAGTAGAAGCCATTATCGTTTACTTGTAATGCACCGAACACAGTCTTAGGTTTATTTTCATGTTCAGACGTCATAGCAATCGGTTTCTGCACATCTGTTTATTTGCTTGTACGCTCACGAGTCACCAATCTAAAGCGAGGAGTCGAAATGTCGGCAGGTAGTTCAGCAGTATGCGCACGGACTTCACCTTTACAGTTTTTCGCATGTCGGCGCAAATTATCAATTCGAGTAAACCATTTAAGGCACTCATCACAGCGAAACTTCATGCGAGAAGGATTCTTCATGCATTTTCTCCGCTCATGTCTTCGTGCATCATGGAAAAATGCGAACGACGTATCACAGTAGCTGCAAGTATGCCTAGTTGAAGACAAACCCGAACCAGATGACGATGTAACTGTGGTTGTACCATTTCCAGGCATGCTCTTATGCACATCGATGCATCGTTGTTGCACCGAAACCTTTACTTGCTGCCGCTCTGCAGGGCCTTTACATGTCTCCACTTCAAATTAGCATTTCTTGTAAATTGCTTGCGACACTTAATACAACCAAACATTTTACTACAAGGGTTCTTAGCACATTCTCTCTTTTCATGTCGACGAGCATTGCTGATGTTTGAGAAAATCTTGTCACAGTAACGACATCGATGTTCGTTAGCTGTTGAGAATTCGTCATCCATTGAAGTCTCCATCGAGGGCGAAACAGCATCCGTTGAGGTTTCCTGTACAGCCAGAACTACCGGCATCAAAGTCTCTTCTGCTGGTGGTATCATGTCTGTCGAAGTCTCCTCCAGTGTTGTCGTCGACGTTGCCAACGGGATCTACTCCATCATCTTCGTCGCTGACGTAAAGGTTCCCGTAGACGATGGTACGACGTCCATCGAGTTCGTCGTTAAAGACGGTAAAGATGCCATGTAGTTCGCAAGTACAGGTAATTGACACGACTTGTGCACCAGAAGAATCAAAATAGGTGATCCTTACACCGTCGGCGTCAGTAACAAACTGAACGACCTGCTGTCTAGGTCTCGCTTATATACATGCATCGTATGGAATAATATGGCAGTCAAATCAAGAACCACTTACTATAATACTAGAGTCAAAACATCATTTAATAAAAGATATATGATCGATAAATTTAACGAATTGTTATACGTTCGCGTCTCATGAATTCAATCTCTCCAACAGTCATTGACACCAACGGCCTTTTGCTTCATCAGCTCCAATGATATTTGGCTAGAATGCTACGAGTCTAAGAGACTATGAGGCTACAATTCTACGAGTGTACAAGACTCCTCCAACTACCTTCAAGTGTATAAAAGCTCCAAATGCTCCAACAGCTCCAACACGCAATGTACGCAATGTACGCGCAATACACACAATTTACATGCAATAAATGCAATGAACACACAGTACACGTAGGAAACGAAATGAAGAAATAGTACACACAATAAACGGAACGAACACGTAATATTCACGCAATTGACGCACAGTACACGCAAATTACACGCAATGTACGCAAAGTACACGCAATGTACGCAATGTACGCAATATATGCAATGTACACACACAATGACTACGCTTCGTTCGCGCAGGACAAGCATTTACTGAAAACGAAGCACGTTTGGACGGAAATTCTATAAAACAAAGGCTCATTTAACGAAAAGGAGGCGCATTCTCTCGTTCATTCAACTTGGTAGGATGCGATCGTCAATGATAAGTTAGAATATAATGTCTCCAACAGTCTATGCATCCAACAGTTTTTATTTTCATTAGCCATTGGCTCCAACAGTCATTGTATCCAACAGTCATTGTCTCCAACAGTCATTGGCTCCAACAGTCATTGCCTCCAACGGCCTTTTGCTTCATCAGCTCCAATGATATTTGGTTAGAATGCTACGACTCTAAGAGACTATGAGGCTACAATTCTACGAGTGTACAAGACTCCTCCAACTACCTTCAAGTGTATAAAGCTCCAACTACTCCAGCAGCATTATGTTATAAGATTACATGACTGCGTGTTTACGTAGCTACAAGTCAACGAGGCTACTTGGCTACGTAGCTACAAGTATACGAGGCTCCAAGACATCATGACTACGCGACTACGAGCCATGAGGTAACGAGACTACGTGACTACAGGTATTCAAGTTTACGAGACTGCGAGGCTACAGAGCTACGAAGCTTCTAGAACATAAGTTTACGAGACTGCGAGGATACAGGACTACAAGTCTACACGAGTACTTGACTACGATGCTACAAGTCTACATGGCTCAAATTGCGGCATCTATCTTCGTCTGAATTTTCTCTTTGGCTCCAACTGCTACAGCAGCATTATGTTATAATAGTGCAAGGCTACTTGACTACGAATCTACAAGTCTACATGGCACCAATTGCGGCATCTGACTTCGGCTGAATTTTCTCTTTGGCCCCAACTGCTACAGCAGCATTATGTTATAATATTACAAGGCTACTTGGTTACGAAGCTACACATCTACAAGGCTCCAATTATCACATGTCTTCGTCGGCATTTTCTCTTTTGCTCCCACTGCTCCAACAGCATTATGTTATATGATTCCATGGCTACTTTGTTACGTAGCTACAGGTCTACGAGGTTCCAATGCATCATGTTTACGAAGCTTCCAGAACACAAGGTTACGAGACTGCGAGGCTACAGGACTACGAAGCTTCCAGGACACGAGGCTACATGGCTACGAGACTACATGACTAACTGATTACAACAGCACCATTCAGTGGTGAGAGTTAGGTTATCTAATGCAAAGCAAATTGATGCAAGTAGTTCTGGCTGTCACCAACAGATGTAGCCACGTGTTGTTTGCAGGTAAATATTAAATAGTTATTTTATGTGGTATGCGGGATGCTCACTAACGATCGCAAAAGAAGGAGGGCTTCGCTAGACACCAAGGAGAAGGAAGTTCGTCTTACATGTTAATGCTTCGCTGATGTCTCATGGCATAGTATTTGACTGAGTAATGGTTGTTTATTTTTTTAATTCCACCTGATAAAATTATGGCAAGTGTCAATTTATTAGCAGAAATTCACTAATTAAATGTAACTCTGAATAAAATGACATGACTCATTAAGTAAATATCCTTCATGCAGAGATAGATTTCTCACAAATAATCAGCAGCACTCGGAGAAAATCATTAGATGTCTAGCCAGGAATAACCAGAAGCACTTGGAGAAAACCATCAAATTATTAACAAGAATAATTAGGAGCACACGGAGAAAACGTAATGACAAGAATAATCGGGAGCACACGGAGAAAACCATACACATATTGAAAAGAATATTCATGAGCAAACATAATGACAAGAATAATCGGGAGCACACGGAGAAAACCATTACACTTTTCTTTGATATCGAAAAAAATAAAGAAAAAATATTAAATAAATAACAAATAAATTAATAAAAAATTTAAAATTAAAAAATACAAAAAATACATAAACAGATTCTGTCTTGTACTAGAACTCTATCTTTGCTCAACAATGAGAAGTTCACCAGCTAGCAGAATCTGTTTATGTATTTTTTGTATTATGGTTCGGGTTTGTCTTCAACTAGGTGTTGCCTCTCGTGTTAAACACTCGAGGGGAACAAGGAGTAGGAATGGAACAGAGTGTGGCGAAATGTCAACTAAAGCTATTACAACTGTATGGTAACAACACATTTATTATTGATTATACATGAAATTATTCATTACAACTTCATTAATGACAAAAACGTAAACAGTTGATATTTGCGGCGTGGCTCTGATTCAAAAGTCTGCGAACAGAAACGTTTAAGAATTATTGCAACATGAGACACGTGAATGCAGCTTAACAAATCCACTTCACAATTGCCCGTGCTCTCATACTTGGCACGCCGCTTGGCGCTGGGTACACCGTCAAAAGAAAAGCTAAGTTACAAACAATTAACGTACATAAATTCCCAGAGTGCAAATGAAATAACTAACAAAACCCCTCGACTTATGGAATATTATTGACCTCTGTCAATGCGCAAGTTAGCAAACATCATTAACTAAAACACTACTATTTATACACAAGATGACTAATACATAAAGCACCACTATACATGTTTTTACGAGGGTATGCAGACCTCTAATTATTAATATAACAGGTCCTCGACTTCGATTACTCTTGTCGACACGTATTTCTTCGGGCAAGTTCTTATTCGTCGATGCAGGGGTTACCATTGACTATCTCCCAAACTATCCTAGCGGGAGAAATGCTCGTCGGTGTGGGCACTGGCATTATTCTTCACGAGTCACTGCCGGGTTTCGCACCTAAGTGTTGTATGTCCAGTCAGTTGTCAAGTCTTTCATCGGGACTCACAAGCTCACACCGCCGTCTCCAAGCCTTGACTCTGTCACCACTGCCCCTCTTCTCACTCTAAGTTTTATACCCACTCGGTCTATAAGTGTCTACGACGAAACAGTACTTTACCAAGTGGTAGCTTCTTCCAACGGGCAGCGTGACGGCAGACCGGTGAGACGTGTTGACGGTGTAGCTTCCTTCGGCAGGGAAGGCCAGCAGGTTTTTTTTTTTTTTTTTTTTAAGGTTTGACAAGTCAAGTATCACCTATTGAGTAAGGTACTCACTCGTGTAAATTACACGATCCCACCACCTACAGTTGGGTTCAAACGCTCCAGCTCTTGGAGCTCTTTCGTAAACACTGCTACGAGCGGGGGAAATAAAGCAAAGAATGAAAATGAGGTATTACCAGCAAAGGTATAAAATGCTGGGAAAATTTGGAAAACCCAGCCCGCAGCCATGGTGGAGGGGCAGCAAAAAAGAAACAAAATGACATTTCGCCAACAAAAGAAAGAAAGAAAGCAGCACGGGGCAAAAGAAAAACCGATGCTGATAAACAGGTAGGGCGGTCAGCAAGAAGCCACGAGGAAAATAATCTTCACGTTAGAAGGGAGCAGGCAAAGTCATGCCAATGTGAGGAGGACAGGCCGTGGTTCGTCACTAAGGTCAAGGGGGATCTTGCAGCAGAAAATCACGAATGCGGCGATGAGCATGTGGTGCCGCGACGTCATAATCGCCGATGGCCGCAATCACCGGGTTGGTATGCCGGCGGATCTTCCGGAAGAAAGAGGCAGCAATCATCCTAACCCGCTCCTGCGGGGAGGGCACATTCCCCAGTCGGTAGAGAAGGCGGACTGCAGTATGTAGCGGCCAGCCGAGGACGGTGCGGAGTCCGCGGTTGTAGCCGGAGTAAACGGGCCGCTTACAGTACTCCGGCACGTACGCCCAGACAACGGCGCCGTACATCAAGATGGGCAGGATGAGTGATGCCCACAGCCGGAGACGGGTATCTTGGTCCAGAGGGCAAGCGGGCACAAGGAGAGGGCGCACCGAACGGAGAGCAGAACGGGCCTTGCCGGCCATGGTGGCAAGATGATGGGTCCATAACAGCGTGGAGTCCAAGTGGACTCCCAGGTACTTGATACGTGGCTGCCATGCCAGTGGGTGGCCGAGCAGAGTCGGCTGTGCAGGGGGACGCCGGCGACGTTTGGTCAGGAACATGACGGAGGTCTTCGCTGCGTTGGGCAATACTCCCCACCGCTGAAAGTACGTGCTCAGAGAACGAAGGCAGCACTGCGTACGGGCCTGAAGCTCCAGAGCATTCTCCCCGACCAGGTGGACAGCAGTGTCGTCAGCATACTGGTACACCGTGGCGCCCGGCAGACGTGGGAGATCGGCCACGTAGAGGGTAAACAGCAACGGGCTAAGGAGCGAGCCCTGTGGCACGCCAGCGGCAACAGGCCGCGGCCGGGAGAGGGCGTCGGCCACTCGAACCTGGAATCGGCGTCCGCGAAGGAAACTACATAGCAGTGACAAGAGGCGTTCGGGAAATTGGCGCGACCGAAGCTTGCAGAGAAGACCATCATGATGTACAGAATCGAATGCCCGGGACAAATCAAGTGAAATGAGCGAGGAGTGCTGGTGCAAGCAAAACCCCTCCGTCACTTTGTCAATAAGGGCCGCGACGGCATGGATGGCAGAGTGGCGACGGCGAAAACCGAACTGGTGGTCGGGCAGGAGTTCCAAGACATCAGCAGCAAGGACGAGGCGACCCAAGATGATACGTTCCGACACTTTGGCCAAGATGTTGATCAAGGAGATGGGCCGATAGGACGTCAACAGATGCGGCGGGCCGCCAGGCTTGGGCACTGGCACAACGATGGCCAACTTCCAGGCCGACGGGAAGTACGACTGGAGGAGCATGCCATTAATTAAGTTAGCCAGGAAAATCACAGCCTTGCGCGAAAAAGAGTGAATGAGGCATGCCGGAATCCGGTCCACACCAGGTGACTTGTGGATGGATAGCTTGTCAATCGCACGGGCCACTTCCCTGGGTGAAGTCAGATAGCTGTACGGTAGGTCCGAGTCAGCTGCCGGCGAAAAATGCGTGGAACCTAGCTCGGCCCCCACGGCACCAACAGGAGAAATGACAGAGTGGAACGTAGCTTCAAACTGTGCGGCGAGAGCTTCGGCCTTGTCCTGGGGATCCTCGAGGACAGCCGTGGCATCGTGCAGGGGGGGAACGCCCCGAGGGCGGGCTCGCATGCTGCGGACGTGGCGCCACACCGAGCCCGACGAGATGGACAGCGAGCGGAGGCGTGCAAGTTGGACAGCTGCCTGCCATTGAGAGACCGCCCAGTTGGTAGCACGGCGGGCCCTGCGGTAATCATCCAGTCCGGCCTCCGTGCGCAACAACTGCCAGCGGGAGCGAGCACGATCCCGGTGGCGAATCAGGTCTTTGATGGCGCGCGGGAAAGGCATCCCAGCGTTCCGCGGCCGGCATTTAGGAATAGCCAGGTCCGCAGCACGGAAGACGGCAGCTGAGAGCACCTGGACAGCGGTGTCGATAGCGGCCGGCGAGCGAGGCGAAGCAGCAAGATTGAGCTGTCTGTCCAAAGAACGCCTGTACGAAGGCCAGTCGGCACGGTGGAAGTCCCAATGGAGAGTGGCGTCCGAGAGGTCAAACGTAGCCTGGAGCTCGGCCACTACAGGCAGGTGGTCAGAGGCAAGGCCGAAATGAGTGCGAACAGCATATAGGGCAACACCAGGCGTGGTCAAGAACAAGTCCAGCGTGGAAGGTCGCTGATCGCGACGCACGGGCACATAAGTGGCAGATGGCGGAGCGAGTATGCGGAGACCATCAGCCGTAGCGACACGGAGTAGGCCTCGCCCCCGATAGTCCGTGGCGGCACAGTGCCAGCGGGTATGTCGGCTGTTGAAATCACCAGCGATGATGACAGCTGCATCCAATTGAGCCAGCAGCGAAATGCCCGCAGAAGGAAACGGCCCATGAGGCGGGAGGTAGGCCGCCACAAACGTGAAAGGACGTGCCGTGCCAGTGATGCGAACAGCAACGGCCTCAAAAGGCAAGACGTGAGGCAGTACACGTCGATAATGGCGCACATCCCGGCTAACGAAAAGCGCGACCCCGCCGCGCATCGCATCCAAGCGGTCAGCACGGTGGATGACATAGCCAGCCGGGGAGAAAGAGATCCGGGGTGTGAACCAGGTCTCGGTGACGCCAGCGACCAGAGGGCGATAGGTGTCCAGCAAAAGCGAGAATTCTGAGCGGCGACAGGCCAGCGAACGGGCATTCCACAACAGGAGATTGTCAGGCATGGTGACTGGCAACATCATCGGACGATGGAGGAGCATCGCCGCACCCATCGAACAGCGAGGACAGGGCCATGAGGACCACGTCACATTTGTCCGCCAGAGAGCGCGCCACTCGAAAAGAAGCCAGCAGATGTCGGAGACGACCGAGCCACGCACAAAGATCCAGCTGACGGAAGAAGGCAAAGAGCTCCCGTAACGATTCCATAATCGGCACGTCTTCGGTCGAGACAGATGCCGCAGGACCCCGGAGTCCGGAAGACCGGGGGAGACTAGCAGCGGCCGCAGCAAAGGAGCGTGTTGGGTCACGCCAAGCGGGAGCAGAAATCTGCGCAGGAGCTCGTACTGCCTGGGCCTGCTGATGGCGGGCCTTCCGCTGAGTCAATTCATGACGCTTGGGGCAGCCGGCATAATTGGCCGGGTGGTCACCACCGCAGAGACAACAGGTGGGCTTTTCAGTCAGAGGCCGAGGGCATTCCTTCGCCGTGTGGCCTCCTGCACAACGCACACACTGAACAGGCTCGTTACAGTTGTGGGATGTATGTCCCAAGGACTGGCAACGGTAACATTGGACCAGCCGGCCACCACCCCGAAACAGCTCTATCTTCACCGCCACGTGGCCGAGGTGGGACAATTTCAGCACCTCCTGAAGTTGGTCGGTGCCTTCCAAGATGACCAGGAACAGTGGATATGGTTCGCGATACAGCCCCAACTTCTCAAGGCGCAGAACGCGGGAGTGCCGAATGCCTGCCTCGCGGAGACTGTCCGAGATATCATCCGTCGGCGTCTCAATATGTAGCTTCCGAATGACCACACGTGCATTCCTATCTTCGGGGCAAGTCCACGTATGATAAGGAATGCCGCGCTGCCGAAGGAGGTCCGTCATCTTGACATGGTCGGCATTGTTGGCCATCTGAAAGGTAGAGGAATCATTGTAGTGCGCAGCAACGAAATCGGCACCAAACTCGGCGTGCAAGGCAGTAGGTGGTAAGCCACCACGACAGACAATAAGAGGCGGCCGGCGCGACCGCGCCAAGCGTTCGTCCGCGGGCGAGGCGCGTGGCTGTTGAGACGGAGCAACCCGACGGGAGTCAGAAGAGGACGGACCGGATGCATGGACGGCGGGAGAACGTCCAGGAAGAGTACCAGAGGGAGAAGGGCGTGAGCCAACAGGGGCAGAAGGATAGACAGCACGACTCCTTGCGTGCAGGTCGGGAGCATGGGCAGACGTGGAACGGGCCCCAGCAGGACTGGCCGATGGTCGGCGAGAAGCAGGAGAATCGGAACGCGCCGGCGTGACATCACGGCTTCCGGCCCCAGGGGCCCCAGCAGACGAACGAGCAGACGCCCGAGCTGCTCGGGAAGACTTGGCACGTTGGTGCTTGGGTTGAGAGGCAGTCCAGTCGTCGGAGTCGTCACACCAAGCTGTCGGGCCTGGGCGTTTGCCAAGCCGCCCTTCGCCCACATCCATGTGGTCAGGATCAGGCAGCTGGACCAATGAGTTGGTGTAGCGGTAAGCAGGTGGCGCGGGTGGGCCCATAACAGCATTAGCCTGTTGCGTAGGTGGCAGTGGCAATGGAGAGAGCGCCGCAGCAGATGAGAGGTCAGGCAGCGAAGACATCGTAGTCGATGCTGCCTCAGGTCGGGGCAGCACAACACCAAGCGGCGCAGCAGCCGGAACAGCAAGACCAGCAGGCAAGGCAGAGACAAAATCCTCTAAAGGTGACGAGGGCAGAAGGAAAGGGGCGACCGACTGGCATGGGAAAGAGAGACTCGGGTCAGGGAGGCCGTGCGACTCGGAAGAAGGGTGCGGAGCAGTCACCGAGAGCGACACAGACGTCTGCGACAGGAAAGGAGACTGATCGGAAACAGTAGAGGACCTGGTGGACGGCTGAGAGAGAGACGCAGCAGCAGACATGCGCGTGGAGCAGACAGTGGTCGTGTAAGTGCTCGTTGTCAGTGTAGTCGTGGGCGACAAGGCTGGCACTAGCAGGTCCCCCGCTGCAGATGATGGCAACACGGAGACGTGATGCGGGCCAGGGGCAGCACTCCTTGCCCCCTGGGAAAGGGCAGCACCATCCGATTCATCCAGGGACGATGAGGAAGCTGCACGGGAAAATTCGGGCGAGCTGCACGACGTGCGGCTGGAGTGAGACCGCGACGGCGGCTGCAGCGATATTGGGCGAGTGGGGACGCGGCCACAGCCAGCCGCATCGAACTGGTCGGGGGTGGAGGGCGCCTGAGGACGCCTGTGTCCTCTCCCACGGCGCGCAGCGGCGGACTTCGCAGACCCAGCATCGGAGCCTTGACTGGCAGCATCATCAGCAAGCGCCGCAAATTGATTGCTTGTGGGCAGCAAAAAGGTCGGCGCAGAGTCCGGGATGGACTCGGCCGGATGAGCAGCATGCGGTTGCCTCCGAAATGGGCGATCAGCCATAATGGAAGTACAAAACACAGCCGCAAATAGCTAACAGCAATAGGTGGCACAGACAGCAGGCGACAGAAAACGCAATCAGCAACAGACACAATAGGGCAAAAAACAACAGGAGACTACAACAGGATCCAGCGCAGAACAGACAGCAAAAACAGGAGCACGAAACAAAAGCAGCGAACAGCAGAACAGAAAAATTATACGAACTAGCAACATAAGCAAAGCACAGGCAGCACAATGCACAGCAAAAGAAAAGAAACCATACGGCGCCAAGCAACAAGGGACTGTACAAGTGAGGCGAAAGCAAGCAGCACTTGGATAGTAACATACATAACACACTAACTCGCATGTAGAAGTAGCAGCAGGAGGAGAATAACATCAGCGACGAATAATCGGAGTCAAAGCGGAAAACCAACAAAAACGAAAAGACGAAGTGCAAGTGACATCGCAAACAGCAAAAGGACTGGCACACCACACAGACAAACAGCGAAAACAGCGAGAAGCAGGGACGACCAGCAGAGGAACAGCAAAACAGCAGTCGTAGATCCAGGATGCCAGCGAGGGTGAAGTAGCTGAGCAGCAGCACGATAGGCGGCAGCACGGCACGCGGCCGATGCTGCCACCCAGCGGAAACGACGTGAGCTCGACGGAGACGGCGATAGGAGTTTGCTTCCGGCGACACCCTACTACAGCTATATGCACAAGTTCCCTAATTACGCTACGACGTTCACGTATGCGGCGCTCGGTGTAAGGCCAGCAGGGCCTCCGGCTGGTGTCGCTGATGGTCGCGACGAGTCTCCTCTTTCAGCACAAAATGGGCCCCATTTTATACTCTGCGAACTGCTAGTATCAAACATGGCAGATTGTTCTCGGTCGGGGCAACCGGAACCGGCGCCTTCGGCGATGTCCGGTTGGCAGCCCGCCAAAACGAGCTTCCCCGAGGGCTCCCGAGCGGCTCCGAACGTCATGCGCGCAGCGCGCGAACACTTTTCTTGTGCTGGTTGCATCGGCGCGCGGTTAGGCGCCGCGTGAGACATCTTGATGTGCGTATGCGGAGCACACGCAACATAGGCATCCTTGCAGCTACTGTGATACGTCGTTCGCATTTTTTCATGATGCACGAAGACATGAGCGGAGAAAATGCATGAAGAATCCTTCTCGCATGAAGTTTCGCTGTGATGAGTGCCTTAAATGGTTTACTCGAATTGATGATTTGCGCAAACATGCGAAAAACTGTAAAGGTGAAGTCCGTGCGCCTACTGCTGAACTACCTGCCGACATTTCGACTCCTCGCTTTAGATTGGTGACTCGTGAGCGTACAAGCAAATAAACAGATGTGCAGAAACCGATTGCTATGACGTCTGAACATGAAAATAAACCTAAGACTGTGTTCGGTGCATTACAAGTAAACGATAATGGCTTCTACTTGGCGCAGTCTGCATTTCGTGGAACGTTGAAAGACTACTATTATCTAAATACGATAAGTGAGTCGAAGGACATTTGTACTTTTCTTGATGATATCAGACAGGACATAATCAATCAGCTTACTGATGACGTAGCATCAAACGGTCCATTAAAATATAACTTGTGGTTGGACTGTATATATGGAAAGCCATATCCGTTAGATGATGAAGTGAAGAAGTGTGCATTCAAGACATCGGCTGCAGTAATTTACAGTTCTGACGATGTGAAGCAAACTGTTAAAAACGGTATCCAGAAACTCTGTCAAGAAGAGGAGAACTATGTCAGTAAAGGTTTTGGTTGGGCTCTGTCTAGTATAAACCGATTGGAGCTAAGAATTAGTCATTTCACACCGATGCGGAACTAAATGATTGATTATAAATTTTCTAGCTTTCGTAAGTGATCCTGTAGTAAAATAGAAATTATGTAATAAATATTATGTTTGTAAAAGAACTTGCGGTGTTTAATTCCTCGAACCTGTTACTATATGTTAAATTGATGTTATATTTATTTTTTTGCATCATCCTAGATCGTACCAAGGACCTTAGTCGATCTAATTAATCAGTATATTGATTGGAAATTTATTTAATGATTTCTGAACTTTTTGACCGAATCTCTAGCAATATAATTACGAATTTTCCAAGATGGTGGTGTTGATAGCTTATAGGATGATGGTAGTAGAGGTTTTAAAGTCTCTCTAAGAATGTTGAACATGGTTTATTGAAATTATTATTTTTTTGCATAAAATTAAACATTATTGCATCGATCGGGTATCGAACCAAGGACAGGAGCGGATCGAATCGATCTGTAGAATGATAGCCAATTTTTTTGGTGAATTTTGGAATTTTTCCCGAATTCCTAGCTAAATAATTACACGATTCCAAGATGGCGACCAAATGACAAGATGGCGGGTGACACAGCAATAATAAATGATTACTGCACTCTAGTGGGTAAGAATTCAACTAACATGGCGTCAGCGCACTCTAGCAGACGATAACATGATGATGGCTTCCAGCAGACGAAGACAAGATGGCGGACATGACATCATACTAGTTGACCTTGTTATTGGTGGTAGGTTAGTCTGTAGGTGACTTCCGTGGAGGAAGTATCGGCCGCCATTTTTATTTTTTTTTGCCCTCACCGGGTTCGAACCGAGGACTCCGAGCTCCGTGTCGTTAATGTATGTTTTTAAAATATTGTTTATTAAAATTTTATTAATTGAATATTTTTATAAATTTTAAAATTTTTTTCATTAAAATCGGATAATAAATTTAAAGATTGCGACCGTAACGGAAATTACAACGGTGACGTCATAATCCATGATGACGTCAGAGGCTTGTCTGAGGCTGTAGACATGGATGATTAAGCCTACATATGGACATTTCTAGCTGCTGGGATTTTTAAGGACTAAAACGGTAAATTTTCCCTCGAAACGGGAATTTTTCCCTCGAAAACGGGAATTTTTTAGTCATTTTGAGTCATTTTTGAGAAATTTTTGAGTCAAAAATGGCCGCCGTGACGTCAGAATCCAAGATGGCGGTCAACACCACAGACACCACACCCTGAACCCTGTGCCAGTTCCGGCTATCCTATACTACTACTATGTAATGGTTCCAATTAAATACTCTCCGTTAACATCTGGTATTAGTCTCAGTAACTAATATGGATCCCTGTTCGATGTATACAGCTGTATCGGAAGGATACAGGTGTATAAGTTTTTCAGCAAGGAATTTATCTTGATAAAGAAGGGAAGACAACACGAGAAGAATGGCTGTGTTAAAATTCCGCTACGCAAAATGATAAGTTGCGTTCGTTCTAGCAAGTCGTTTACGCGAAGAGAGAGCTTAACGCCAAGCCTGCTTACAAGCTAGAGGACAAAGATGGAGATACTTTTCTAAAGAAGAATGTTCTGCATTACGTCAATAATTTTCCTTGTCTTGAACGAGATTTTGTTCATAGCTCTTCTGATCTCGACAAAGAACTTAAATTGTGGGATGTTGATGATTTATGGAAGAATGAAGACAATTAAACTATGCTTAACATGAAAATTGAGAATACATTCAAGCCGAATTCAGGTAGATCCTCCGTACTTTGTAAAAATAATAGAATCTTAAAAAAGAAGCTTGAAGTCGATGATGAAGCTTTGACGTCAACGATTTCGAATTCTTGCAGTAATCTGGGTGAAGACGCTAACTTCTACGGTGATGGCGACAGTGACTCTGAGGCTGGTGACAAAACCAAAGACTGTGATTAACCACCTAAAGCAAACAAGATTGAAAGATGTGATTAAGCTCTGAGACCAAAAAGATGGAAATGGCGTGATAAAATAAATTATTCTGATCAAGATTACGATGAACACTGGGAGGACAGTGATCTTAGGAATATTAATAATAGATATTCCAGGAAAATGACGATTATTTGTCATGGGAAGATCATAACATATTGGTTGACTGCCTGAGACTGTTGATGACATCGGTTCGTAGAAGAAACTACTCGTACTTTGACGAAGTAGCCTCCATACTTACAGAACTGAGGGAACCTGGCTGGCTACATACAATTATCCCTGTTTAACTTGCATGTGTATTGTTACGAACGCGAGAGACAAGGCCGCGATGCCAGGTTCTGTGCTGGCT
This sequence comes from Bacillus rossius redtenbacheri, assembly GCF_032445375.1. Taxonomy (NCBI): domain Eukaryota; kingdom Metazoa; phylum Arthropoda; class Insecta; order Phasmatodea; family Bacillidae; genus Bacillus; species Bacillus rossius. Next base: position 11,050,821 of record NW_026962012.1, on the reverse strand, counting down.
GGCGGTCACTGACGCCATGCGCCATCCATTGACGTAAGACATGCCACGCGTGCCTGCCCGGGTAACAAGGGTCGTCGCTAACACCCCCCCCCCCCTTCAACCCTCCCACACCGCTCCCCGCGCGGCGCCCACCCACGCGCGAGCTGCCGATGCCCTTCTCGACGCTTCGGGCGTCGGGTCGGCGCAGGATGGCGCGACTGGCCCCAGCCGCGCTCGTCACTTCTAGAAGGGCGCCATGGTCTATATAAGCCTGGACGCTGGCCTCCGCGGGTGGCTCGGTGAAGGGAAGAGCGACGGCGGCGACGGAGATCCACGAGGGGTGCTGCGGCGAGAGTTGCGCGAGGTGTGCGGCCCAGAGAGGTGTGCGGTGTGTAAGGACTTGAGATACTGAGTGCGAGTCATTGATTAGTAGGCATTTTAAGTAAGATTATGTATTATTGTTGTAAATATTAGCAGTCAATAAAACTGTGCAAATAAATAAATAATTGGGGTATCCCTATACGAACCCAGTTCATCCCACTCAACGATTATTAAAATCGTAACAATATAATATTGAAAAATATATCAAATATTTAGATTTCAAAAATGTTATGTTTTATTTTTTTTTTAATTTCTTGTAATCTTATTTCTAAGACATATTTCTCGTAATACAACTTAATTTTTTTGATTGTGCTTCCAAATGTGCTTACTGTTTATCGATTGTGCTTCTAATTGTGCTCTCTTTTCGATGATTTTGCTACTGATTGTGCTTAATTTTTATTGTGCTTCCTTTTCGTTGAATGTGCTTCCAATTGTGCTTACTTTTCGTTTATTTTGCTTCCTTTTCGTTGATTGTGCATCCTCTTTGTCGAATGTACTTTTAATTGTGCTTCCTTTTCGTTGAATGTGCTTCCAATTGTGCTTCCTTTTCGTTGATTGTGCATCCTCTTTGTCGAATGTGCTTTTAATTGTGCTTCCTTTTTGTAGAGTTTGCTTCCAATTGTGCTTCCTTTTCGTTGATTGTGCTTCCTCTTTGTTTAATGTTCTTACGATTGTTATTCCTTTTTTATTGAGCCTCCAATTGTGCTTCCTTTTCTTGAATGTGCTTCCGATTGGCTTCCATTTTTGATTGTATTTCCAAATGTACTGCCTTTTCATTGATTGTGGATCGTTAAGTCTGGACCCAGGATTGATTGGTCTCATAGTTCGGAGACGCCTGACATTGAACATTGTCTGTTGAAAAATGTTTTTCGAGTATCATCGAAAAATGCCTCTTTGTTAGGAGGTGCTTGGTCTATATGCCTAACATTGAACAATACCTGTAAGGAACGTATTCCAAGTATCGAAAAATTAGACTTTCAATGTAGGCACAGGGACAACGTATTTATTTTGTCAGACAGGTATGTTGTTAAAGTCGTTTTTCGTAGAGTGAATGATTAATAAACTCCACAAAAGTAATGGGAAACTAACAGAATTTTGTTTTTAAGCTTTAGTTACTACTATCACTGGTCGAGAATCAAACATAAGTCGGAAAACTATCGTATCAATCTTACATTAAGGGACGATATTTTGTTGATTTTTTAAAAAAATTTTCCGAATTTCTAGGTAAAATATTAATGGATTTCCAAGATGGCAACCAATATGTCATCATCGGCTTACTGGAGGCTGGTAGACTACGGAAATAAGCTACTTTTAGGACTTTCCACAATATTTTATTAAATAAGAGTATTTTTAACTTAAAATTACTTTTTTTGCATCGTTCAAATATATAACCAAAGACAGGTTCTGATCGAATCAATCAGTATATTAATGTGTGATATTTTTTTATGAATTTCGGCATTTTTCTGAAATATATAGCTAAATAAATACGAATTTCCAAGATGGCGACCAAATTTCAAGATGGTTGACGCCCTGGAAATAAAGAATTATTGTACTCTAGCATGTAAAAATTAAACTAACATGGTGGTAGCACATTCTAGCAGACGAAAACAAAATGGCGGCCTCTAGCAGACGAAAAAAAGGTGGCCTCAGCAGTCAGAAACAAGATGGTCTCCAGTAGACGAAAACAAGATGGCGGCCTTCAAGAGATGGAAACAAGAAGACTTTTAGCAGACGAAAACAAGATGGCAGTCATGACGTCATACTAGATGGCGATATATATATATATATATATATATATATATATATATATATATATATATATATATATATATATATATATATATATATATATACACACACACCTTGGTTTATGTGGTGGGAGGTCAGTCTGCTGGTGGCTACTGTGGAGGAAGGATCTGTCGTCACATTTTATTTTTTCCCTCACTGGGTTTGAATCCAGGACTCTATGGCGGCCGTGACATAATCCAAGATAACGTAGTGTTTTTTATTTAAATGTTTATTTATTAATGTTTTATAAATTTGAAAATTCTTCCCAATTTTCTAGCATAAAATTTACTGATTTTTAAGATGACGATCATAACGATAATTGCGATGGTTATCTCATAATTCAAGGCGGTGGCCGTCACATCCTAATGGTCGAGGTCATGACCTCGGTGGCTTCGAGCGGCTTGTCGTCTGGGAATGTAAGTCACTTTGAGGAATGTTTCCCTCGAAATTGGAAAGAAAATATTATTTTTCAGATTTATTGATATTTTTTAGCCTACGCCTATAGCTTTAAGCAAAGGGCCAATGCAATGTCCACTTATAGATGCTCGTGGAAAACGCATTACATGGTATTTTTAAAATAAATATTTCATTTAACATGTCATTTAAAAATACATTACTACATATAAGAATATGTAATGTCTCGTTATTGACAAAAGAGTAGATTTTGTCACCATGTGATTCATAAATTTTAGCGATGAACACGCCAAGTCAATTTTCCATTGCTTCTTAAAGTAAATTTTAAAAATATATATGTATGTGTTATTGAAATATAAATTTTATTCATTGATGTATGTCTCAGGAATAACATTACAACTTAAGAGTACAAATGAAGACCCTCTTATATATGAAAAACAAAAGCGTAAACGCAGAGCGACAATGCATTTGAGCCACGTGGTTGTTTGCAACTCGGCAGTATTGCGTGTGGGGATGCAGGGAACAGTGACATCAGCCAGTCAGAGACTGTCAACAGGCAGGTGACGTCTGCTGCAGGGAAAGAAGAGACCAGTGTACTGTCTATCCAACTGTCATCTAGATAGATAATATCTCCGCTAACTTCGCGGTAGTGTCGTATTTTGCGAAGGTAGTCATTACGCCATGTCACCATGTCCGCTCTTTCAACGAGTACTTTTCTCTTGGATCTGCACTTCCTCCACTTAAATCCCATGCTTCTGATCAAGCGATGTAGCGATCTTGATCCCCATGGAAACTCTATTTTGTTCTTGATTATAGGCAACAATTTCAGGACAGTTGGAATTTTCTACTAGCAAACACAAAAATCATTCTGATAACGCATCTATCGAAATCATCCACAACCATGGTAGTGTGTTTTCGCCAATCACTTCGGTTTTTACCAGGTGTTGATAAAGAACTGTTACTATTAGTTGCATTGCGTACTTTGTTCTCCTTTCTTATTCGTTTCACCGTTGGTTCGCTTACACCTACGTAATGAGCGGCTCGACGTGTTGCTTGAATCAAAGGAAATGCTAGGACACCTTCTTTAGCTTCATTGTCACACTTCTCAACAACCGTACTTATAATTTCGCGTCCTTCAATGTGTATCACTTTCCTTTTTTAGTTCCGCTATCAGCCATTGCCGAAATAAAGATAGCAATTTACAGTGGCCACATTCACACAGTTACAAATAAAAGTACTAGCAATTATAATATTGTAAATGATAAAAACGTTTAGGTCTACTTGTCTATACAAACATTAGCATTCACGTGTTAAACTGTCAGCACATTTCGAATCAAACTCGACTTCTAGAGAAGAGGACCGATGTTTGCGCGCAAGACTGTACACCGCTCAGGCGACAAGCAAACAACTGCCTTCCCCCCCTGTTTTCCGGGAAACCCGACCACCAACACCCCTACCACCCCATACCCGTGCCAGTGGAGAAGCCTATGATGTACATTCTGTATTGCACAGACCCGAACAAGCCCGAATATCTACCTTCGGCCAACTACGGGATAATTTTTTATTACTTTACAAAATTGTGGATGGTTGGTTATGTTAGGTTAGTATAGCTACATTTAAAATACTGTCAAATCATTTTAATGGTTGTTTAAGAATTGACCTAAGGAAGATATTCGGGCTGGTTCGGGTCTGTGCAATACAGAATGTACATCATAGGCATCCCGTGCCAGGGATCTTCCCATCAGTCACAGACAGTAGCAGCGAGGAAGTACAGAGCCGCTATGTGGCGCGGTGCTGCCGTCTGTGACGTAGCGGAGTCGTCTGAAACTACCCCGACTGCAGTAGTGCAGTCTGCGCTATAGCTGCCGCGGATGGATCGCCAAAAGGATAATTCCCCCGAGCATAATGAAGAGTGTGCCTGTAGATTCCTTGGCAATGGCTTCATCTTCAATATTATCTTCTTTTGACGTCATAACGTCTTATAAATCGATGAACGCCGGCTGCACGCACGAAAAATTGTCACGTTCCGCCTGAGCCGAGCGTGCAAGAACCGGCCAACCACCGTGCGAGAAAATCTTCTATAATATCAAACAGGTTAAGACGGGCTTTTTAACTAATTGTTCGTGATTATATCTAAACAAATTATTTAAATCAAATTTGCAAAAACTGTAAATAATATTTGAAAATTAAAAAGTATGCAATTTTTCATCAATGTTTTCTTATGACGTTATCACGTAAAATTATCGTCCGTAAACAGACATTACAGACAACCCCCCTTTTTTTAGTAAAATGACTAACACTTTACTTAATAATTTATTAAAGTCACTAATACTTCTCCCTCTTGTTTCCTCACACTTAGACGCTTTTTTCAGGGCTGATAACAAATGTTCTTAATTAATCACGGCTTTAATGTTCTGTTTTTAAATATCAGCCACGAATTTCAGTACAGATTTATTATTTACTCTCACGGTTTGACAAACTCAAGGCCTCAGCTTTATGCCTTGCTGAAATAATCAACACTCGTTGGCTAGCGACTGTGACGTGATCTACAATCGTTCACGTGAGAGTTATAATTTTTTTTACCCAGACGGTAACAGGCTATATGATATTCATTTAAGATTTAAAAAAAAACGTATAAAAGCCTTGCAGGATATTTTTCATTCCTTGTTAATCTAAAATTACAGATGTGCAAATTAAATTTGAAACTAGAGGGAAAAATAAAAATGCATGATTTCGGGCATCGTTACCACCTTAAGCTTTGTTTCAAGAAACATCTCGAGTCGTCCTGGTGTAACGCCCCTCGTGCCTCAAAATTAAATTATTTAAAATTAATTAAAAGGAGCCTTGGAAACTTGCTGGGTAAGAATAATAAGAAAAATAAAGTTATTGACCAGAGGTGGCACGAGGTGGAGAACAAGACAATTTGTAACTCCCTGCACACAAGCAACTTGGGAGCTGGTTGATAGTTTAAGGGAAGAAGGTATATCATAAATAAATTAACACTACACAAGTAGCTTGGTCTATAGGTCCCCTGTTTTATTTAAAAATGTAAATAAGAATTCTGTTTTCCATTTGATTTGGCATTTGTAAGTTTTCCATTTAATGATATTAAAAATATATTTAAGTTTTTCGAGAACGGGCCGGCCCGATATTATTATAACAACACATACTCAACTTTAACAACAAACTATTACATAAACAAAAATTTATAAGTATAACACCAAAATTTGATTCGTCCAATTATTACATCGATGATTAGTTTTATTCATTCTACATATTCTTGAGGAAAGCACTGTTCGCTGGTAGGCTATTCATTCGATTAATGTAATTCGTAGCTAGAAAGGGGGGGATGTTGATTTTACATTACCACCCGGGTCTTCAAAAGATAACGTCGGGTCGCGAAAACATTTCTTCTAACGTGACCCGCAGTGGAGGTGCAGGACCACGAGCTGGGAGCAATTTGTCTCTCCAGCACTTCGACCCTGTCTGAAACCCAAGTCAAATTCAAAACGAATTAGACCTGCTTCCAGACAGTCATACACCGTCGGCGCAAAAGGCCAACAAACGGGAATGTGGGGGAAAAGGCCGGATTACTCACCAAACAGGGTGTAGAGTTCGGAGCTCACTAGGTGTCTCGCGCCGACATCAGGATGCCGCGGACCGAGAAGTCGCGGATGCGCGGACGAAACCAAAAATTTAGAAAAAAAATACAAAAAAAGACTAAAACTTTAAAATTAGAGACATGACTTGAACTAATTACTACTACTGATCGGCTACTGTACAAATGGGATCACATCCCTTAGAGCAACTGACTACATCTCTTCTGCACACGAATTCGCAATTCCCGCGAAAAGCCTCCTAGCGCAGAGGACGCCGAGAGGACGTGGTCAGTAGCCGCGATCAGAGGACTGAGTGCCGCAATGGCGGACCAAGCTCCTAATTAAATCGGGCGGTGAGGCCCCGGGTCAAAGGAGGGGGAAGGTTCGGTTCTAGGCCGAAAATTTCCGAAGGTGCCCGAGTGGTTGTACGCACGACTTCAGTAGTTCGCGCCAAAGAGTGACTGCTGCGGTCTCTACCGGCAGGTACAGGAAGCAACAAACAATCGAATTCTACAGGCCGCGAGAAGGAAGCATGGGGCTTAAGGACGCCGCGGTGCTGCTCTCTAGCGGCGTAAAGGGGAACTAACTGAGGCGGTGAGCTGACTTGCCACCAGGTGTCATGAGGGTGAGCTCTGCACGCTGGCGACCAGGCCTGCGGTTACTTTTTCCTCCGCTGGATGTCGGGGACGTCTCTGTCGGACCAGGGTGAAGGTCCTTGAATTAGGCCATCGTCCCATAAGGTCACTGCTCCTAGCTTGATTTCTCAGAACTAATGTGAGGTGGAGAGAGAGGAAGGGGGGACAGAAATAGCCACTAAGGTGGGAACGCAGCTCCACTGGAGACTGCTTCATGACGAGACTTGCTATTCTCAGCAAGCCTGTACCAAGTAGCAGCTTGCAGCCCAGGAGCTGCTCTATGCAATTTTGGTCATGCAGGGAATTAAAATTACAAACTCGGGACGTGACTGCAGGCGAGAGAAATCTCAACCGGGCTGACCATGTCCACATTAGACAGCAAAATATCAGATTGGCCCCCTGGGAAGGGGCTTCGGTCCACTGGCACAAAGTTTAAATACGTGGCGTACACCGGCCTAACAAAAAGTAAATCGCCCCCTTGTAACTAAATAAAATTAGAAAAATAAAATTTCCAAAATTGATTTAAAATTATAGTAAAAATTTAAAAAGGTGTCGAAATGCCTAATTTCCGGCACACTGGGAAAATGCGAGCCGTCCACAACCGGGTGACTACAGCCAATCAGGCGCGAGGAACCCCCCTCGTCAGACAATACCAGCTACACCACCGTCGGGACGTACTGCCTTCCAGACAGATACTTGATGAGTAGGGCCATGCAGATTTCGCGGAAAAGATTACGAGACCAACTGAAAGTCAAAACACTGTAGCATCGTCTGTGCTTCATGATTGGATGAGTTTCTTTCACATACATGTCGACTGTTACAAAACCAATCACAGTGATTCAGTGCGGAAGAAAACGCGTCCTGAGTGGCTCGGTCAGATCAGGCAACGACCTCTCTCGCAGACGACCGTCAATCACAGAGAATAAACCGCTAGTGCGGGTATATCTTTTTGCAGACTAATAGGCGTTCAGATTTATTCGCGAAAAATGCCTGCCCCTATTAATGAGTTTCCAGCCCTATGCAGTTCTGGCTCTGAAGGGGGCTGCAACCACGATGTACGCCCTCCGGGGACTAGATCCGCCAACGATATGGCTCGTCCCTCCCGCATGAGTCACCGACTCACGGGTGAGGAGGGGAGGGGGTTTGAGACAGGGGGAACAGACCCATGACGAGGCCAGACATTCTACATTACTTACGAACATGGCTTAGGGTGGCACACAGATTGGTTTGATTACAAGTGACACAAAGTATAGCTGATTTATTTACGTGAGTTTATTTTTGTGTATTCTACGGTTTTAAGAAATTAAGCCTAGCTTATCTGTAACTTTTGTTGTAAGCCCCGTGCCAGCTATTGCGTTTTCAATACCACAATTTATTACTGATTTTTTTTTAATTATAGTTTTTAGATCTTACTAACTGCTACATCAAATTTTCATGTCGCCTTTTTAAGGCAATTTTTTTTTTTAATTCAGAGAGTAAAGTATTCTATTAATAATTTATTTTCTCATCTCGTTTGTTTTCCATAGTCGACACAACGTCTTCTGTCATTATCGTTAACACACCTAATTTACCAGTTTTTTCTCCTACTTTCACAGTGAAGACATTTGACTTAGTTTGAAGATTGTATGGTGGTCGTATTGTTGGGGAAAAAAAAAAATTCCCCAATTTTTTGCTGTCACAAAGTTTTTGAGTGCTTTAGTCGCCTTTTCTGGCTTGTTAACTAGTGTCCACCCTGTTGGTCAATTTATATTTAAACAGCAGCGGCGCTCGCAACCTCGTCGCTCTCTGTCAGTAGTCGCGGGAAAAAATCAGATTATTTCCACGAGCTAACTTCAGTCCCAAATACGCAACTCCTCTGAACGACGGACTCAAATAAAACATGTTTCGCAAAACAAAGTAGCAGAGTTATAAAGACGAAAACTGCGTGAAAACAGGGATTTTTTTTTTACCAATCCGTGTGCAATAATAATTTCTTTTAACATTAAGCTCATATTTATTAAAATTCAAAATGACAAAATGTACTCCAACCGATTTCCAAATGGATGTCAATATATTCCAGTTATTATAAACAATCCTTGAATTGACATTTGACATTGACCTAGACCCAGACGGCCATATTGGATTCCGCCATCATTTATTCCACCATTTTTAATTATGGCGTCACATCTACAATTTTTTCCCACCATTTTGTATTTTAGAACTTCCACCAATTTTAAATATTACATACTCATTGCAATTTTAGTTACGGCCTCCATCTTGAAAATCTGTATCTATTATCAGAAGATTTCAGGAAACATTTTAAAATTTTAAAAAATATATATATGTAATACAATATTAGTAAAAACATTCCGCCATTTTGTTCTCCGCCATTTTAATATATGATGTCACCATTGCAATTTTCGTTATGGCCATCATGTTAATAATCTGCAATTACTAAGCTAGAAGAAAAAAAGAAAAAATTGAAAATTTATAGAAATATAATTAATTTAAAAAAATTAACATATTTCAGCTATTTTGTTTTCAACCATTTTGAATAATGATGTAACTGTTGCAATTTCTTTATGGTCGCCATTGGAATATCTGTAAATATTATGTTAGAAAATTGGTAGATTTGAATTTTATAAAAAAAATATTTAAAAGCTGTTTTAATAAATTTAAATTATAATATGCACTTACATTATGGGAGCTCGGAGTCCTCAGTTTGAAACCAGTGAGGGAAAAAAATATTGGCGACGGATCCCTCCCCCAGGGTGGCTACCAACAAACTCACATCCCACCACTAATGCCAAGGTAAATATTACCCTAGCCAGTTTGATGCTATGTCTACCAATTTGGATCCACCATCTTGTTTCCGTCTGCTGGAGGTCGCTATCATGGATTATTAAATCATAGCCGCCATCATTTTTTTTCGTCAGCTGTAGGTAGCCATCTTTATTTTCAGTACTTGCTACGAGGAGCACTAGTGTCACATAGTGCACACATCATCTGCTAGTGGATGCTGCCACCATATAAATTTAACTTTTACCTGCTAAGATGTAGAAGTAATTTTTACTGTGGCATCCACCATCTTGTAAGCTAACTTGCCCGCCATCTTTGAAATCAGTAATTATTTTACTAGAAATTCAGGAAAATTTTCAAAATTAATCAAAAAAATCAGTCACTAATTTACTGAATGATTCCATCGATTTCTGTAATTGGTGAAATACTTGATCGATGGACAAATATAATTTCAGGTAAAAAAAAACTCTTGTTTATAAAACATGGTGGAAAATCTTAAAATATTCTTAAATTCATCAACCATACTCCAGTAAGCAACTGACACACTATAACCACACCGGAGACTCAATGGACAGACTGGAAATTCAATGAACAGACAATAGACTGCACATACTGCACATACAATGTACTAACTGAACACACAATTGACACACTGGACATGCATTTTACACACAATGGACATGCTGAATATGCAATGGACACACACTGCATGCACTGGACACACAATGGAAACACAGTCGAGAGGACTCACTCTTAGTTATAAATCAGATTTCAAAAAAAGAAATCATTTTTAAAATCCAAAATATATATATATATATTTTAATTTTATATATGTGCAATTAAAACAAGTGATTATTGTATGTAGTCAGCTTCCCTCAGTTATTTAAGTTTGGGGGCTACTTCGTCGATGTGCGAGTAGTTTCCTACACTAATCGATGCAACCAATAGTCTCTGTTGATCTATTACCATGTTAGGATCTTCTGCCGATGCCATCTACCTGAAATGCTTATTATTAATATTTTTTAAGATCTCTGAGATCTTCTGTTTTGTCGTACGTCACATAGTACTATCGTCCCAGTGATTATCGTAAGCTTGATCAGAATGATTTATTTTATTACATTGTTTCCATCGTTTTGGTTTCTAGGAATCATCACAGACTTCCATCTTGCCAGATTTAGGTGCTTCATCATAGTCTTTGGTCTTGTCACCAGCTTCAAATTGTGCCGCAAATTAGGAATTTCGACACGTTTTTTTTTTAAATTTTACTATAATCTTACATTTATCATTGGAAATTTTATTTTTCTTTATAATTTGGTTTCTAAAGTATGATTTACTCTTTGTTAGGCTGGTGTACCCCCCTTAGTTAAACTTTGTGCCAGTAGTCTGAAGCACCTTTCCCAGAGACCTAGGCTATAGGATATTTTGCAGATCTAAGACTTTGTTGGCTGCACGTTTGAAATTTCCCTCGCTTACAGGCACGTCCCAGGCCTGTAATGTTACTTCACTTCATGACTAAAACTGCATACAGCAGCTCTGGACGAGCTGTTACCATTTCTCAGAGGCGAGCTGACCATAGCCTTTACCGTCACGAATACGTATTAGGTTCACTCCCCTGGAGTCACGTCATGGACGCTAGTTCCCAGCGTCGTTGCGCTTTTGTCCACCCCCCTTCCCTCTCGGTTCTAAGAATTCGCCTAAGACCAATGACCGGTCATAAACCCCAGCAGACAGTGACCGTCTCCAAGGGCGACAGGCATAAAAAATGTGTGTGCAAAGATGGACCCCCCCACGACATCTCGCGGCAGAAACAGTAACTTATTATGTTGGCCGCCAGAGTGTAGCACCTGACTGCCCCTTTATTCCCTTGTTAAAGCAGACGCCTTGGGCGAGTCGATTATTTTTTATTTCAGACACCCCTCAAAAGGTAGCGCTAAAGTCTGCCAGTGCTACCAACTTCGAGACATCAAAGTCAAGAGTTTTTTATGACGCCCACTCGGGGAACTTCGGAACCTTTCGGTCCGGACTTCCAGTCCCCCCCCCCCCCTCCACTTTTGATAGAACAGTTACTTTTAATTACGAGACGCGGTTCTTCGCGAGACACTTCGCGTCGCGACTGCAGACGGACCATTTGCGATTATCGGCGAGTCGACGAGACACTGCAAGACTTCCATCCGGCCGCAACCGACTATGTAGTCGCCTAAATAAGAGGGATGCTATCCCTGTAATTTTTTCAATTAGTTTAGTCCGTCTGCTTAGTACAAAGAGTAATAGTTAGTTTTTCTTTTAAATCTTTTTTTGAAACGATGAAAACATCCGCGTCCAGCCGCGCATTCGCGGAATCCAGTTCCTGGCTGGCGACGCATCGGTAAATAGAAGCCAACTTCCCTGTCTGGTGAGTGACGATCCGCGACTTTCCTCAACCTCCCTTTAACTTTTCCGGGCATTTTCTGCCCCGTATACTGTCTGTGTACAAGTTCTGATCAGTTTTGATTTGGACTGTTCGCAGACAGGGTCCGAGAGCTGGACGCAGAATTGGCACTTTCATCTCCCTTCCTCAAAACCACACAGGCGCCCTGGCATCATGTTCTCACGTGATCTCCGGGAAACGAAGCCCCGACCTCCGGCGCTACTGTGCCTTTCAACCTTTTTTTGAACTTACCTAAATTACGCCGTCAGACGCAGTTCATCATATAAACATAATTTCTGGACTTTAATAATATATACTGGGATAGTTTAAACATATTTTGTATTTTTTTAATTGGTTATGTATTTTTTAAATGAGACCTTTTTATAATTTCAATTAGGGCTAGCCCATAAATTTCTTTCTGAATATACCTGAGATCTGTTTAAGTACGTAAAATATATTGTATGTTTATATTTTTTAATATCTGTTATAAATTTTACTTTAATAAATTGGACGTAATTATATTCAGACGGAATCACACCTTGTTTCTGTTCATTTCTAAAAACAATGTGGAACCTTAAAGATCCCCAGCACAAAATTCACTTTCGCTATCATCATAGTAGTCACCATCTTCACCTGGATTACTGTAAGGATTCAATATTGTTGACGTCGAAGCTTGTTCATCTTCTACAAGCTTACTTTTTTTTTAAGTTTCCATCATTTACCAAGATACCAAGAATCTACTTGAGATGGGCTTGAATGTATACTCAATTGTCATTGTAATGAAACCTCCATTGTCTTCAGTATTTCTTAGATCATAAATCTCCTTCAATTTAAGTTCTTTGTCGAGATCATGAGAGCTATGAACATAATCATGTTCAAGACAAGGAAAATTATAGTCGTCATGCAGCACACTATACTTTAGTGTAGAGGCTTTATTGATGGCATCTATCATGTCCATCATGTAAGTAGGCATGGTTTTACAAGCCCTACGATGTCTTTTTAAGCTCTCAATTCGTGTGAACAACATGTTTCATGGATCATAGCTTAACATTATGAGTAGTGGTTTTTTTTTAACACAATCATTCTTCTTGTGACGTCTAGCATTCTTTCTCAGAACCAAACCTTGCGGAAATTACACATGTGTCTTCCCGATACAGCTGCAGGCAACGAACCAGGATCTATGTTAACTTCTGCGACTTATACCAAATGCATACTGAGAGTTTTAAATTGAAACAATTACTTAAATATAATTTTTAATTTATGGCAAGTGTGAGTTAATTTATCTCATACATGAAACTTGTTGCAAAGTAGTTCCTATTCCTGCCAACAGATGGCGCCATGTGTTGTTTTTAGGTAAATATTTATTTTTTATGCGGAATGAGGGATGCTTAATCACGATCACAAGAGAAGGCGGGCTTCGCTAGACATCAAGGAGAAGGAAGTTCGTCTTGCGCGATAATGTTTCTAAGCTGTCTCAAGGCATAGTAATCGACTCGGTAATGTATTGTATTTCGTTTGAATTTCACTTTCATATGAATTATTGTTCATATGGTAAGTGCTTATTGGTTTGGTAACTGAAATTAGCCAACCAAACGAAACTCTGCATATAACTGCACGTCTCATATCGAAAAAAATTGCACACCGAGAGGACCAGCAGTTTTTCCAGAAATAACCACGAGCACACAGAAAAAACCAACACAATGCTTTAAAATCCAGCTCAGTGAGTGTTACATTTAGATTATTAATATATATGGTATGAAATGCATAACAATATCTTAGAATATATTTTTTACAAATATGCATATTCATAAAATTAATTTAGATTTTCTGTGCATATTATATTGAATATGCTAGCATACGTACATATAAATTTATATACTGAGTTTGATTTTCCATATAACGGCCGTAACGAAAATTCTAACGTTCTAAAATCCAAGATGGTGGGCATGACGAAAATTGCATTGTTAGAGGATTGGGTGCTCGATGTCAATATGGCGACCATAACGAAATGCAACGTTCGGAGAGTGGGGTGCTTCGATTTCATAATTACGGAATTTTGGTGGCGGAATCCAAGATGGCGGATCCAAGATAGCTTCTGGGCTAAGTCAAATGTCAAAGGTTAAAGTCAATGTCATCCAAGATGATAGTCGTGACGTCACAAAGATGACAGTCGACACCACAGGCACCACAACCTGGAACCTGGGCCCGGTGCACCACTGTTATACTACTAACACTTACTCAGTAGAGCCAAAACAGTCGCGAGAGATTAAATCAGTACTCACTGGATCCTAAGTTGCGTGGACCTATATGGGACTTGTTCTGGGGGAAGTTTAAATACATCAAATCTGCGGACTAAATTTGATTAAAAATTACTTAACACTACATCTCATTAAAATTAAACCAATTTTAACTCAGCAAAAAAATACTTAGATAACATTAATTCAATTCAATAGTTCAGTTTACAACATATCCAGAATTTATTTTAAGAATAGATTAATGATCTTTAATATTTACGCTTTAAATTATAATCTATTCGAAACTCAACTAGTTAAAATAACTCTAGCAGTGACATAAGACATTAAGAATACTCAAAGACGAAAAATAGAGAGTATTTTCAACTTTTATCCTAACCATTATGACAAGATAATAAAAAAAAATGATATTAAACCCTATTTACGACTTTCCTGAAGATAGAGAATGTTCCCCTTGCCCAGACTTAACCACCTACCTCGGAGCTCCCCGCTCTCGGCGACTTGCGAGCTTTACTTAGGGAACTCGTATCCTGCGAGGGCAGCAACCCCCCCCCCCCCCCCCCATAATTTAAGAAAGATGTTTTAGATAAAAAAAATTAACTATTTACAAATCACCTGAACGGATTTGATGGTGTGTCCACTAAGGGAGTTATCAATTTTTTGTCTTCTAAGCTGTGTAATTTTCCACCCCTTGCCGTTACTGTTACTAGTTTTATCAAAAATGTATTACGACAATCGTTTTTGGTATTACCCCTAAATGTTATAATTTGCTCAAATGGATGCGATATTTGTTATATTATGAGAGTAAAAACGATTTTTTTTTTCCTTCAAAAAATCTCCATTTCTACAGCTTTGGTGGACTTTTTTTTTTCCCCCATTATCGAACTCGACGAAATTTTCCATTACTTTACTTTAAGTATCAGGAAGTTAGTTGTGAAAAATAACTGTAGTTATATTGTCCATAAAATGTGATATATATAATTTTTTGAGTTGACGATGGTTTTGAGGTCTATGGACCTTGGAACGAAAAACTATGTAAACATTTTCAGGCAGTCGCACTACGGTGAAGGCAAAGATACGTAGGTTTCTCTATTATTTACAAAAATAATTTTGTCCAGCTCCAACTTGAAGTCGCGCGCAGCCGAGGAGGGCGGTGCAGTCGTGGAGGGCGGTGCAGTCGTGGAGCACGCAGGAGGCCGTGCAGGACGCCTCGAGGCGCACCATTGTTCCGGGCGCGGCTCGCAGGGGCAAGCAGGCGGCTCGTTGTCGTGGAGACGACCCGGAGTGTTCTGGCCGCGCGCCTCGCCGAGGCCACTACTCGCTGAGCCGCAGCCCGCCATAGCGCTGCTCCTGGTTTCCATACTAACAAACAAATTGTGGATAATTTTTTGTTTGTTTTGACAGTTAGTTTTTTTCTCAAAAAGTCGTTTTTAAAACTTAAAATAAAAGTAATTAGGTTATTACTAAATAATGAACTTATTTTATAGTAGCCTTTTAATTAATCATTTTACATTTCTTCTGCAAAACAATTTCCAAAACGCATTTTTATTAATACTCTTTTTTTTCATTTTTAAAAAAGCGTTATTATAATTTCGATTGATGAAAACAATTATTGCAGATATAATTATGTTAGTTTTGAACATATCAATATTAACTTAATTAAAATAATAACATAGGGAAAGTGTGAAGTAAATAAATACCAAGTCTGTAATAGCTTACTATTACAATTTTTGGTATACTGTCACATTCCATATTTTTCCAGTACCGTGTTATTGAAATTGTAGAGTTGGTTGGTTCGGTCCCTGGGTGGGTGGCGCGGCCGCGGTGGCTTGGCGCCGTGTGGCGCCGTGTGGCGCTGCCACAGCTGTGCGTGGTGCCGTGTGGCGCTGCCACAGCTGTGCGCTGGCGCGGCTGTGTTCTTCAGGTCGCGCTGGGGCTGCTCTCGCGTGCGGGAACCTACTCATCCAGCCCGAACCCTGCTTACGAAGTTTTTGGGTAGGGCGGGGCTGAAACGTTCTGGAACGTGGGGCAGAGGGCTCTTAATCAGGCGCGGGGAATCCTACGTATCTTTGCCTTCACCGTAGTGCGACTGCCTGAAAATGTTTACATAGTTTTTCGTTCCAAGGTCCATAGACCTCGAAACCATCGTCAACTCAAAAAATTATATATATATATCACATTTTATGGACAATATAACTGCAGTTATTTTTCACAAATAACTTCCTGATACTTAAAGTAAAGTAATGGAAAATTTCGTTGAGTTCGATAATGGGGGAAAAAAAAGTCCACCAAAGCTGTAGAAATGGAGATCGTTATTACTCTCATAATATAACAAATATCGCATCCATTTGAGCGAATTATAACATTTAGGAGTAATACCAAAAACGATTGTCGTAATACATTTTTTATAAAACTAACAGTAACGGCAAGGGGTGGAAAATTACATAGGTTAGAAGACAAAAAATGCATAACTCCCTTAGTGGACACACCATCAAATCCGTTCAGGTGGTTTGTAGATAGTTAATTTTTTATCTAAAAATTCTTTCTGAAATATATTTTGATAAAACGAGCTATTAGACTACCGATAGAGAATGAAAAAAAAATCAGAGTTGTATTTTTAAAAAAAAATGATCAAATAAACCATTTCAACAAGGGGGTAAAAAACAAGGGTATAATTTAAAAATAAATTATAATTTCCGTACCACTTACACTATGTATTCTGTTCTTATTGTTACGAATGTGAGCAAGGCCGCGACACGTGCAGGTGCACAGCTGGCTGACATCACATGTGGCTGCCGCAACATGAGACGCGCGGTAGGCTAGATTACAAGGAGCGCACCTTTTCCCCCTCCTTCCCACCGCACCACGCGCGGCGCTGATAGCTAGACACCTGACACCTCGCAGCTGGGGAGTCCCGCGCGCCACCTGGCAGCCGCCGACACGTGTTTCGAGAGATTTCTGCCGTCGGGTCGGCGTGGAATGACGCGACTGGCCCCAGCCGCGCTCGTGAATTCGAGAAGGCACCTGGGCTGATATATAAGACGAGGACGCCGGCCTCACTGTCAGTCGGAGTTCTGTCGGGAGTTCTCCCACGGCGGAGTTTCCGGGACGATAGTGCCGTGGGTGCGGCAGAGTGGCGAAGTCCTTGGACGAAGGTTCCAGGGCAGGAAGTGAGTGAGTGGAGTCGGGAGTTTTCCCGTGGCGAAGTCCCTGGACGAAGGTTCCAGGGCGAAGAGTTCAGTTGCGGGTGATAGTGTCGCGGGCGCGGCGGATTTCCGAGCGAAGTTCCGAGCGAGGCGTCGAGTGGGATCTCGGCGAAGGTGAAGTGCGACGGCGGCGGCGGAGTGCGGCGACGGAGTCCCGCGGCTGAGATCCAAGAGGGGCGCTGCGGCAAGAGTTGCGCCAGAGGTGCGGCCCAGCGAGGTGTGCGGTGTGTGAAAAAGAGTGACTAGGGAAGAAACATTTTTTTTAAGTGCAATTGATTATTTGCCATTTTAGAAGATTAATTGTAAGTGACATAAGTAGTGGCCAGCAATTAAATTGTGTAGTGTAATAAAATCTTTAATTGGGCTATCCTTTACGAACCCCCGGTAAATCGTAACAATAGGCTGAAATAACTATAAATAGTTTGCTCTGAAATAACCATTTAAAAATGAACGTATTACGTCAAAATTCAAGGGTGTTTAAAAGAACAAAACTTTCTTGGTTTCTGCCAAAACATCATCAATATATTTGCATAAACAGTCGCAATTTTAAATATTTAAAGAACCTTACTAAGCATAATTAACTAAATACAGGACAATTTATTCTTTACAAAATATCTCAAACAGAAAATTTTAAAAAAAATGTGAGCGAGTCGTTGAGTACTCGCCAGTGATTTGTAAACATAACCTCGGTAACGAACAAACTCGTGTGTTCTCACGTTGCAAATAAATTTATAACAGGAAACTCGGACACGAAATTTAAGGTAGGATTCTTTAAAATAATGCCGAGGGTGATAAATATAAGAAAATTATTCATTTTAAGGAAAAACTGTAATTATGTATCGTCTTTATAACACCTAACTAATTCTGTTAACAAGAACGTACCACTGATTTCTCAGGGCTAGCCGAGCAACAGGAGTACTGAACGCGTAGCATGTAAATGCCTCAATGCTGAATCTGTGACACTTCTAAACGCCTACGTTTTTGTGGTTGTACTTCTGTAGAGGCATTGAGGGTGACGTTTTAGAATATATATGCACCAAAAATGCCATGAAATAAGAGCGCATTCATAACGGAAATTTTACAGTTTGAAAGTCCAATGCGCATGCAAGAAGAAACTGCTATAGCCACGAGCCGATGTCGTCAGAATGGCGGACCCATTTGTGGCAACATGCACCCCTATATATTAACCTTCGCGAACATCGGGGGATGTACTAAGCCTATTGGTGTGCCAAAGTAAACTTTATGGTAGTGAAACTTTCCTGGAATACATTTAGTATATTCAAGTCAGGTGTAATAATTAATGAATTAAAACTCTTTTGTAACACTGTAAACGTGAGACCTATGGTACAGATCAACTATGGCTTCATGCTGGAAGTCGTAAATAAAGTATGTTAGTACCAGCAGCCAACAAGAGTGATTTCATAACAAATAAGATGATTCTATAGTTTGCTATGCCAGGGCAATTTGAGAACCCGCGACGACGTAGTAGGAAAACAAAATGTTATGGAAGCTTTTGTGCAACCAGGGAAGGTTCTGTGTCAGGCAATGTGAACGAAAGTTTCCAGAAGGAGCAATTGGCCCGAGACATAGCAGACATACATATATAGTGACTCGCGAGTTGAAGAAGGGCTTCTTTGGTTCAGACAAATCATAAAGAGCATGTAGAGTCCACGCGAAGCGCAGACACCCATCTTGTAGGCATACATAGTAATCTTTACTATGAGTCTGTAAGATTGGCTAGGATTGTCAAGTTTATTCATACTGAAGAGAAGAATAATTTCGTGTTAAAACGTATCAGGCCGTACGTTATGGGTTAAGTATACAATAAATGGCAAGAATATTTCTGAGAGCAGTAGTTAAGTAAATTCCTTTCAAACTCCAACATACCCACCCAGCAGAAGAGATATCCATTCCGCTCGGGAATAGGTACAACAACAAAAAATTTGGTTTAAGATGTGGAGTTGGAGTTCTTATCGCGCTCATAAATAAGCAGTATCGATGGCGATAGTATGGTTGAGTGGCTATCGCACTCTTGGAAGAAGGCAGCACCGCAGCACTGTCAAATAGTCGAGACGTCAACAGAACAACGAGCAGCAATATTTCCTGTCTCCTGAGGAAGAAGATAAAACTTGCAAGCGAAGATGGAGAGATAAGCGGCTGCACGGCGACATAGAAGATAAGGAGGGCTCTGAATCAGAAGACATCGTCTGGCTACGACGAGGGTCCACGACGGGGCTGATGACAGCACCGAGAGATAACGACCTCAGATAACGAAGCAGAAACAAGCCGACGTCCAAGGTGGTCAGAAGAGGAGCTCGTCGGGTGTATCCGAAATCACCAGCTCAAAGACAGTAGGAGTGACATCAGCATAGACATCATCATGCAAACCAGTGTATGTACTGTAAGGTATGTGTAAGGAAGGTTAGCATTGTAACATAAAATATGTGTTATTGATAACAATAATATTTTACTGGTTCCTTAAATCTTTTGAGAAAAAATAAATATTATAGCCGAAAAAACAGAAGGAAGCGATTCGGGTGACCTGTACATTTCAATAACTTACGCTCTGAAATTAACTAGCCAAACATTTTACTGTAGTAAAAATAAGCTGCATGAATTTACTAACAATACAAATACAGCATTTGAGTTAGTAAATCCTGGACAACATTGGATCTCTCTTAAATCTGTGAAATCAAAAATAATTGGGGATGTGACGGTGAAAATCCTAGTAAGATAAAAGACCAATACTTGGGAAGAATTTAAAGCCATTAGAGAGGAAAATTACTCTGTGCGTAGGACTATCGATTACTACGTGTGTAGGCTTTTCCAAGCACTGCAAGGTAATGTCGAGTCTGTTGTAAACTGGGGTAGTAGAGTGGACACTATGGACACTAAAGGAGGCCACATTACAATTATGTACAGAATCACAGGAGCAAGGTGTGCTTGCTCTAATTCACCATTTGGCATGCGCATACTTTACACAAGGGTTGAATAACGATCGAATACCAAAGATCTTGAGGAGTAAGAGTTCCCAAATCAACACACTATGAATGGTGGTAGAAGCGGCGATAGAAGAAGAATACTAGTTGTCTCAGAAGGAAAGAAACCACACGATATCCAGCAAAGTAGGCCAGGACCATTACATGCGACTATTATATACAAAATGGAAAAAATGGGCACAAGGCCGACAAATGTTTTTAAAGGGGCCTATGAAAAAGGGTCACTTAACCAATAAAACTGTACACATGAATAGAATGCAGGGGTATGAAGGAAAAACTGTTTATACACCTGTAACAGATAATTATGAGGCAGTAGGAAGGAATGTTGACACCAAAGGAAACATGCGAAATAGGAAGGAAGTAACATCCTTTTTCTGTGGCAAGCAAGGACACATCGCTAGGGAGTGTTACCATAGGAATGGAACGAACCGGTATTGTGAGAAAATGGGAAAAGGTGGAGAACGGAGTTTATTTCGGGGGGCCACCCACACTCACGAAAATAGAACATTTTACCGGGAAAACAATAATAATATAAGGAAAGCGACTACCGTTAGAAAGCAGAAAAACTAACACGGGGATTAGACAAGCAGCCGACCTGGAGCTCCCATGATAAAAACTGTAATATGCAGGAATGTCGCAGAAAAACATGGGGCGAGGCAAAATATTATGTGAAGAGAGTGGTAACCAAACTAGCATCATACTAGTTAAAATGGTGAAGATCGGAAGAGAAATAGGGTGTTTAGTGGACATAGGATTCGATATAACAATAATGAAAGAAAATATTGTTACGAACGCGATAGACCAGACCACGATGCCAGGTTCGGAGCTGGCTGGCGGCCCTGCACGAGCACTGTCATCACACTGTATGTCACGTGCCTCCACTGACGTAAGGCATGCCTGGCCGGATTACAAGGGTCGTCGCTACCCCCCCTCCCCCTCTCCCCATAAAAGGCATCGTCCTGCCTCGGCGTTGTTATCTATCGCTGAGCGGCCTTGAGAATTCCACAGGACGCCGCGCGGAGTGACGTGAATGAGCACCGCCTTTCTAGACTGATCGGGCGTCGGGTCGGCCCGGGATGACGCAACTCTTCACTGTTGCGCTCTCGTCAGTTCTAGCAGCGACGACTGCCTCCACGGAGTTATGCATGAGTTCCGCAAAGAGTTCCGCGGAGTGCTGCGTGAGTGCTGAGTTCCGATGATGTTTTTCGCAAGCAGACCACACCCGGGTATCTCGAGTGGTTTTAAAATCGCGTTGTTTTTTTTTCTTTCTGAAGCTCTGCACAACATATGTGTGCCCGGATAGGCGGAGCCCTTTAAGGGGCGTGCAAACCGACTAAAACCATGCTGTTAATATTGTTTTGAGAAAACGTTTTTTTTTAACGGCGAAGAAGGACTACGAAGCTGACTCAGGGCACTCCCGAGCAGGTCGCTGACCCCCAGGTGTCATGGCGGCCGGCGAGGTGACGTCACGGGGTCGCGTGCGGGCCTGCTTGGCCTCGCGTGCCGGCTCCATCACGCGTGTCGTGACCTCGTGCGCCTCGAGTGTGCACTCACCGGGGCCGTCTATCCGTGTAGGTGGTGCATCGTACAACACTTTGCAAAATAAAATAATCGTGACATCATTTTCCTTTACGATATTATGTGAATGTTAATATTATAATATTAAGTGAATTTTTTGACGTGACAACGTCTAATAAATCGATGAACGCCGGCTGCACGTAGCCTACGAAAAAGTGTCCCGTTACGCTCATTGTACGCTTGCGCCGCATCTATCTCTCTTCCACTCGATTGGAACAACCATCGATTTGACTTTTTCGAGGCACATTAAACTTGAAACACTCCCATTCGTGTCCTACTTTTCCAGATTGGAAGAAGTTAAATAGCAAACATGTATATAAGTTATAGTTAAAATAATCTCTTCGTTAAAGTAATAAACATATTTGAATTAATGAGTGCAAATTAAATTAAATTTATCATTTAAATTGTAGATTTCATTTCACTCCTTCTTTGTATCCATACAAAATAGTGATAATTCAATAAAAATGATTCCATTTTATTCATAAAAGTATGCAATCATTTCATCAATGTTTTGTTATGACGTTGTCACGTTAAACTATCGTCCGTAAATCGTCTTTACAGACAACCAATTTTTTTAGTCTTCAACTTGCTTTTCACCTGCGGCTTCGGTCATTCTAACTCTGATGCCGTGTCATTGTTAGAACAGAATTTGTGGACTCAAAACATATGTGAACTTTAAGCTGCGATATAATTTGAGACTATATTATATTTCATTTATAATATTTGGACGTTAGTAATGTCAAATTTATAAACTTTAATTTTAAGTATATTTGGAAATGCGATTTTGCTTTATAAAGCTATATGCACCGCCTTAGCGCATGCATGTGGTTTGAGTCCTGCTTAATATGCCGCTATCGGTGCGTGGTCGTGTTCCTACTGGCTGCCTTTATCCCAGTGGTCTGTGATTTGTCCCTCGCCATTTTCACTTTTGATAAAGGACCTACCTATATTCTTGTCATTCCAAAGAGCACGTGTCTGGTTATCATAGTGTTGCCAATTGGAGCTTAAATGCGAGATCATCGGTCTATGTGTCCCGTGACGGGGAGCCATCCCAACACGGCCTGGAGTCGTCTCGGGACTCGGTGTGGACACTGGAACCAGGATCGCTCACTGGAACACGAACCCCGCTCCTCTGGAACGAGGGTCCAGTGAGTTACCGCCTCGCTCTTCAGCCATCCACATGTCGACGATTGTCAGATGTGTGCGCCCGCCAAAAACCGAATGGCACTGTGACAATATGAATATTCGTTTGTTCGTCACGTTATGTGGTAGGTATACCATTCATCAGATTGCGATGAAATAATCATTGGTGAGTTGTCGTGCGCACGCCCACGAAGGTTTCTGAACGAGTACAGCCATTTTACGAGTGACGAGTAGGGTGTCCACTAGATCTAGTACTTTTATAAGTTTTTTAGTGGTCTAGTACATTCACGCTCAGATCTAGTACTTTTTTCTTTAATATAATAATATTACAGTAACTCCAATATGTTTTATTATTAAGCGTATTTATTTTTAAAAACTATGAAATGTATATGTGTGTGTGTGGTGTTATATTAAAGTTAGAGCATTGCAATGTCATAATAACTTCCTAAATTGTTAAAACCATAAAAAATTATAATTTAGTACTTTTTTCAAAATCTACTACTTTTTTCTTGCCTAAGTTGGTACGAAATATTTTTTTCCTTGTGGACACTCTGGTGACGAGCGAGTCATTGGTAAAAAGAAAGAAAACCCGAGAAAAAAAAACATAAAATGCACGAACGCGGCCTCGGATGCACTCATTTTATTGTCTGGTAATTTTCGACAAACTACCTACCTGTTAATAGTACGTTCAACAGCCGCTGATGAACTTAATGCATGTGTCAGATCATCAGTTCTATGGCGACACTTTCAAAAGGCAATGCGACGCAGGTCCGGTACTCGAACGAGGGCCCAAGCTATGTTCACAAATGTTTTGTGACTAACAGCCTTCTTCTCTGTGCACTCCAAACGCAATGCTTACTGGAAGAAACAAAACAGCTTCTTCTGGCTGCGAACAAGAGAACTCTGCTGCAGTCACAGATCGTCGGATCCACTACCCAGCTAACTACGCGAGCACATTGAGGACTTTCTAGACACGAAGATCGTATCGCAGAACCGTGCGCCTTACTTTTTTAAACACCTAAAAAATACACCATCACACTGTATTAAAACAGTCTTCGTCTGTACTCCTATTGACTATATTGAGGTAAACCTTCTGTGCAGATGGCATGGCTGGTCGAAGCGCAAAATAAAGGCCTAAAATGTATACAGCGTATACAGCGAATAAATTAGAGAGTAGGTATTTTTTTAGCTATCAAATATTCGCCGAAATAAGATATGGCAGCAGTAGCACTCAGTGGCTAGTTTGCACTATAGCATACTCGCATACTTGCTCACTCGCACAAGTGTTTCAAGCACATCGTGCACTACACAATTTGCTCATCCCTCTAGCTGTGAAGTTTCACGTCTGACCCACGTGACGACCACGCACCTTTTTTATTTTTGACGTGACGTCTAATAAATCGATGAACGCCGGCTGCACGCACTAAAAAGTTACCCGTTACGCACATTGTCCCGTTATGATGTGTCCCGTTACGCTCATTGTACGCTTGCGCTGCATCTATCTCTCTTCCACTCGATTGGAACAACCATCGATTTGACTTTTTCGAGGCACAACTTGAAACACTCCCATTCGTTTCCTAATTTTCCTATCATCGTCCTATCCTTAACAGAATATCACAGATTGAAAGAAGTTAAATAGCAAACAAGTATAAAAGTTACCTATAGTTAAAATAATCTCTTCGTTAAAGTAATAAACATATTTGAATTAAATGGGTGCAAATAAAAGTAAATTTATCATTTAAATTGTAGATTTCATTTCACTCCTTTGTATCCATACAACATAGTGATAATTCAATAAAAATGATTCAATTGTATTCATAAAAGTATGCAATCATTTCATCATTTTTTTGTTATGACGTTGTCACGTTAAACTATCGTCCGTAAACCGACTTTACAGACAACCAATTTTTTTTTTTTACTTATATTGATACTACACGTATCTGACTTTAAACCTTTTTCCTTCATCTAGGTACAAGAGACACAGGCGTCTGAACAGTAATTGTTTGTTTTATTTTTAGTGTAAAAATAACCACGAACTTTACTGTCTTCATATTCTAATGTAAAATTTCTCCTTACTAACTTCCTGTCGTCACACTAAAGGCGCAAGTCCCACTTTGTGTTCTCTTCACAAATTAAAATTTTCGTCTAGTTCGTTCTTCAGTAAATATATTCGTTTCTGGAATGAAAGTTTGTAACACAGCAAGAAAATTATCACAGATAGTTGTCAACGTATGAATTTATGTTTTTTTTTTCCACTGTCACAATTTTAATTGGTGATCAGTCTGCATTACACTACTACCACGCACTTTAATTTTGAATGCCAACTATTTATTTTTCCTTACCCTTCCCTGCTTCTTAAACAACGTATTATTGTTATATTTACATACAACCCACGGCTTCGCTCGTACCATTTCAGGATATTGCTGATAGCATACCGTTGTGAGAGAACTATGTGAATAATTCTCAACGTTTTTACTTAAGAAATAAACCAAATACATTAAAGTTGTATTAAAGTTTCACCATAAATAACATTTTCAGGCTGGAATTTCAAATGTAGTAATGCGTAAGCCAGTTTAATTGTAATATAATTACGTATGATAATTATCTAACTCCAATTTTAATATTTGCTTATAAGTATTTTTTCATGTTGAAATCATACTTACTTCCCTTTCATTTAATGTGGGAGCCTATTGTAAAAATAATTATTACGCTGCTATTAAAATTTAATTGATATATTCCTTCTATCATTTAATTTAATTATATCCACAAAATAGATAAATTCAAACTTCCCCACGCTTTGCCTCATCAAAGAATCACGATTATTTTAATTATTTTATGATGTTGCATATTTATTTGAAATATATAATACAGTTGTCTAAATTACTATTAAATTAGTAATTATTATTAGTATTAATGAAACAAAAACCACAAAAATGTAAAAACCTCATCGTTTCCAACATGGATGCGTATATGTAAATACATAACTAAATATTTAATAAATACAGCGATATACGTTAGCCAAATAAAGCAAAATCTATTCAATGTTTATTACCTCGGGTGTAAAATAAAAAAATATTTATAATAAAATTATTTCTATATATAACCAGTATCCGTCTCAGCTTCGCACGGATTCGATCTATGAATGTGGCTTCATTCGGATTGAATACTTGAACACATAACTATCAAGATCTCGTAAGTGTCCTTTGTTTTTAAAAATGTTATGCTAACTAACACGTACGGTCCAAAACATAGAGAATGTTATAGGTATAGTATCGCGGAATTTGCTGTAGGTCTTTATAAGACCTTAATTCCGTAGTACATTAATTTTATGTCTTAGTCATGTATACGTCAGCGGAAATGATGAAGTGCCCTAAAAGCGTCTTTTAACGACTTGAATACAAAAAATTAAAGGTTTCTCTACTATCTTTAAATTTAATATGAACGTATTATATACCTTCCAGGCGAAAATCCCTTAACTATGGTGTAAACCGCATCAAAATCCACATAGGCGTGCCCAGACATTTCCATTAGGGGGGGGGGGGGGGGCTGCTAAATTTTTAAGTCAGAAGCTGAATTTAGAATGTTAAATAGCCTAAATACATTCACTCATTGCCGTGTTTATATTTTAGTGCAGTATCAAGTTAATATTTATATCCGTATGATTTTAAAAATCTTGAAAATATGTTGTTTTATTTTTCATAGACAATGTTTAAAGGGTACTTACACATTTCCCCCCCTCGAATTTTCCAATAGCTTGGTCCAGATCTACCTTGAAATGAACTTCTTTTTAGTGAATGCAAAAACAGCAATTCAGACAACAGAACTTTAACAAACCTCTTAAATTTTTTTTTTTGCTTGGCCATTTTAAGGGACTAAGTGTTTTAAATAAACTAAGGCGGCTGTATTTCCAGAACGATAAAATGTTTAAAAAATATTGTTAATTAGCACGCTGCAACACTGAAAAACAGTTTGAGTGTCACAGTGCCAGGAATATACGAATATTAACGAATGCATTAAAGAAAAAACGATCTGAGTGATTATATTAGGGGGGGCCATGGCCCACCTGGCCCCCCCTGTAGGCACGCCTATGAAAATCCATATAGTATTTCAGAAGAAGTAAGCGAACAAACAGACGCGAATAGCGACTTTATTTTATACTATTGAAAACCGAATTCATTTTTTTGTGTAAAATATACCATAAACTGATTAAGTCAATTCCATAAATTATGTTTATAAACAATACTCACCATTATTACAAATTTATAGGTGAAATTTCAGAAAAATATATTTTAAATTTACTTTGATTAGATATGTGGATCCGATTTTTTTAATAACAACTGAATGGTAAATTTTCCGAAAGTGGAAAAATAATAATTGGTAGGTTTTGGTTATTTGTAAATCATACTGAATACTTAACCCCCTGTTTGGCTTAGTTTTTATGATTATTATAACCAAAATCTGACCACCTTTTCATTCACTTTTCGGTATAATATCTGAAATGGTACCAACACGCCATGAATTTATTTTTGCAGGCTATTCTTGAGTTTATTATCAGCTGTTATAATTAATAAAATAACGCTACGCAACTCATGGTATGCTCAGTTTCCGGCTTGATTTTCTTGGAGATGTGATTCATTACTATAACTATTAACTTTGAAGTTTAATTTCTACGAGTTGTTATACAATACATACATAACTATGCACAGTATTCATCCTCACTTTCATACCTCCCTATTTATTTTTTCGGAGATAAGATTTTTTTAAATATCGAACTTAAGAGGATATTTAAGGCCACGACGGAACTCAATTGGCTTTGTTTTGTCGGCTATAGGCCTATATTTTCATTATGGAGACATGAATGCATAGAAATAGTCAGTACAGTGTATAATTTAAAATAATAATTGCGAACGGTTTTTCAAAAATAAGGGCATAAAACAAAAATAAATTAATTAATGTGATAAAATTGGCTGTAAAATTATTCAAACCGCATAAGAAAAACCTCCGTAAAAATAAAATCTTAGAACAAAAAATATATTACAACTTTAAGCTAATTTAAAATTATTTTAAACTTTCTTTTAAGCACTTTTAAAAGAAAATTATTGAAATAAATTTCGTTCTAATATTTATATACTAGAGGGGGTTTTCTTAAATACGTAATTTTAATAATATTACGGTCCATTTTTTATGATTGTTAATTTTTTGTTTTCATAAGCTTATTTTATTGGGAAAAATATTATTACACACTGTATTGACTATTTCGGTACATTTATGTCTCCGTAATAAAAATATCTATCTAACAAAACAAACCCCATAGAATTCCGACAAGTCGCTCAGATTCTATTGTAGCTTTTATATTCTCGTTACTAATGCACGAAGCGACCTTTCCTGTCCTTTTAATATATACTCTTTTCAACCCGCCCTATTTTACTTGCAGTCAAAATTCCAAAAAAAAATATTTTTTAACACACCAGGTAGCTCATTATTTAATTATTTTGAGCTCAATTACTTACTTCTACCACTTGCTTTGTTTCGAAGATAACATTTATTACCAAAAATCTAACCTATTCCCATTTCACCCTTTTTGTAATTGAATTTCGAAGTAAAAAAGTAAAAACCCGCTACAGTAGGCTACTTTTAATGAAAGTTATACAGGTTCTGTTTCATACCTCCACCTTAGGTTTTTTAGAATTAATTTTTTTTTATCTTTAACCTAACTTACTTCTTTGTAACCCTCTTTGCAGGCATATCTCGAGAAAATGTAATCATCCAGGTAACGAATTGCCTATGTTATTCGTGCTCAGCTATAAACCCACTTGATTTAATTCAAAAGTATGACTTTTATGATAAAACTAAACTTACCTACTTTTCACCCCATAAAGATCAAATTTCGAAGAAACAAAATTTCAAAATAAAACTGCAACATATTTTCCTATCTCTGTGTTGTTCATGTTATTAGTTCCTTACCTCTAGTTTAAATAGATTTGAAAGCTTTTTTTTCCTCTTAAATCCAAACGTACACATTAACACTCCTTAGGGGAGGAAATATCGTGCTGACAAAAACGTTCAATATAAATTTGTTTAGAAATTTTGGCGCGAAAATGGAACAAGCAGATAAACAAACAGACAAACAGTCCAGAATTTTCATTAAATTAAATGTTTATTTAAGTTGTCGGTTATTTAAACAGCTTTTTTTTACATATTCGATGTTTTCTATTGATTTTTATTTATATTTCAATTGAAATATATTCATATTGTTATATTTCAACAATTTCACTCCAAATTTTTTAACCGAGACTTCAACAGCCAATCAGAACACACAAATGGCCAGTGGGTAGCCAGAAAATGAGACATGTGACCCCATTGCTGTATTTTTCATCGTAAATATATAAACCACATATCAGCATAAAGTAAACAGTCTAGGCTATAGCCTCTGGAAGTATGAATCCATAATATCCCTAAACTAATTTTATTTTGTTTGTAGACTACAACCCTACTTTTTTTCTGTTAAGATGTTAATTATGCTTAATATTGTAGAAATAAATCTCCTTGCTCTAACCAAATGAAAATTTCTGAGGATGATATTGAAAACATTTCAAAACAATTTATCCTCAGCCATTATTAAAAAAATTAATTACCTCTAATTGTATGAAATCATTTACGATGTAAAATTTGTAAAAAAAAAAATATAATTACAGCAGTTTTGGTTCTGAAATGTTACTATACATGTACCAAATACATAAATGTTGCCTTTAACAGCATGCCCGAGTCACTTGAACGGCCTTAACACCGGGCAGTGAAGTAACTAGTCATTTCCACGACATCCTGATAGCTTGTTCGCGGGCGAGTAGCGAGTAAACCCGCCCAATGCGCGGCCAATCACATGGTCGGCGATGAGGGTTCAGCTTGGCGTTGCCCGGGAGTGTACAGGCTACTCTCTGTACTGTACTCTCTGTACTCTCTGTACAGGCTACTCTCTGTAGATGCTGGAGCAACCCGGGCTCGTGAAGGTCACGCGGGAAACAATATGGACGAGTGGGTGTATGTATCAAACTTATGTCCCGGATAATGGCACTGTACTTACTTCTACTCTCTGATACAAGAGCTGTGGAAAAGGTGTACGTCATTATTTAACATCTTTTGAGATGTAATGTCATTTTTTTGCGCATCTTTACTTATATGAATACACAATTGAGGTTATAAAATTTTACCTGCTGAAAGAAAAAAAAACAGAACGTAAAATAAAAAAAAATAGTGCGTGAAGTCCCTCCGCGCGGAAGAAGTGAAACTTCGTAATGTGGAAATGAAAATAGGGAAGGGGTAGAAATTGATTTTTAGTGAAATATTGTATCAAATCAAACTATAAAAACAAGTAAATAAAATAATGAATATTATAAATTAAAATAGAACAAGTACGTATTTCAGCTAATTTCACGACGCTCACACTGTTTACTTCGCTGCATAGCAAGAATACCACGCGCATGTGCTTGGAATATTGGACGCTACTCGTTGCTAACGCTCGCGCTGGCCTGTAACAGGTATACTGCGCGCATGCGTTCGAGTGCCACGCATTCACTCTCGCTCTGTCTCTTTCTATTCCCCCTCCCCAAGAGCGTTGAACGTTTAACGCAACAGTTATTTCATACCCCCTCCATGGTAGCGTTAAACGTTTAACGCAACCTTGTTGGAAGTCGCATTAGAAGTTTCACTTCAAAATTGGTTGTCACACGCCTTGTGAGACAAAATTGCAGTTCCGAATAAATTTTAAGATATGGTTCTGAACGATTATTTGTATGCGTTTCACACTCACACCAAAATATCCTTCCTAGAGATTCGCCCTTTTGCTGCAGTCTCAATAAAACGGACCTAGTGGCTGCCTACGAGACAGGCCAACCTGTCTCACGCTACAAGCGCTGCAGTAACGTGTCACGCACATCCGCGTGACTATGACCCGAATGTCGAGGGCACAAGTCGCCTGGCAACGTGTGTTTTATTTCCTATTAGTCGCTTGTTGACAGTGACAGTTATATCACCAGTTGTGTTGTCATGCAGGAACATACCCCGAGGGGCAGACGGAGTCTGTGCCCCGGGCGCCATACTTGTGGGGGGGGGGGGGGGAAGTAAACCGTAGGTATTTACTTTAATATCGTAGTGTTATAACACAAAAAAAAATTAAGGAAAATGAATTGAATCATTAGTATTTAAAGATACGTAAATGTTATCGGCCAAAATACGACGTATTTTCGCGTACTATCAAACTTGCGATGTATTAAAAATTAAATAACTGCAATTTAAAAATATATTTATATACCATCTAAGTTGAATAAAAAATATTTGGAATAGTTGAATAATTATGTGGTGGTGATATTAGGTGTTGTTGGCAAGTTTTTGGTTAGTTTGCATGGTTTGCAAATAATAATAATAATAATAAAAGAGGGAAAGGAAAAGGAAGGTGGTGCGCCTAGGTAAGTTCTCGCCCCAGTCGCGTCCCTGTCTCCATGCAAGGAAACTGAATACTGACAGGAAATGTTCCAGCTCCACTTCGGTCAGCTACAGTGCGCCGCTGTGGGTCGGAATGAACCACGTTGTGCTCGACTCCCGCTAGCCAGTCCTCCCAGCCCTGGGCGAGACGCGGGAGAAACCTCGCTGGCTCGTGGAGACGTCCGCCACGTTCCCCACGCGCCAGATACAACTATGCACAGTTCTTACCTCCCTATTATATTTGAAAGATTTGTGCAATGGGAGTGCATGACTTGATGTAAGTTTTGGACATACGCCATTGCTAAGCACTTTTTCTGTAGAAGAAAACTAAAAAATAAAAATAAATAAATAAAAATACCCAAAAGACAAAAAAAAACACAAAATAAGCAAAAATTGCTGTTGTCAACAGGATATAAACACCACAAAATATTCCGTAACAGGAATATGGTCATCAAACAAAGAAAAGTGTACTAAGAGAACGGAAAAAAACCACAAATGATGACACAAAAATATTGAACCGAAAAAAATTCAGCACAACGGTTGAAACGAGACAAAAAACACGACAAAACTAAAAGACGAAACAAACAATAGTTTTACAAAACAGAATAGAACGATAAAAAAAAACACAAATATGACAGCACAGAAATATTGAACCAAAAAAAATTCAGCACAACAGTTAAAACGAGACAAAAACACGACAAAACGAAAAGACGAAACAAACCAATAGTTTTTCCAAAACAACAGCAATGTTTGCTTATTTTGTGTTTTTTTGTCTTTTGGGTATTTTTATTTATTTATTTTATTTTTTTGTTTTCTTCTACAGAAAAAGTGCTTAGCAATGTCGTATGTCCAAAAACTTACATCATTTTCTTCGGAGATAAGATTGTTTTTAATATCGAACTTAAGATAGTTTAGGCCACCACGGAACTCGATGGGTTTTGTTTTGTCGGCTAGATATTTTCATTACAGAGACCTGAATGCATATAAATAGTCAGAATAGTGTATAATTTAAAAAAAAAAATGCAAACTGTTTTTTTCAAAAATAATGGCATGAAACAAAAATAAATAAATAAATAAAATGTAAAAACAATTTGCTGTAAAATTATTACAACCGCATATTAAAAACCTCAGTAACAATAATATCTTAGAACGAAAAAATATATTACTACTTAAAGCTAATTTTAATTTATTTAAACATTCCGTGGGTTCTCGAGAGACTGTGGCCGTGGCCGTGACTCGAGGCCGAATAAAGCATTCCTCCATCTGACTAACCTGCAAAGTGTTCTGTTTGCAAGCGGCCCTCAATGTTCACGTGTTCC
This sequence comes from Bacillus rossius redtenbacheri, assembly GCF_032445375.1. NCBI lineage: Eukaryota > Metazoa > Arthropoda > Insecta > Phasmatodea > Bacillidae > Bacillus > Bacillus rossius. The sequence continues at coordinate 11,017,865 of NW_026962012.1, read as the reverse complement.
CTGACGTGGCTCGGATGACTTGTTGATGGCGTGCATTCCGGGCGTTTTTCGGAACGACAAAAAATAGTAAATGGTATTTAAACTAATTGCGTCCTCTGTGAGAAGTCAGTAAACCACCCTCCCCCATGAAAGAGGTTGAATTTCGAACAATTTCACCCCCCCCCCCCCCCCCATCCACCAAAATCCTTTTCCTGTTTTCAGCTGGAGACGCTCTTTTCACACGTCACGAGTCAGTTAGTTCGTAGAAGAACTCCATGGTCTAATAGAAAAGGTAGAACTCTAGCACTCGCCTGGGGTATTGTCGGTAAACCACGGAGAAACTGAATCAGCATCGCTGAGCGGCGGCTTCGCCAAACAGGAGAGATGTCAGCGCCAGCGATAAGTCTCATTATCGCCTGCCGGGAGTGTTACTTGGCTTAGTCCGGGTGTTCCGAATCCGCCCGACATCCTGACGCAAGACGCTAGGCGCTCTCTCATAGAGACCGTATCCTAAATTATTTCTTACAATAATTTAGTTTTTCGTTTATGCTTTTAGTTTAATCCATGATTTGCATACGATTAATTTAAATATATAGTACTTTTTTTTTAGGAACTGAAAGGCAAATTTGTGTTTCAAAGCTAAGGCCGTGTAATAATGTGGTATACAGATTTTAATTAACCGTTCATATATAGATATTGTCATAAATCTCTTTATTTTTAGGATATTGAATACCTACGAACAGAAAAAAAAAAGAATTTTTTTCCCGAATTCATAGAAACCGCAGTATTTTTTTTTTGTTTTGGGAAAACCAAATTTTATAGATTTAAAAATGATATAATTAAAATATTTTTTTTACGGCGTAGTCTAGATACATACCTATAAACGGGTAATTTAACATTGTGTAAGACGCGATTCCATGCTCTCTATTCATACCAGGATTGAAATTTGAATTGGCCTCTTAAGTTCTCAAATATTTTAAATAAAACATTTTATAATAAATTACGATAGTTTTGTTATGAATATTTAAAATCAGGGATGATTCGTAAAATTAAATAAGTAAAATAATTTAGGACGCTATTTTGAAGTAAACCAGTCGACATCATAAAAAACACAAGTACGTATAAGTTTACTTTTATAAATAGTGACAAGGTCCAAACGTATTGTAATTGCATATTATTGACGTCTATAGCACTTTACAAGAACTGCTATGTTTCAGGAGTTGCACCAAAATAACTCGAAAGACAACGCCCACGCTAATTCAGTTCAGCACGTCTCATTTCCTTCTAATACTTCAATTTAGGAGTTAATTATAGTAATTTTTTTGGCTATTTTACGTTAAAGTTTTCTTTTAGTAGATCGTACAAATACATCTACGGCACTACATACAGTGCCTTAAGTTTTAGAACACTCCTAAAGTTTTTCGTGACGTTTAAAAAAACTGTAAAACAATGTATTGTTTATTTGCTATGCTATCCTGTATGTCTTTTTGAAATGGAAACGCAATAGTTTTTAATTGTGAAACGCATTAATTTTTTTTGATAATATATCGCGTGTGTCATTCCTACACTTTAAGTACATAAATACATGAATGAAACTTACATATAGTTTTTGTAAAGCACCTTTTATTCCATTTGCAGCCTCTTATTTAATACGATTTTGCCTTTAAAGTTAGAAATAATTATCGTCACCACAGCCATAAATGTTTTCATTCTTTTTTAACGTTGTCCTAGTAATAGTATCGTAAACATACTCTTTCTTATTTTGCTACCATCGCGAAGCCCTAACCTAATATTATACAAGTCATTAATAAATTAACGAAAATATTCGATCATACTGTTACAGATAATTACCAACATTTATAGCGCCTGACTTTAATTAATGAATGCTGGGATGGGCGTGGCTTCAGAGCCTTTCAGCCTGTGTTATGTGATTGCGATGATTCAGTACTACTTTGTAACAGATATTATTTACCGTGCACGATCTTGAAGGCCTCGTTTTCTAACCCAGCTAGAAGCAACTGCCCGTAACTGAGTTGTTTTCCGTGAAGCTTAAATGCAATCCAGTTGTGTAACAAATTACCACAGGCAGGCCGTTATATACCTTTCAATATTTTTTACAAGAAATATCTTTGGAAGACATTTCAAACGAATGCAGGTCACGCTATTACGCAACATCAATATAGCTTAGGTTCCGCGGGACACCATGTGCGTAGGAGAAAATATATTCGTCGATGCCCCATTTGACTCTAAAGTCTGGTTTCCTCTAATAAAACTTCAATCTCACTCACCTGTGAGACGTCGAGGAATAACTGCGTATCCTTACGTGACTTGACAGTAGCAGACGCGATCTTCACTCCAAAACCGAACAACTAACAATGTCCAATTAAACGTTTATCACAACCACCCACACCGGTGCACAAACGATGACTGCCCCTGTTTCCAATCTACCCAAACTGACTGGTCAATCGAGAGAGTTTCATAACTCGCCGGTAGAGAGCAGACCACGCAACACGTACTTCTGCTGCTATCTACTGGCGGAACTTTCAACCATCAGACTCCAACACGCGCGCCCGCTGTCGCTACTGTTCGTACAGTTACACTGCGGATATTTTTTTTTTTTTTTGCTGGCTATAAACTTAAAAACTAACTATTTTACAATGAATAAAAAGTTTTGGTGTAATTTTACGAGCCTCTCCATTTGGATTTGTTCGTCAGAAGCAAGAATGTGCTCAGTAGATAAAAGGCAATTCGTCAGGCGTATTCTATCACGTATTGAGCATGACAAACAACAGCTGTTATCGTACCCCATAGGCGTGCCTAAAGGGGTGGCCAGGTGGGTCATGCCCCCCCCCCCCCCCCTAATGTAATCACTCAGATCGGCATTTTCTTTAATGCGTTCGTTAATATTCGTATATTCCTGGCACTGTGACACTCAAACTATTTTTCATTGTTGCAGCGTGCTAATTAACAATATTTTTAAACATTTTATCGTTCTGGAAATACAGCCGCCTTATTTTATTTAAAACACGAGGTCATGGCCAAGCAAAAAAAAAAAATATTTTAAGAGGTTTGTTAAAGTTCTGTTGTCTGAATTGCTGTGTTTGCATTCACTAAAAAGAAGTTAATTTCAAGGTGGATCTGGACCAAGCTATTGGAAAATTCGAGGTGGAAAAATGTGAAAGTACCCTTTAAACATTGTCTATGGGGAAAAAAAAAAACATATTTTCAAGATTGTTAAAATCATACGGATATAAATATTAACTAGTAGATAAACATATCTCGTTGATACTGCACAAAAATATAAACACGGCAATGAGTGAATGTATTTAGGCTATTTAACATTCTAAATTCAGCTTCTGATTAAAAAATTTAGCAGGGCCCCCACTAATGATAATGTCTGGGCACCCCTATGTCGTACCCTCAGGGAAAAGGAATGAATACCAATAGGTAAGGGTAGGCACCATATAATAAAGTGAGTCAGTTTTTCCAGTTGCTGTACGCTAAATAAAACCTTTGAGGAATAGTAAAACTTAAGCCACTGTATTTCTTTTTAGTTGTTGTGAACTATATGTTACTCTAAAATTGTTGCCTACTACAAATTAATTGGGTTAAATAGAATTACATTTTAGTTTTATCACTCTTGGTTTCATACTGAAACGTGGCCAAACTAAGATAGAAACTTGAATTGTTGATAGAGACGAGCGTGTTTACTGCAAGGAATATCAGAGAGTGGTCGATATTTTTGAGAAATACATGTGAATTTAATATGAACTGTGTGTCACAATGACTATAGAGCAAACAACAAAACTGTGCTATACTTCAATCTCACATCGTGATATATGACAAAGCATTGACAAAATATAATAAGGGCTGTTACTCAACGTTCTTAAAAAAAAATTAAAAAATCTTTCCGCACAGCCTATAGGCGCAGGTAGATTTCTGAGTACCTATCGCTTTTAGAAATATTGTGCAAAATCTGTAAACTTCTGGAACATTTTAAGAACTTACTGCACATAACATATTTATGTTCTCCAATATTACAAACTTATTACTTACTTAAAAAATTTCTTATTTTCCTTGGAGTGAAAATATTATGAAAGTTTTTAACTCAATGCATCCAACATTGAATAGCTTAGAATGAATTCTATTTTATGCCAAACTAGGTAGTAATTCTATTTTTATTCCTTCTGACGTCAACCAGAGCTGCGCCCTCCCTTGAGCCTGATGTGTCCCCTGTTCCTCCCACCATCACCCTCTGTTTGAACCGCCCGCCACGGTGACGTGTGCATGCGTGTGTGTGTGTGTGAGCCGCAAGAGGCATTAGAGGCACGGCGACGGCCCAGAAACGTAAAATATTAATTAATAAGTAAAGAAATAAAGGGCTATGTATTGTGTGTTTTTATAATTTCGCTCAGTGTTTGTCTTAAGTCACAAAAAGGACGGCGCAGCGCCACACGTGGCCGCTACAGGAACTGCCGACAAATAATCTTTAAACAATATATAATTAAGTATACTGTTATGAAATCAGATGGAAGTCTCACAAATTGTCATTTAATTATTACTAATTTTTAAAAGGGTAAACTATGTTAGTAATTAGATTAATTATAAGTTAACAAGAAGCTAACGGGAACTCGAGGGTTGGAAGACGCCATGACACCCTGTTGACCGGTCAGTCTTGTTCTTCCGCCGCCCGGAGTAGGTCGCTCCCGCACCTCGTCGACTTCATTGTTTGGTAATATCTAATCCGTTAGCATCCGTTTCGCATATATTAATTTAGAACGCTTTCTTTCTGTCTTCGAGGCCTACTCCGGGTGGTAGACTGTTTCAATAAGAATTTAAGCTCCTCGAGGATTTCAAATTTAACATCGTTACGTTTCTTTGGTCAGGCCACGTGGTGACCTGGCCCACCTCCTAAACCGATTGTTTGCCGTTGGCTTTTTATCAGCTTCACATGAACAATGTAGAGACGAGAAATGGTTAATAAATATCAGGTGTGAACCTCGAGTGAATATTATTTCGGTCACGGGTGCCCCGGTGTAGTTGTCTGGCGTGTGGGACGCCTAGAGCCCACCTAGGTAAAGATTAGGGCATTACACGAGTGTACCAGCGTGCCCGCCGCTGAGAGCGGGTGTTAGGGGCCAACGAAGCATTATTAGGGTTGTGTGCCTCATCGCACTTGGGCGACGTCACGGCCCGAGAAAGGAGTCTCGCCGGGTCCACGTGCCCACAAACCACGTGGTGGCGCCCAAACTCAGTATCCGCCTCCTTAAACAACCCTGTGCGATAGCACTTCAAAATCTACTTTTCATTCATTGCACTTATAACGTGGCAGTATAAAAATTTGCTTTGAACCAAGGTTTTAAATAATATTAAGATGTTTTAAAATATATTCGAACTAATTTGATACTAAAGAAGTTTTGAATTTTTTGACCCCCTTTTTTATGGTAGTAATTAATTTTATAAAAAAATGTTTCAGTTGTAGATTAAGTTTTGGATTTTTACTATAAATTATAATGGATTTGTTACCTATTTAAAAATGTATGATTTTTTTTTACTATCAATTCTTGTTATTTACACCCATTTAAGTAATGGTCACATAAAAATTTATGATAACAAAAATTTTAGACAATATTCATAAAATTAAAGAAAAATAGGAATGGGTTCGATAGTAAAAATTGTAGGGAAGTTTTGTGTACTTTCTTAATCCAACCCCAGGTTATTTCAAACATTTGCAACAATGGTCCATTTTATCAAAAATAGTTTCAACAAAAATTTAGATAAAACTTGCAAGATTTTTCAAACAAATCAAATGTATTCAATGGTGTAAGAACTCTTGTAGTACAAAAGGCGCGTAACCTTTCCCGCCTGTTTAAATACCAGGATGATAAGGTGTGTAGACTTCGGCCTAAGACACGCCTAGGCCCTCATCTAACCTGGACCATTCCCACAAACCTTTAGTTTAACATAGGCTATAAGGGAAAAAAAAGAGATTTCGGTATAGCATACAGGCGTATGTAGATTTCAAAGTACCTATTTCTTCTGGAAATATTTTGGAAACTTCTATAAACTTCCGGAAAATTTAAAAAATTTAATGTAGCCTAGATAACGTCCTATTGACGTCGACCCAAGTGTCTCCCCGGCTCCTTCAGGTCGCAATGCCTCGTCAGCGCCATCTCTTGCATAGTGGTGCTACGAGTGTGGTGCAGGGTGGCGTGTGTATTTCTCTTTCAGGTATGGGGGCGCCAAGGCCGTGGTTTCAGCCTGTGGCAATCAGCGTGTTCCGTGGGCTCGTGGAGAAGGGGGGTGACGCGGGCGCACGGGCACGCTGAGCGGGGAGAGAGTCAGTCGTCCTGGCACGAGAGGCAGCGGTCGCGGGAGAGGCGTCGCTCCGCGCTGGTGGTGAGAGAGTTCGAGCTGAGAGGACTTGACCGTGCGTGACGTCAATAACAGTCGTGAGCTGTGCCGTGCGTTAGTTAAACATAGTTTCAGTCTCGTTTTAGAAACAGTCATTTTTCGTTCAAGTTTCAATGCGAGTCGTGAATTATTGAGCTGAAAGATAGCCGTCGCTAGTATAGTTTTCATACGCGTCTCCCCAGTCTTTGTTTCGTATAGTTTGTCAGTCATCGGGTTGGACGTGAGACTTTGTAGGTACACAAGTTATTGCTTCTTTAGTTAATCCTAGAGACTATGTCAGTGGAGTAATTATCGGAATAGGGACATACGGATCTTGTGACGTTTTCCCCATCATTTTTCATCAGGCTACGTCAGCTGTGTTTAGCGTCACCTCTAGTAAGAAAGGGTCTATATCGGCACGGGCGGGACTTCCCGTATTTAACAAAGCAGAAGCGCGCGGAACCGGACAACGCCCTAATCGAGATTGCCACAGGCGGATCCGCGGTAGCCCCATATAAAGTGTATAAATTGATGTGTATAAAGGACCCGGAAACTTTATTTGGACTTGTTATTTATGGTGAGACTAGATCCCTCGGCCAAGCGGCACGAACCCCCTCTATTGAACCCCTGAGTAGCCGGCAACACCGTAACATTAGGGACTAGTCCCCAGATGACCACAACGATACTATCTAGGGATATGATCCCATCCATTTTAAGAAATACATTCCAATCAAAGTGATATGATACCATCAAGGGATACGAGTTATCAAGGAATATGATTCAATCAAAGGAATATGACCCCATGAAAGAGATCTGATCCCATCAGTAAGAGGATATATCACCAAGGGATATGATTCCATCAAATGGACACGATCTAATCAGTAGGACATGATTGACAGGATACAGAAGGATATGACCACATACAATAGGATACAATGCATTTGGAATCAGGCTACGTCTGGCTAAAAGGCTATGAGATTACAGGGCTGCAATGACATTTGGCTACGAGACTACAATTCTACAAGGCTATGATACTACGTGACTAAGAGGCAACATGGCTACAAGACTATGAGGTCACATGTCTAAGAGACTATAAGGTTCCAATTTGCTACAATGGCTCTAATTTGCTACAATGGTTTTATTAAGCTGAGAAAGTTAATTTATCTCATGCAAAAAAAACTTGTTACTAGTAGTTTTGATTCTTGTCAACAATTGTTGTACAGTCAGTCACTCTTTCATGTGGGATTCATGACACTCACTCACAATCGCAAGAGCAGGAGGGCTCTGCAAGCTCTCAAGGGAAAGGAAAATCGTCTTGCATTATAGTGTTTCTCAAATGTATCAAGGTATAGTAATCGACTGAGTAATGAATGTTTTCATCTGAATTCCACCTGATTAAAATATCATTAGTTTTAATTAGCAATGGAGCCCAACACAGATGGAGCCAAACCAGATTGTGCCAAATACATTGTATCATATTGTATGCTATCGTATTCTGTCAATCATATCCTACTGATTAGATGTATCCCTTGATGAGATCATATCCCATTGATAAAATTGTATTCGTTGATGGAAACGAATCTCTTCAACAGGATCACATCCCAATTGATGGGGGCGTATCTCTACTGATGGGATCGTATCCTACCAATTTGAATGTGCTTCCAATTGTGCTTCTTTTTTAAAGGTGCTTCCAAATATGCTTCCTTTTTCAAATGTGCTTCCAAATGTGGTTCGTTTTTGTGAATGAACTTCCAAATATTAGAGAGTGTTTTACATACATTTAGCCTTGTATCCATGTTTTATTTACTAAAATAATTACAATATTTAGAAATGTACATATGAGCTGTATCTTAATACTAGCCTTAGCTAAGGGAACCACTCAGTGTATTGTAATGGACGCAGTCATCTTTGCATGGCTTCCAAATTGTCATCCGTCCACTAAATAGAGATTTCTAGGGATGCGAGACACACATTCAGTAATGCGTCCCTACATCCATTAGCTTTGGAATAGTTTTGTTTGTATATAATATTAGTTAAGTTTCTTGGCATAGGATTTGTTTCAAAAGTTATAAGCATATATATCTCAAAAAGAGACAAATGTAAAGTTAATAAAAATTACTGAAAGATGAACGTTAAACTTATAAGTGTATTAATGCTCATTTTAAGTATTTTTAATAATTTGAAACTCATCATAAACATTTTATTTTGATCGCTAACATTTATAACCGCTACACTACATAATTTATTTTTTAATTGGTCATTGTTACCTACATTTTTCTGAATATTTGTAGATTTTACAAATCAAAATGGCTATGTGCAAATTAGCACGACCAATTGTGAACAGGTGGAACTAGCAGTAAAAGTATTTGGATACTATCCATCCATTAGAAATGAATGTGTCCTTTACATTGTGGCTGCATTTGCTAAGGTACCTATGGAGAGATATATGTGCTGTGGACACGTCCCTATGTGATCAGATTCAGCTATTGTGTAGGTTCTGCCCTGTTTATGCCCAAAGATGAGTTGCTGTACTGCTTTATGTATTTAGTACCTACCATATGTTTTAATGATTCAACAGTAAGTTATTTACATTTTTTGGTTGGATTTAAGGGTTATGGATATAATCTTACACATTATTTTTTTGAGTTTCTGAAAAACAAATCTGATTTTAGTTTGTAGAAAAATTTTAGTTTGTAGAAAAATAATCAGTAATTCTGAAGAATAGCCTTGTCAGTGGGGCAACAACCTTGAAAAGATTTTTTCTTAATTTCATGGAATGTTTTCAAATTATTCTGCAAGATGGCATTGTGATACTTCAAGTAGTTTCTCATTTTATCAAATGGTGAAGTTAGGTATAAATTAGGGTTCTGCGAATATTCGAAATTTCCGAATTCGAGTTCGAATTTTTTGATATTCGATTCGTTAATTGGAATCGAATTCATTTTACAATAATTTGACTTGCAAAATCTGGCCTGGGTACACTAATATAAGACATCCCCCTCCCCCATTTTTAAAAGAAATTTAAATGGACGATTACATCATCCACTTACAAAAAATTATACAGCGAAACCCCTTATTTACGTTACCGTTATTTACGTTTTCACGTTATTAGAAACATTTTATTTTGGTCCCGTTTTAACCTCATTTGATGTAATGCAATATATTCCCGTTGTATACAACGCGCCTATTGCTTTACGCAGTTTACGCCGTTCGTTCTGAAAAAAATTGCTTACTAACTTAATTAATCCTATTACAAAGTAATCTGATGTGTAAATCGTGTTTTAAAGACATTTTTAAAAGTTACAAACTTCATCTTTAACGTCTCGGGAGTCGCTTTATACCGCTTATAAAAACGTAAGCAGCGCCAGTTTGGTTGTGTTGATTCCTGTATTTCTGTATAGAGCGCGCGCACGTAGTCGAAAATTGATATTGATAGCTTGCAGACTGCATTCACGCGCACGCTCTGTCAGGTACCGAGTTAACCCGCACGATCGTTAGTTACAAATCACGTTCTTGTTACGGGTTTCTTTTTTTTTTACGTTGAATAAAATGGTTTTATTACATCACTCATTAATTTAAATTATTTAGCGTGCTTTTGCAAAGTCTACGTTTTAAATAAACGTACTTTCCATGATTAGGTTTTGTTTTTATGGATTACTTTACTTTTTTTTTTGCATGAAAGTATTCTCCGTTCACTCTTACCTGAGTTTTGGAATAAACAAAGCCTCTTGTAAACAAACATTTTCATTGGCTGCCGGCCGCAGCGCACATTATTCATGCGCAAGAAATAGTCCATTGGTTACGTACCATTTGTAATTATTTTTACACTGCCTTTTTTTATAACAATTGTTGTTATATAGCATTATAGCATTTCACCATTAATATCCAATACAGTTTAATGTGTCAGCAAGTATTTACTTACAATTATGTTAGCAGACGCTGTGTGTAGTGTACAGTTGATGCCCGGCGCAACAGTTGTATTTCGGATTCGCGTGCGCATGGTTTGTAATGGCTGACGCCGCGCCGGACCGAGTTTTGTAAAGCACAGAACGGGAAAGTCTTTGAAAAGTCCACAGAAAACTATTGTGTATAATGTTTTTAAAACATTTTCAGACAGATATCCGGATTGTCGTGTGAACGATATCGCGAGTTTAACTGCGGAATTTACGAGTGTTCTTTACGAGTGTGCTTTGTGCAAGGAAAGAATTACAGGACACTGGGACATTAACAACTCCCGGGAAGAAATGAAAAACTTGAGTATCCTGTTATCAAAACTTGTGATGATTTTGTGAAGACGGCTATTAGGTGTAAAGTGCATAGTTTTTTCTTCGCTAATGAACCACCTACGCTGAACAAAGTGCTACGGTGCTTCCTGTTATATTACTTCTCCGTTATTTTATTAGCACCGACTGTACTGAAGTGTGTGTGTTGCAACTAGTGCTTGGCAGGCAAGATGAATTCAGCCTATCAATTGCTGATGCGGCGCAGTGATACGACGGTGCTTATTTCAAAACTCAGCTAAGAGTGAACCCACGGTCTCACCCCTAATTATAAACTTGATTTTAGAATAAAATGTGCGATGCTTAAGCGATAAAAACTGTAAATTTGTTATTTTTCTTTTGTACCACTTCCTTATGCAGTGATATTTATGTTAATATTTTTATCCTTGAAAGTCAAACATGCTAAATAAGGTGGCGAGTGAGAGAGTTTTCTCTACAGCAGGCAACATAGTTACCAGCCGCAGATAATTGTTGTTGCCGCACCATGTCGATGAACTCGCCATTCTCCATGACAATTTGAAATGATTTGTAAAGTGATTTATGTTAGTGCTACAGACAATTAATTTTTAATTTTTTTTTTTTTAATTTTTGAGAATCTGGTTTTGCTTCTTCAATAAAGTCTCACTTTAATTTTAGTTACTTGATTTAAACTGTGAATTATGTGACAAGTTTTTCAAAGGTGGTATGTTAACATTTTTTAATGATCTATGTTATTTTAATAAATATTCTCAAATTCGATTCGAAAAAAATTCGAAACTTGTGAATTATTTTGAAATTCAATTCGAATTCGATTCGAACTGAAAAATCACAATTCGCAGATGTCTAGTATAAATATGTGATATTTTAAAATGGGTTGGTTGGTATAAGTGTGTGACATTTAAAATACTGTAAAATCATCAAGAATGACGTCGTCCCAACCACAGCCTCTAAGGCCATGCTCCGCACCGCTAGTACCAGATCCTGTTTTCAGAGCGCACCCCTAGCCCAGCGGGAATGAGTCAGGCGAGCACCTCGGGCGTGACCCCATTAGACTCAAATAAACTTAAGGGCACAAAACCCCGAGGACTCGACCCCTTAAAACAATTAAGGAACAAGATACTAGAACATAATTACGAGTACGTAGTCGTGTGTTTGTATGTTTGAATAGCGCACCACGAACTACCTCAAGAGGGCGCTGTAGTGGCAGTGCGACGTCCTCCTAAATTTGTAATAATTATATTGTATAGCTTTTTATTTTTTCCCCATTCATTTGTGTCACCACTGAGGCGGGACAGTTTTTGTTTTGTTTAAAATATAAGTTTTAGTATGTAAGTTAAAGACGTTGCCGGGCGGACCTGGACATGAACGAAGTCGACATGTATATATAATTTAATTAATTAATAACTCTAGGTTAAATAGTAATAGAGCTGTGGGAGAACATGTATTATTTTAGGAGTGTTTTTGTGTTTCTTTATGTAAGACTACAAGGCACTTAATCGGAAAGGCGTAACGGTAAACTGGCAAGGCGGGAAGGCATCATGTTGCTTCGAGGGAGCCCTGCGCTCGGCCAGTTCCACGCCCCAAACGACCGAGGTAAGACGCTGCCTTCGGCACCCAGGGACTTCACTCTTTGTTCGCTGACTATAAATTCTGTTTTTGCTTAATTATTTCAGTTCTCTTTCACGTATCCTCGGGGCCTGCCTCGGTCGGGGGACTGTTTAACGTAATCATTTATCAACTCTTAACGAGTATTTTCACGTCTTAAGTAATCACTTGTGCAGGCCACGTGCGTGGGCATTATTCCTGTGTTCCGATTAGGTGCCTGGGATCTTGGAGACACACCTCGTGTGATCATGTATGGGAGTATGCGCATATATTAAATATCTTAATTATAATCGTCTTCTTGTATTTTTTTTGCACAGACCACGTGGCCACCTATACTCTATACATCGTGAGCAGGCGTGTGGAATGCCTGGAGAGCCCACTATTACTTGTTATAACATAAGCGTGCCCGACGCTGAGAGCGGGCCAGGTCTGAGCGTACTAAGGGAGCTAACCGAGGGTCCAGTCTTGCCTCACATGGGCGACGTCACACCCTGAGACGTATCCACGTGCCCTTCCACGTGGTGGTGCCCATTACCAATCAACACCGTAGGGACCCTCTGGAAACCTGAACCGCGACAAATATTAGATTTCTACTGTAAAATACACCGTTTTATACGGAAAAGATACCTACAAAAAGCACTCAGAATCTAATAGCGGGACCAAAAATATCATGCAACGTTTACGTGAGAAGTTTTTTTATCCAAATTTTGACGCCCTATAATATGGGTGCGACGATTATTTATTTATTGTTTATTTATTGGATTTGTGACATGCACACCAACAGCCGAAGCTATGGAGGTGTGCACAGAACAAGTAATAGAAACACGACACATACAAGCGAATAAATACAACATAAACAGGATAATAAAAGACGACACATACAAGCGAATAAATACAACATACACAGGATAATAAAAGACGACACAATAACAAACAAAACAAAACAAAACAAAACAGCAACTGAGATAATCTTAACTAAATGATCTAGAATAGGAAGAATAAACAGGATTATAAAATTACTCAAGATATTAGGGTAATCAAAAAAATTAAAATTTAAAGTTTTTAATAAAATTTTCATATTTATTGAAATTTGAGATAAGTCTGTAAATTAAATCATTATTATTGTGTAAGGAACATAATAGGGATCGAAGGCGGCTTTTGAACTGCGGGACTCGAATACCAGAGTTGTCAAGTAAGTATAAGCAATTAATTTTTGAACTATAGCACTTAAACACAAACAGGGCATCCAGATGGATGCGACGATTTGAAAGAGATTCTAATTTGGGTAATTGATGGTGTCTAGAACTAATTATTTTGAAAAATTTATTTTGTATGGATTCAATTTTGTCACTATCGGTGGTGTTAATACTGTTCCAGATAACTGAGCAATATTCGAGTTTACTTCTAACTAAGGACAAATAAAGAGTAAGAATGGATTCAATATTAGATGCATAGTAAGTTACGTATATAATTTATTAAATAAAAGGTTCTACGGGAAAAGGATACTAAAGAATTAACATGTTGATGAAAGAATAGTTTGGAGTCAAGAATAACACCAAGATCTTTTATAATAAGAGATTTGGAAATTTTTGAGTTGTCAAGAAAATAATCATATTTAACTGGATGAATTTTCCTTGTGAAAGAAATAATTTTTGTTTTATCTTTGTTAAGTGAAACTAAATTCATTTTACACCAATTATCAATTTCAGTAATATCAGATTGAAGAAGCAGACAGTCATTTAAGGAGGAAATTTCTCTGGATATTTTAAGATCGTCAGCAAACAGAAAACCAGTAGTATGATGAAGAGCTTTAAAAATATCATTGATATAAATATTGAATAATAAGGGAGATAAAGTACCCCCTTATGCGATTAAAGAGGGTATTGTATGCCTCAAGATTTATAGAAAAACAAATGGATGGTTAACATATTGAAGCTAAAGTTTAAATAACATTTACATTAAATAATATTTAAATCATAATCTCCATAGAATTTAATTATTATTTAAGATCAAACCGTGTGTTTGTGAAATTTTGGTCTACCAGTTTCGACATCTTTTGTTTATGTCTATGATTGTTTTCCTTCTTTGAAGATGACCTTGGTGTTGCCCTTCTCCTGTGGTCATTCATCATGTAAACATCATACAGGAAAGCTTCACTATAAAGAACATGAAGGGACCAAAAAATAGTTGAGTTTGTTATACTGAAGTTCTTTATACTGAAACATAAGCATTGTTATAAATATGTATACCGATAAACACATGAAACACCTTAAGTGTTTAAGGTTCAGTATCTCAGTCATTTGTCTATGGCCGCTTGAAGAACCTGTTCACATACTCTCTGCTGATGCTTTGTCTATGGTCAGGAGACACATTGTAGGCAGAGATGCCAACCTCAAATCACACCCATCAGTAATGACAATTATATGAAAAAAGTACGCGTAAATCATGCACAATAAATTTTTCCTGAGGAATTATGACACACAAGAGAAAACAAAGAACAATAATATGCAATGAAAAATGTAGGCCTATGTATATGAATACAATGAAAATTAATGAATCGAAGAAAAAAAACTATTTGAACAATACAATCATCTGAATATGTAAGAAATGTCATTAATTTTACAGGAAATTTTCAACCTTCAATTCAAAGTATTCAAAGTTATACTTTTGAACAACAATTGTCTTTTTATTTGCTTCTTTTATCCTGGTTGGATAAGAACTGTCTTATAAACAAACAACAGAAGACAAACAAAAGAACTTGTAAACAATAACTCTGCGTTCGTTACTTTCGTTTTTTCAGATGTAGCGAAAAAACTACGATATGGATTTATTGCTCGTCATGACTATCAAATGTTCCGCCTGTTTCTTTAATTCAATGTGCCCTCTACAGTCATCCCTTCCACCATGTGCAATCGAAAAGTCAAACGTGCATACATTACAAAACGCGTGGTGTTCCAAAACATTTGAAGACGACAAGCATGGCCATTCTTTTGAATAGTTAGGTCTTAGGTCGAAAGTTTTGAAGAATTGCATTCTTTTTTTTATCCCCCAGATACACGCTTCATTTCTACAACCGGCCAGTAGCCTACAACTCACGTAGTTTCTGTTTCCTACCACGTTCGTGCAACTTTGGATTTCTCTCAAAAATTGAAATTAAAAAAATCGAAGGGTAGGTTAGTCACAACATGCTTGTTTTCATTGATTTAGCGGCTGAAGTGGCGTTAATACTGAAACGCAAAACTTCGGAAATCTTCGGAAATTCTTGCAGGGAACCGAAACTACGTGAGTTGTAGGCTTCCCACAACCGGCACTGAAGAACACAACACTATTGAAAAAAGGAAAAAAATTTCACGTCTGTAGACACGACAAAAACAATATGGTGAAAAAAATGAATTTCAAGAAATAAATTAAAACAACACAGGGTAGCCAAAGTACCGTACAAAAATTATCATGATGTTAGTAGCCAACAAACGAAAAGTCCGAGAATATGTACTATTTTTATCGTACAACGGACGTAATACCATTCCATTACTATTTCAAAACACGAGAATTAATCTACTCATGTCGACAGTACATGCGCACACATACTAGTTCCGTTATTGTTTTTGTTTACGTACACGCTGTTACGTTTGAATAAGAAAATTAAAAATAAAGTACAAGTTTTTGGATGGTAATTTTTTTCAAAATTTGCCTCAAGGTTATTCGTTCAAGTGAATATTTTTGTTTCAGGAAGAAACGGACCGTCGTAAAATTCGTTAAGATGAAATAAAATTCAAGGTTATTATATACGTTTTTGGCGGGACCAAACAATGAGTTCGGTTAAGTGAAGTGTTCGTTTAACTGAAGTTCGTTGTACTGGTGCTTTCCTGTAGTTTAATTTTTTATTTCAAATCCACTTGATTATGTGGTGATTTTGTTGCTCCCTACTGCCTTTTGGGTGAGTTTTTTTTGCTTGATTCCTCATGAACCATTTTAAGTATTTATTTTTTAGTGTCTTATATACCTCATAATTCTGAAGTTCCTTTTCAAATTATTTCTTTTGGGCTGTAAATTTTTTATGTTAGCTATGTGCTGTAGTCTTAACAAGCTCAATTTCAATTATATTTTGAAAATCCTTGTTTTTCATGACCCACGTTTTTAAATTATCAGCCCGTAATATTCTTTTTAGTAATTGCTTGCATTGATAAAATATTTGCTTGATACTTAATCCCAATGGTTTGTGTGTTTCCAGCTGAAACGAGTGATTGAATTCAAGGTTCGAACCCACACTATAATGCTCGGTTTATTTGTCATGTTTGTAATCCTGTAATGAAATTGTTTTTTGAGCATTGTGAATAAACTACAGGCTATAATCCACAGCTCACTATTATTTAAGATTGTTACATTACTTACCCAGAGTGTAACATATAAAGTAAAAAAACCTAATTAAATTTTTTTTTGACATGCAAATGGACCCACCTAGAGAATATTCCTTCCAAATTTCATGGCTCTAGACCCTTCCTTCTCTGGTATACGTGAACAACACGCAGACATGCAGGCAGACAAAACTATATACCTATTTTATTAAAGTATATAGCTGTTCCAAAAATGAATCTTTTATTAAATTCTTATGTTCAAGTAAGAATTTGTGAACTTATCAACCATATTTTTTTAAACAACAGATTGGTTCACAGTTTCGAGTGATGAATAAATGAATACAAGTCACCAGTCCCAAGACAATATCACTTTGCCATGAAGTGGAACCACTACACTGCTACGCCCGGAAGTCAAAGATGTACTTGAAGCCCTTGAAGCCGGCCTCGCTGGACGCGAGCGCCTCCTGGAACGCAGCGATGGGCACCAGCGTGTGCGCAGGCACCTTCAGCTTCCCTTCGACCAGCAGGCGAGAGACCTCCGCCAGCATGCGCAGGTGCCGGGGCGAGCCGGCGTGCTTCCGCATCCACGCCGACACCCAGAACCCCCGCCACGTCTGGTCCTCGTAGATGAAGTACGGCGCGAGGGCCGGGACCGGCTGCCTCGACATGGCCCCGTACGTGACCAGCGTGCCGCCGTGCGCCAGCTGCTTGGCCAGCGTCTCCCCGCTGGCGCCGCCGACGCAGTTCAGCGCCAGCTTCGGCCGGGCGACCCCCCCGCTCTCGAAGATCTGCGTGTCCCTTCACACACAACCAGCCACTGCCAGCAAGGAACACGCTCACGTGTCATACAAGTTAACACTTCACTTCCAAGAAACTGAGCATCAAATAACCATGTGATATCTGTTACCACTGAATACCAAGACTTAACAGCACGCACTTTACATCGTTACATCGGTAATCACTGCAGGCTACAGTTTAACATGGTGTTTAACTTCACAGTATCAGAGCTCTAAAGGAAGGGGAAAGGGAAAATCCCTAGGGCACAGGCATCTATCTATCTCTCTCTCTCTCAACACATCTCACTCTACCCCCTCTACCCCACTCTCTCTACCACTCATACACTACATCGCTTCTATACCTCTCTCTACACTCTAATACTCTACCTCTCTCATACTCTACCTCTCACAACCAGCCTCCCCTCCTTTCTACATCTTTCTACCTCTCTCTTCTCTACTTCTCTTTTTCTCTCTCTATCTCTCTATCTACCTATCCTACCTCTTGCGCTATCTCTCTTAACATTTCTCTCTATACCCATCTCTTTCTGCACATCTCTCTCTCAGCCAATCTCTCTCTCTGACACAAAATTTATTGCATAATTTTTTTAATAATGCCATGTCTGATAAATATGTATATGAAAAGTATTCATTTTAGGGGAAAATATTAAATATTTCCTCTTTTTAAAACCTAATTATAATTCGTTTAACAAGTTGGTACTACTTATTTCTCAGGGTTTGCCAAGAGTACCGAATGTATCACATATAAATGCCTCAACACTGAACATGTGATATTTTCCCCTAGACCAGAAATATCATCGCCTGCATTTTTTTAGGTAATTTGTTTCAGGTGTGTTAAGGGGGAAATTTTAGTATGCACCAGAATTCAATGAAATAAACACGCATTACACAACAGAAATTTAATAGTTGAAAGGCCAATCCGCATGCTCGTATCTGCTATAGCCACAAGCCGAAGTCATCAAGATGGCGGACCCACGTGTGGCAACATGCACCTGTATATACTGTATTGATTTTTGCAAACATCGGGGATGTACTAAGTGTATTGGTATGACAAAATAAACTTTATGGTAGTGAAACTATCATGGGATTCATTTTGTTAACTTGAATAGTCATAACAAGATAATACTGTGTTTTATCAAATAATCGCGCCACATTTTATACTAAAATCAAGTTTGAAAAAAGTGGGGTGTGATTTTTATACGAAAAATATATATATTTTTTTTAGATAACATTATTCAAAAAAACCAAACCTATTTATGGACAGTACAATTATTTAAAAAGTAGAGTATACAAAAGCACGCCAAACAATTTAAATTAATAAGTCATGAAAGAAAAACATTTTGTTCAAATTTAAACAGAAAAACGAAAACCGTGACTCGAACGTGAGCCGTAACTAATGCATAACTATTGTCGTCGTACAGACCACAAAATCGCGGGCTATAAAATGTAGTTAACTCAGTTCTAGACAGAATGCGCGCGTTGCATGCAATCGGCGAGCTATTGATATCTATATTTGACTACGTGCGCGCGTTCTACACGGGAATTAACATAACCAAACATGAATGATGGCAACTAGCGCTGGCTAAATTTTTAAAAGTGGTACACTGCATTTAAAAAACTCTTTAAAAGAAAATTTACACACCATACAACTTCGTATTTTCGTTAATTAAATAAGTAAGTGGTAATGTTCGAATTAATATTAGATTTCAAATTTAAAATGCATTGTTTTATACAGGAAAAATAACTACGCAAAGCGCTCTGAATTTAATAGCGGGACCAAAAACATCATGCGACGTTTACGCGAAAGTTTTTTATCCAAATTTTGACGCCCTAAAATAACGGTGAGACAATTATGAGATAAAACACGGTAATTGCAAATTTAAAAATACTTATAATTTATCAAGCCATGAAAATTGTGTTGAAACAAACATGGGGTCAAAGATATTTAACATTTTGTTATTTCTCAAAAGCATTAAGAATGCAGCACTATATATGCAGGCTAACAATTTCTTGTGTCTCTACAGTCTACAGTATGACAAACGCTGCGCTATCCCTACATTTCAATGTTAACTAAGGATTGTCAAAATTGTAATGCATATTTTTGAAGTTGTTATTATGTATTTCTTTCAGTGACTAGAAAGTATAACATATAGTAGTAATAAAGGATAGTTGTACTATCATAAGTTTTATTTTTTAATGCCTATGGGCGATGTAAATTCAGCCATGTTACGAAAGTAATTTATACAGAGAAATCACGTGGATCCGCAATAGTTTTGAGTTTTTTTGAGACTTCCGCAGATGTCAGCACCGTATTTACATATTTCCATCTAGTTTACTTCCATTTCACTCACGAAATTACTTCTACCAAATGCTGTATACAGAGAGCCAAGATATTTATATATCAAAATTAAAACAGTGATGTGGGCACAAATTATGTCATAGTATGCTTTTAAAACTAAACTCCTTTAATAGCCATGTAAAACGTGTAATTTGGTCCACACATTTTGTCAGGAGTAGCAACCTTCATGCCAAACTTCTCAGCAGGTGAATATTCATGGTGGAACAGATAATATTGGGTAACAATATGTGCATAGCAGAACCAGGCTGAATGTCAGCTATGACAACCCATGCCAGGAGCAGGCTACCAGCTCCAGCAGTCAAGTCACTTACACTACGTACAGTAGAGGCCAAAGGGCCACAGAAATTTCTTTTTAGTTGATCAATAAGAACCTCAAAGGTTAGTGTTTTATCATATATGTAATTAGTTTTATATTTTTTTTAAGCATAAACTTTACCCACCATACTACAGTAGAACCCCGATTTTGCGAACACGGATTTAACGAAAACAGTGATTTAACGTAAAGGTTTTCAGGAACCATTAAAAAAACACCAATTTATTAAAATAATAATATAGATTTCCAAAAAATGAAATTAAATAGTAATGGAATCTTATTAAAAATTACACTTTGTGGTGTCAGTAATAGAATGGAGGTACTATATATTAATATGTGCCTTTGCATCATCTGTCCAAATACGAAAAAATTAAAAAAGTTGTTCAAATTGCTTAAAAACTGCGGGCGCTGTAACTGAATTGCGTAGGTGCGTGCCATTGCGCGCGCCTGGATAGATAGACTGTCCGCGACACATGACGTCATGAAGGGTTTCTTTGTCCGCATCCCCCTCCCCCTCTTCTATGCCTGGCTTGACTCACCACGTTATCTTCCAAACACGCCCGCATAGTAACAGTGCTAGCCAATAATCACACGTTTCCAAATATTTCCTTTCCCATCCTCCAGGTTTTTTCAACTTGTGACCACGTCACACCAATACGCCATTATCATTATTCTCTAGAGGTGTAAAAGTAACGAAAAAAGCGTCCCCGTATGTATTCGTTACTATAACAATTAGTACTCGTTACTATCTTATCACGTTACATTACTCGTTACTTCTGATACCGCATAACATGCTATGTTATGTTGCAGCAACGAAGCGAGTCGTATTGCGTACGCGTACAGTATGACGTCGCGTAAATAATAATAAATAGAATATAAACAATTAACAATATTTGATAATTAACAGTTTTTGTTAACCAAGAAACAATTAAATCTCATTAGAGCGGCTTTTTTATACTATCTCTTTTAAGATAAGAACAAAAAAAAACCGTGAAAATACGCGATAATAAAAACATATTTCTAATTTGTAAACAATACTTTCTTACGTTGTTTCTGTTCCAATCTCAAACTTTGTCTACACACACAATACCTTTAATAAACAGTAAAAAACTTTAACGACGAATTTCCAAATTATACTTTACTTAATAAACAAACATCGTTCTTTGTTACGCAAATTCATCGAATATGCGCGCGCATGCGTAAAACATACGAAAAATGCGAGTAATGAGATGCAGCCGTGTGTAACGTTTCGTTACTCGTTACTAGATGGCGCACCTGTTACTCGGTACCGAATACATACGGTTTGCTACAGCTTTATTATTCTCAGTTCTCAGTAAGAGCTTTGTGCGCGGTGTTTAGTTTTTGGAATACGTTTTTTATAAGTGCTGCGCAGCTCAGCGAACAAAGAGAGTCAGCCGGCGGCTACGCCGCGCCGTAATAGCAGCTGACCGAGTACAATGACCTTTCTCCGCGTACGGCGCGCTATTGACGGAAATTTTCCATTAATTTGCGGCCAATTTTTTTATTTTTTACTGTGACGCAATGTGTATGTAGCTCGTATTTGTTATAAACGCTGCAGGTTGCGACTGTATTTTAATACACTTTAACGTATTTCTTACACTTTACATATTTTTAAACTTTTATTTTATGCCTCATTTTTCACGGTTTCTGAAAATCTGTATGTACGACCGAGGTGTACGTACGAACCGGGGGCCGTACGAGCGGGATTAAAAGACGTTGAAGATGTAAAGTTGACGAAGTCTGAGATAGCACGGCAGCACAAGATATCAGCGTCGACCCTGTCTACGATATGGAAACGGTAGGGACGCGATTATGAGTGCGGGGGTCATTGAAAATCGGAAAATCGGATTTAACGAAACATAAATTTAGAGTAAACATTTTCGGTAACCATAGCACTTCGTTAAATCGGGGTTCTACTGTACTTATGTATTAATATGTTCAGTTATTCACTGAAAACATGTTTCCCATTCATCAAAACCTAAATTACCTTGATGAACTAATATTTGTGCATGGAATATATATACTTTATACTTTGCATAGTTAACAACTAATAATGATGACAAATATGTTTCAAATATATCATTTTTGTACAGCATAACATTCTACTTTTTTCACTATTTTGTGACTTATATTTTGCTAACGTGGTGCTATTAACACATAAAAATTTTAGTAATTGTTTAAAACAAAAACAATATTTGTATTTTGAAAAATGTATATTACCACTGGAAAGACACAGCTACAATTTCTTTAGCCTTCCTAAAGTGGGACACAAGTCTTGACCAAAAAAAAAACTTTTATTGGACTGATGGCAGTTGCTCCCAAAAGCTACTCAAATTACCTAAGTAATTTTTAATTTATCATCATAACACATTTCATTAAGGGAGGCGACACTTCCGCAATTTTCGCAAATGCTTCGCACTGACAAAGGCTGTGCAACATACTAAGTGTTTCTGCCGAAAAGACAGACTAGAGGGCGACATATAGCCACGGTGTTTACTTCCAGAGTAATCATGCTGGCAGCAGCGTGGCTGGACTGAAGTAGGTAAGGTGCAATGGTGTGCACATGATTGTGGTCACAGACATGAAAGTGACAGTCCCCTCACCTGAGCTCTTCCTCGGTGAGGACGTACGAGGCACCCAGGTCCTCGAGGTGCCGCCTGAGCTCGCCGATGTCCGGCCGGTCCCGGACCACGTTGACGGTGCGGTAGCCCCAGAGGCTGCTCAGCTGGATGACGAACTGTCCGCACGAGCTGTTGGCCCCGTTCTGTACCACCACGTCGCCCTTCTCCAGGGTCACCAGGTCCTTCAGCATGAGGTACGCCGTGAACGGGTTCACAGACATCGTGGCTGCCTCCACCACGCCCAGCTCCTTGGGGATCTGTGACCGAGCTGTCTCGTGCAGTATGAGGTAAGTATGACATTATCAGACACGCCACATCTTGAACTAACCTTCAGTTTTGGGAAGGTGGCAAGCAACAAAGAAATGGTTTGCATGGTCTGATCTTTTTTTTTTTTTGGTACTATTCACACTACTTCCTTATTATCATTTCTGGTAAGTTTTTTTCCCATGTAGCCATTGCTACATATATATTTTTTACAAATTTTTTTTTGTAAACACAAGCTAACGCATCAATTTTTGGTGACAGCATTTTTGTAATATATGTAAATCTCTTAATTATGTAGAACGTTAATTAAAAAATAAAAATGAATGTTTTAAACAGAATTATTGCTCAGTTCACTTCCGATGAGCGGTTATTTCTGCTCGTATTCGCTGGGGTATAGAAAAGGAGAAAAAAACTGACAAAATACCGAAAATCATGTTGGTGTTTGGTGTTGCACTTTAATTGCCCTGGGACTAAAAAAAAAATTCATCATCAAAAATCCAAATTCAAAGTGGTTTACAAAATTATGTGAGTTTTTATAAACAAATTACAGTGAGCAATGTAGTTGATGTACCTGTGCTTTGCCACAGCAGTCTACACGCAGAACACACACAAAGCTCATGGCTGCACCTCAAAACAAAAATAAACAACCGATGCAATGGCTGTTGCAGCCATAGAGACACAGAAGGCATCAACAAAGCAAAAATCCATTGTAACTGTTCAAATTTTCAACTCAATCAGATGAATGATGTTCAAACGCGTAAGTACAAGACGAACACACATACATTAATTTTTCAAAACAAGATAAACAAAATAAATATAATATGAAATAGACCTACTATTTGCAGAATCATGTCTATTTTTATGTCAGCAACCTAAAACCTTTTCAGTTATAATTTCCACATGATATAGTGGGCAGTCTTCAACTGTTCATATTTTAATGTGTGACTATAAACTGAAGTGAGCAGTAATAATAATAATAAAAAAGTAAGCATAATATGCTGCCGGAAATAAACTTTGCTAACTTTCAGTACAAATGCCGTTTATTTGGATACATTTTAGTGATTTTCATCTTTTTTGTCACGTGTCGTATGCAGCAACAAACTAGTTTACAAACTCAGTCACATAATTTGATGGTAATACTGGAGCCAGATGGCATTTCACAGTAAACACCCACGCATCTCAACATACTGGAATATCAAAGTTTACATGTTAAATTAATATAAATATATTTCATTGCCATGAATAGAAATACTGAATTCTGATAATCTGCTCAGCACCCGAACACACATTTGTAATTCTTTACATTTTCTTTATAGCAACACAGCAAAAGACAATGGTCAAACTGCTGGTGTCTAATGCCATTCATGATGCAACTAGCAAGGCAACAGGGAATTATGTTTACCTAATTATGTGAACACCAATGTTTAAAACCTCCATCTAAATATATTAAAGTAACTTTTAACATTGTTGCTACATACTTTCAACGATATCTTTATCTTGTTTACCAAAACAGGATGGAAAAATCAGAAAAAAACATAGGATAAAAAAATGGGGGTTATGATCTCGGGTTTCCTGTCACCGTGACAGTCAGTGATCCGACCACTTCACAACTTGAACTTGTACGTATCAATCGGTTCTATTAATATTCTGTTTCCTTTTCCATACAGGGCAATTTCTTTTTAACTGCAATAAAGAACTGCGTACTTCAAACTATTTGTAAAAATAAAAATAGTTACAGTAGAAGATAATATGATCCTACTCACTGAAAGAATGTGAAATTATTCTGAATGGAGCAGTTTACTTTAAAATTTTGTTTAGGAAAAAATAAAACACTTAAAGACTGATATCAAACTTGCACTGGAATTACGTCCCAAGATAAGCCACGGTGGCTGAGTGGTCAGATCACTAGCTCACCTCCCTTCATGGCTGTCCAGATTCAATAACAGGCGTGATCAAACACATGATTTTACCTAAGCGGGAAAAAATGGTGGATATGGCCATTTTCCACAAACATTTGTTTAGTCTTCTATTCCATATTGCTTTTTTACTCCTCATGTCACTCTACTGACCTTGATTTCCAACCCTCACCTCCAGGGGCGCAACAACTAAATTTCCAAAAGGGGGGGTGGGGGGCAATATACCTTTTTATAAAGAATTATCGATCCCCCCTATAGAAGCGAGGGGTTCTCCCCCGGGAAAATTTGTATTTTAAGGTGGAAAATGGTGCTATTTAAGCAGTTTTACTCTCTAAAAATTGATTACACAGCACTTTCTTTGCCCCCGTTTGCCCCCACTTCAAGGTTTCAGAGGGGGGGCAAAATACCCTTGCCCCCCCCCCCCCACCCCCCTGTTGTTGCGCCCCTGCTCACCTCAATGCTACGGCCTCGGACACAAGTCGGTGTTATCTGTGAGAACGTTAGCTTGTGGTTTCAGTGTCCCACGACCCCGAGTTTGGAGTACAGGCATGGGCAACACCGCAACACACCTTGAACACGCGCTTGGCGTCGCAGACAGCGTGCGTGCGCCACGTGCCCCAGTTGACGCCCGTCTGCGCCACGACGCGGTCCCCGGGCCGTAAGTCGCCCACGGCCGAGCCCACGGCGACCACCTCCCCCACTCCCTCGTTCCCCGCGACTGCCGGCAGGGACGGCTTGTTGGGGTACAGTCCCTTCAGCGCGATCACGTCTGCCGGGTTGATCGGGGCTGCCAGCATTCGCACCAGCACCTGAAGGGCGACACACATTTACATTTGACACTACACCGTGGTCAAGTCAAAAACTATACAGTAGAACACTGTCATAATGTTTTTCAAGGAGCTTAAAGAAAAATACATTACAGGCAGGAAATAGCAATTCACCACTTGTCAGTGTTTGAACTTTTTTTTCAATGGTCTCATCAAACGACGTAAACAAATTCAATGTTAAAACCACTGATGGATACACTCGAAGCTTGAATTTGCTTAACCAAGCCAACAATTTTTTAAACTTCATCGTGCTTCTTTTAAAGACACACTGCCCCATTTATGTAAAATTGTCTCAAAATTCGTGATGGTGATGTTTAGAGTGAGAATGCCTAGTTCCAATTCCATTGCCACTTAAAAATGTGTAATTTTGTGATTCTTTACTAAGATTGAAATATATTAAAATCTTTAACAGCAACTGAAAACTTTTTTGACATTGCAGAATAGTTGGCAAACTAAAATAATATTTGACTATGTAAGTATATCTGAAAATACACTAGAATGACAATTTTTCAAGACAAGGAAGGGTTCCAACAGGCCCGAAACTACAAACGTTATGAACCTTTCATATGTCAAATACAAAATGTCAGCCAGCACTAATGTGTATCACTAGTGTTCTGACACAGATTTTGTTGCATACAACCCCATTCAAACAATCTACATCTATTGTATAGCAGTGATTGTAGAAAATTGTATGTACAGTAGAACCCTGTTATAATGTTTTTCAAGGGAGCACAAGAATAAAACATTATAAGCAGGAAGTCTCAATTTAGCACTTAACAATGTTCGAGCTTTGTACCAATGGACTCACCAAGCTATGTAAACAACTTTAATGTTAAAACCAAAGATAGTATACTTGAAACATTAATTTTCTGAAACAAGCCAACAATTTTTCAACTTCGTCTTGTTCCCTGGCTAAATTTTGTTTGTCTTTAAAGATACACTGCCACATTTTTTGTAAAATTGTCTCACGATTCATGATGACAACATTAAGAGTGAGAACGTCTACTCCTTCGCCACCTGAAAATGTTTAATTTGGGATTCCTACGTATGAATGAAAAAAAATTATTTGTAAGCAATAGAAAACACTTTTAGTTATGCCCTCGCTCAATGGTTGGCAACTTAAATATCGTAGGACTATGTACGTGCATCTGAATACCCAATGGAATGGCAAGGAAGAGAAGAGTTGTCTAAGGGTGCCAACTGACATGTAACTATGAACATTGTGTACCTTCAGTATATTGCATAAAATTGTATTTTAACAAACTTCATGTATTGTATGGCAGTGATTGTAAACATAAACATACATAAAGGAAACTTTTTATCGTAAGTGTTGGAATAATTTGGTTTTAAAATATTTTTTCCCCATTTATTGACTGTTAGAAAGCAAACATTATAAGCAGGAAATTACACTATTTATGAAAGTTATATGCAGGAAATAAATACATTGTCCTTATGGGGGAAATATTGGGACTTTAAAAATATGACATTATAAGCAGAAAAACATTATATGCAGGAACATTATAACAGGGTTCTACTGTATTGAATTTTAGAAAGCAAAGGTTATAAGCAGGAAGTGCACCATACGTGAAATGTTATATGCAGAAAATAATACATTGACTTTATAGGGAAAATGTTGGATTTAAAAAAAATGATGTTAAAAAAGGGAACCTCTTTAAGCAGGAACACTATGACAGGTTTATACCTAATTTTCCCAACACTTTCACTAAGACAAAATCAAAAATGTATAAATTTTAGTTTTCATTAAAATAATCAAATTAGAAGAACATTTAATTTTTACTTACAATGAAAATAAATCTAATAAACATAATCAAAATGATTGTGTATATAAATAAATATAAAGAAGAGTTTGTGTTTGTTTAATTGTTTGTTTGTTGAATGTTTTTTTAAACAAAAATAATTTTTTATTCCGAACTTGATGAAATTTTACACATCTAAACTTCAAAATAAGTAAAATGTCAGTGTCTATATCAGAGTCCTAAAAACAATCCCTATTTCCCTTTACCAACCCTTAAAGCATAATTCTGGTACTTCTTGGTGAACTTTTGCACAACTGCCATTTAAAATAAGAATAATACTATCTTCATCTAATTGTGAAAAAATTGTCTCTACAACCTTTATGGAAACAAATCTCATTGAGTCTGAAATAAAAGTTAGTACATATCTGCAACAATTAATGTTTTTAAATATGTATTCTTTTTATTTTGTATAGGCCTATATTAATGATTTTAAAACCATTTCTGTAATTATTTAATTGTAATTTTCTAGAGTAGCCTACCTATGTGCTCTTATAAAATTTTTATATAAAATTCTGAAAAATGCATTTTTAAGTTGCTCTCATACTTTTTTGATGACTAATAAACAGCATTGAGATTTTGAATTAATTTACCAATAGTACACTGTTTTTAACAGTTGATAAAGTTGTGTTAGCTACATTTAAACTGCTGTTAATTGTTGTAAATGGTTGGTCAGTTTAAGTTAGCGACACTATAAACACATAAAGGTGTTTTTTGGGACAGAAGTATAAAAAATACAATTTTTCAGATTTTATCTTTTTTTTCAGATGAACACCTATTCTAGGAGAAAAAAACTTTTTTTTTTTTTTTTAGATTGTGAAAACTTGTTTTGATTATGAATACGTACCGGTATACTGTTTTCATACAAATGTATGTAGTATGAATAAATTACTCTACAACAACAATAGAATGGAATTTAAATTTTGCGGGCATTCTTAAAACCAAGCCTCTAGGATCACTTTAGTCAAGAATCGCCAGTGTTCGCCATGTTAAAAGGCATGAGTTTCCTATATTGTTCTAGTAAAATATTTGACATTAGTTATAGCACTGAGTTGCCACTCTTTATCTTCCTTGCTTTGTGACAGTGATTTTTTTTAGTAGTGCCAAGTGCAAACTTCTTACGGGCGATAGCACGTAACCTGATGTAAAAAATTAACTGTCATTACGTATATTAAATGTTCTAATTCCTTTTTTACATCAAGTTACGTGTTATGCCATGTAACAAGCCAGCACTCAGCACCTCCATTATGGTAAAAAATATGGGTTTGGATACACAGTAGGGACTCAGCTTATGTATCTATACTAATATTATAAAGCTGAAGAGTTTGTTTGTTTGTTTGTGTGTTTGAACGCGCTAATCTCAGGAACCACTGGTCCGATTTGAAAAATTCTTTCAGTGTTGGATAGTACATTTATCGAGGAAGGCTATAGGCTATATTATATTATTAATAACATTAGGGATCCTTACTAAAAGTCCAATTTAGAATCAAATGTGTTGGAGGGGGTTAGATACAACATGCAGTACACGTACAAAGTGTGTGTTGACAATGCCGCAGGCGCTAGAAGTTTATTTCCTATTGCCTATTGCCTATTAACATTGTTGCCACGCACTAGAGGCCTTATCATTCTTAATTTTCCCATACAAGTAAAAAATACCTGTGTGATTTAACAACGAAGCAATCAGTACCCTCATAAGAGTTCAATTAGTATTTAAATACTTTTTATCACTTTAAATCACATACCTAAACTATTGTTTTTTTTCCTCTCTCTGTGTTTAATTTGTTTTTTTATTGCCCTTTTTTTCAAGTATATATATATTTTACAGACTTGAAACTTCACAGTAATGTTCCTTATGTTACGCAGGATGACATTTTCCGAAAATTAGATCCCATGGGTGGTTAAAACCAGGCAACAGTGGGTACTTTGTCTGCATGAGAACAGGATTTTGTATTGTTCATGCCTTCTGCGTCTCCATGGCAACGGGCATCGCACGGCAGTGGCATACACACAAGGAGGGGCATGTATAATGAGCGGCGCAAGAGTGATCTGCCTGTAGACTGCCGTAGCGAAGTACGGGTACATCAGTTGTACGTTGCATGCACAAGTCGGGAAACCATCGGTGCTATTCATTATCTCTCCGGTACATTATACAGCATTGTAATAAATTTTCACTGAATTTTTTTTTTATTTACCATTACTGTAAATGGGAGATGTGGCTTAATTTTTTTCCATTAGTATAGCCGTGCGAAGCCGGGTCGGGCAGCTAGTAGTTATATATGGAGACCCACAGGATCAACAAAACAATGTCAAGGCTTTGGAATGTAAACCATACACAGCAATTTTTCAGAAACCAGTAGGGAATTATTAATGCTGTTTTCAGGGTGAAACAAGAATGGTCTGTGGTACTGAAAAACTCCCTTTACGGGAATCATTATTTTATTTACGGTAAAGCCACGTCGCTACAATTTTACCACTTCTCTTCCCCTTAAAAGTAAACTTTAAAAATTTCAAAACAGCAAAAGTGCTACGAATGACTTAGGTACTTACTTCATTTGGCTTTGGTGGATGCAGCTCTTCATGTTCTAGTTTTAAAATTTTCGCCGGATTACCAAATTCACAAAAAACTAGCTTCTTGGATGAAACAGACATCTCTCTCAAAATATTTCTTGAATAACGTAACACGAAAGAACACAGTCCTCAATTACCTGCAACCATAGCCTGCAACTGATTTTATCTGGACCTTATCTATAATTAATTGTACTTATATTATTACCCATGCTTTGTAACCTGAAAAGTACATTGTTCGTGGTTTTGGACTTTGCCAGAAAATGCCCAAATAATTCACTATCATGTAACTTCGGCTTTTTTTTTTGTAGACCGGTAACAACACGGGCATATTTATGTTTATAAACTGTAGCATTAAGTTTGACAATGCATTTGAATTATGTGATGCTTATCAGGTCAGTAATTTATTAATATCCATAATTTGTATTTTGCTTGGGAAGCCTAAGATGTACGGAAAGCCTACGATTTTTTTTTCCTAACCTAAATTAAAACTAAGTGTGTTTGGGAGGGGTCTGGATTAGGGACAGAATCTAAGTGCGTCTCAGGCCGAAGCCTATACGCTCTAATCATGCAGGGGTTAGCCATGCGGGAGAGGGTGCATGCATCGTGTGCTAGGAGGGGATTGGCCAGCCATGGCAGCGATTGGCGCCATGACTAACTCCCCTCACTGACTATTCTAGACTAAAACTAGATAAGTTGGGCCCAGGTAAAACCTGCATAGACACAGGGAAAACCCTGGGCACTTACATGCAGGATGCAACATTTCATGCATTAATTACATGCGGGTTGGCTACGGGAATTGAAGGATGGCTCAGGAAGAAGAGTTGGAAGAGTAGAAAATATCTACTAAGCAAGGGCGGGCACTTGGACATTTTTGTCCGCATTTGGGGGTTTGGGCATGACTGGTTTTTAGGGGGCGACTTTCGTCGTTTCCCGCCAGGCTGCCAGCCAGCCAGGTGAGCTGAAAGAAAAGAAAAGGTACATCTTACAACTATAAGTTATATGGCCGCAGCACCCAGGTTGCCCCAGTTACCACGGCCATGTATGCCCGACACATTGTGCTGCCAGCCTGGGCATGTCAATCATTGGCTAGTCCAATGTTGATTATTTGCACCGCAGGACGTGGTCAGGCACATGGTCGGACACCTATTCATCGATAGTGAGTCTGCTCACTTAATAATTAAGAAATAAACATTCCTATAAAGGGCCCCACACACGATCAGTCCAGCTCGCAGTTCGGACTGAACAGTCTGAACTGTCAGTTCGGACTGAACTGAAGCCTTCCCCACACACGATCAGTCCAGGCCTTCAGTTCGGACTGTCAGTCCGAACTGACAGTTTGGACTGATGTGAAGGTAACCTACACACGATCAGTCCTGTGGTTGTTATTGTATCGTTTAGACATAGAATATGGAAGAAACTTTGGATGTTGCAGTTGTAGTTGCACTTAAAGCTAGAAAAAAAAGAAAAAATAGCAAAACGAAAAGGAAGTGTTGGGTGAAGGATTGGTTATCAAAGCGAGGTCAGTATTCCCATGTAAATATACTGCAAGAGTTGAAATTTCATCCAAAGGACTGGCAAAACTATTTGCGTATGAATGAAGAAATATATCTTGAACTTTTGCATATGGTGTCTCCATTCATTCAAAAGACAAATACGAATATGAGAGATGCCATATCGCCTCATGAACGACTAACTGCTACGTTAAGATTCCTAGCAACAGGCAGATCTCTTGAAGACTTGAAGTTCTCTACTGTAATATCCCCTCAAGCCTTGGGAGGAATTATTGAGGAGACCTGCATTGCTATCTTCAAAGTTCTGAAGAAGGAATATTGCAAGGTAAATTATACATTGACCATGGTAACATCAGAAATCAAACCTCCGCACAGGATCGTGGATAAACTAAACACGTTTAGAAAACCAATGAAAAATGCTAAAGTGCGTGATTACACAGCAGTTGTTTAGAGTGTGTCGACTGTCATCAAACTAATGAGTTGTGGATAGTATTTTACTGAGCAAGTGTACATCTGTTATCTAATAGCAGTCACCATTAATTATAAAACAATTAAATATTTACATGTTGAAAATTTTAGTTTTTGCGAAGGTAACAGCCGAAATGCCGCTTCGCACGCTTGTTTACAGGTGGAACGAGAACTGGCCTCGATCGAAGCATTTTAGACTGCGTAAAACCGCGCGATAGACTTTAATTTATTCATGATCCCATAATTAGGATTTGATTTCTGATGTGACCACAGCCTTTGTGGCTGTATACCAGTATTTATAATTATTTTTGCACAGTGATTCGTTATGCTAGAGTCCATATAAGGAAGCCAACAACTAACTAACACATTCGTTACCATTGTAAATGCCTTTTTATTATTTATGTGACTTCGTTTTGACCAATTATTTTCAGAAACACTAGGATATGCTGTTTTGTTATTTATTTTTATTTTTACCCAGACTCGACAGCAACATGCACGAAAGCAAATGCACACTCTAGTTCATAATAAAAATTTTAGTGTAGTAATGTACTGCAGATTAGTTATTTAAATACCACTATACTTTCATCCTTGTACAGATTAAAATGTAAGTAAGTAATTAGTCAATGTGTATCTATATTTGTATAGTGTGTTGTAATTAGTTATAAAATAGCTTAAAGAATAAACATGCAAACATTAAATAACTAAACGAGTGTTGCATTATCACATTTATTTGTTTGTTACGCTACAATGACATGGAAACACACTAACAAATATTTCACCAAAACAAAATGTAATAAAAAACATACTTCAATTCCAATACATCTTCAATTTTTATGAAATGCTCATGATGGAAATGTTTCAGAGCTTTCTTGTGATTCCACAATTTCAATCTGGGGACCTTCAAGAACAAGATCAGGTGGCATAAACTGCGAGTGAAACATCTGGAAGGTGGTGTTAGGATTCTGCAACGAAACAATTTGGCTGCCTCTGTTCAAATTTCCCATCTGAGCTTCGAAAATGGCATCATTCATTAGCTTCTCTGCGAAAATTCTTTGGGAAGGTTGCAGCTCACAAAGTTTCGCAGCAATATGTTTGCCAAAAATATCATGTTGATCCTCACGTTTGGCATTTTCAAGACGTTCCCCCACCAATGTTAGGATCCTGTCGGATTCGTCCTGCTTTTTCGGGCGTTTTAATCGAGGGGTTGGTCTCACTTGCTCGTCACTACTGGCAGATGTGCATTCTGGAGGTGTAATATGTTGTCGCACACCTGAGGCAGTAGGAGTTGATTCGAACGAACATGCATTTTGTGAAGGATCGTCCAAAACTTCATCCTATAAAAACAAAATATAAAGTATTTTCAATGTATATTTCATTATATAAAACCTAGTTTTCTAAAGAAGGCATACTCTGAAATATATGTACGTGAATTGTGCCTGTTTTATGTTTCCAGTTTCCTTCGTGTGAAGAAGATTGGAAAGATATCGCAAAGGGCTTCCAAAACAGATGGAACTTCCCCCATTTCATTGGGGCAATAGATGGCAAGCATGTTGCCATTGTCCCGCCACCTAGTTCTGGATCATATTTCTATAACTACAAGGGGTTTAACAGCCAAGTTCTTCTGGGGATTGCTGACTCGGATTACAAGTTGATATACTTTGCCTTTGGAACGAATGGCAGAGTTTCTGATGGGGGTGTTCTCTCCTATAGTGACTTTTACGAGAAACTGACAAGTGGGAATTTACATCTGCCAGAGCCTTCCTTAGTAGACAGTTACAATCTACCCTATGTTCTCATAGGAGATGAAGCTTTCCCTCTTAGGGAGGAATTGATGAAACCATTTTCAGCAAAGCAACTCACTCAAGAAAGGAGAGAATGCAACTACAGATTTTCACGGGGGCGAAGAATAATAGAAAATGTTTTTGGCATTATGACTGCAAGGTTTGGTGTTTTCCAGAAGCCTATTCACTTAGGCTTGCATAGGATTAAGGCTGTTGTTTTTGCATGTTGTGCACTGCACAATTATTTACGTACCAAATCATCATCTACCTACACCCCTCCTGAATGTTTTGATACCGAGTCTGAAGAAACTGGCACCATCATCCTTGGATTACAACGAAACCAAAGTGAAAAACTTCATGTCAACAAGACTGGAGCTGCAAGTACTGCTGCTACACAAATAAGAAATTTATTTCTTGACTACTTTAATGGTAGTGGTCGAGTCCCATGGCAGGAAAAATTTGCGTCTTGAAATTTCTATGTGCATGGGACTGGCCCAGCAAATAAGGTTATAATATGATTTTTAAATTTGTGATGTATTTTAATAGGGATTTATTGTAATTGTAATTGTGTGTGCTATGTACTTACATTTTCTGATGACATTATCAATAGTTTATTATTTTCTGATTCATTTCATGAATGATTTGTAAAATATACTAACCAAGGGTTCAAGAGCAAAATTATTGACAGCAGATTGTTTTTTGTAAATAAACTTAATACAGATATATGATATTTATGTGCCACCCACGTAACACCACTGTTGACTAGGATAACAATAACATGATTGTAGGTAGACTGTTTATGAAATTAAATAGCTATCTCCATCTTGCACTAACAGACTTTGATATAACGTTCATTAAGGACTACATCGCTCGTGAAAAGTACAGGGCTTTCATTGATTATTTTGCATACCTACACTAGGAAAATGTAAAATGATACTTCCGGACATGGGCGTAGATCCCGAGGCCCCCCCCCCCCCTCCCTCATCAAGGAATCAAATAGACCCTCTCTGAGGGGGCTCGCTTGCACTTGCAAAATGGTAACTGTGAAATGGGAATGATAAAAGTTTACAGATTTTCGCCCATGATTCCGCAACCATAATTTACAAACTATGCGGTAAAAGTAAATTACAAAATACACAAGTTTGCTTACCTCACAGTCACTGTCGTTTAAGTTTGAGGATGCGTCCAATGGGATTTCTTGGCAGTGTTGTCAGGTCTACCACTCACCAAAGCAGGAGATTGAACCGTGAAAAAACAGTAGAAAGAAGTAGATATCCTAAACATATAGCTTTCCTTTACAATTCATTTAGTAAATCTATTTTTTACACACATTTACTTTTAAATTAATAAAAAACTTGTTTCATACACATTACATATTAAGATACACAAACCACAAGAAAAAAAAATTATTTTCACTGACCATATAAAAAACAGATGAAAACAAAAAGTTGCTTGTAGCCTGCTCCTTCTTCAATTACCAAAACGTCAGTCATCATTATTATTATCATCATCATCATCATCATCACTGTAATACATTTTGTTTTGAACTCTCTTAATTATTGTACTAGTTACATCAAAAGAAAAGCATTCGGATTTAGAAACTAGTCTCTGTCTTTGAAGATAGCCTGTTCCTGGTTTTCGTTTTCATCAAATTAACTGCTGAAAACACTCGTTCCGCTGTAGCACTCGAATGGGGTAGACTCAAAAGACTCCAAATAAATTTGGCTAGTAGAGGAAATACCTGGTTGGAGTCTGCGTATGATTTTTTACGGACACTATCCTAGAAATCCTTCTCTGTGTCTTTACTACTACCACCAATTTCCGTATTACGTAGCAATCGCCATTCTGTATCGAGTTGTTGGAGCTCATTTTCTTTTATTAATCTTGGAAACCGGGAAGCCAGTGGTGCAATAGATTGACAAGTTGATATTTTAGTAGGATCTAGCACTTCAAGCATAGTGAAAATAGGATCATTGAAAGGAAAACGATCTGTAATCTGTTTCACAGATTCAATGTAGAAATCTAGGCAATGCAATTTCAGAAGTTTCACATGCTGCTCAGAAAGTTGTTTTTTTGACAAAGAAATATTAAATTTTGCCCCAAAATAGACATTTTCCAATGGCAGAAAAACTGTAGGCTCTTCATAATCAACTTTATCTACATCTATGGATCTTACAATTTCTGGTTTAACATAGCACTCGAGGAGAGTTTTTAATACAGAAACTACACTCGGCCTCAAATTTTGAATTTGTGGTTGCTCACTCCGCATTTGCTTGTTCAGGATATTGAACATATGCAAAACAAACTGAATAAACTCAAGATGCACATGTTTATCAGACTCTACATGTATAATTAATGTACCTTTACCTCCAGAAGCAATGCTAATATCACAGTTAAATGACTTACAATATGCAAAACCGCATCCTTTCTTGCTAGACTGTAACCAACCCTTAAACAACTCTTCATTTTCCCACTCACGTTTGTACTTCTGAGAATACTTCACCTTTTTACTCATAGCAAATCATTAATAATAAATTCAGTGTTATCAAAAATCAAAATCCATTCGTAATAAACGACTGCACACTTTGTCCGTGACACCACATCATTCGAAATTATTACAGGCGATCGCGAGACAATAACAGAAACATAAACTGTTTCACTTCAAAGCACACAAATCTGATGACTGATAAACCAAGTACCGACAGGCGACACTGACATGACACGATGACGACACTCGACAGACGAACGAGACGAGTCACGAGTGACGACAGCTCTATCTAAACTTAAAATGTCGCCGGGGGGGGGGGGGGGGGGACTCCCAGAAAACGATACGCTCATGCCACAGCCACACACCACTAACGAGGGGAAAGACCCTTAGGTAACTATCAGAGATTCGATTTAAATGTATCTCGCAGTAAATCGATATATCGCAGTGTGACACTAAAATTTGAACTGTTGCAGGCTAGAAAACTCAAGAACATAAAAATATACACTTTTTAGTTAAAATTAAAGCAGTTTTTGTTAATTTTAATAAAAAAAATTGTCGAGGCAGGAAAAAGCAGTAGATTTGCTTGACTTTTCGCTTTTTAGCAGTAGAACAGTAGATTTTTTAAAAAGCAGGAGATCTACTGCAAAAACAGCAGACCTGGCAACACTGTTTCTTGGTCGGTCAAAAAGATCAAATGATCATAGTACCATAACTTTGGTGCAAAAACATCGTCACTTCCTGAACCACTTCTTTTGGATTGTACTACTTTTTTATGTGTTTTGCGAAATGCGCTCCTCAAACAGTTTATTATTTTCTTTACTGTGTCTTTGTTTGCATCGGGCTCAATGGTTTTTACCTGCTCAACTAAGATTTCATAGGCAGAGTTCTTTTTTGTGTTGTTGTGGTAAGAATTACTTTTAACGTTCCACAAACATTCATGCTCCCGCCATAATTCTATAAAATTCACTAGGAAATCTTTCGACCAGGAAGCCAAGTCAACACAGTGCACACTATTTCACACCAGTACAAATACAAAGCAAGGAATGTAAATAGTGGCAACACCAAGATGATATAACAACTGATTACCACTTCATTACTAAAAAAAAAAAAAAAAAAAAAAAAAACCTGGCATTTTTTCTTTAAGTATTTAATAATATATATAGAAACATTAATTATTTATTTGTAATACAAATGCGTGCATTGTACCGACATTTTCAAAGGCATGTACAATTTCAATTAATAAAAATACAGTTTGTAACCCATAACCTCACTTTTATTATATATATGAAAACAGCTTGCAAAATTGAGGTACATACTACCTACATTGCATTTCTCTAGCCATGTGTTGTGAAATTTATTATGCATGCAATTAGCCATGTGTATATTTAACTCTCTTCTCACAACTTTTTGGAGTAATATTCTTACATCAACCACTATGGCCATGGCCCCGGTCATATTAAAAAATCAAACCTTAGAATGGGATCGACAATTAAAGTCTATCACCCGGTTTCACAAATCTTATTCACGCACTTTTCAATAGTTTTTTATTTTTAACTTTGTTTACTATATCCTAAATTCCATGGATTGATGGACTGATTGTTTGGACTGACAGTTCGGACTGCGACCAGTTGTTCCCACACACGGCAGTTTGGACTGAGAACTCTTGAGCCCACAGTCCGATTTGATGGAAAGTCATCAGTTCGTCAGTCCATCAGTTCCGACTGATCAGTCCACCGTCCTTGCGCACACACGGCAGTTCCGACTGTTCAGTTCCGACTGATCAGTCCGAACTGTCAGTTCCGACTGATCGTGTGTGGGGGCCTTAAGAATGGGGAATTTGTGTGTTGGTGTATTTATTAGAGCCCCGCTGGGCCAAAAGCGCGACTATATTCATTAGAGCCCCGCTGGGCCAAAAGTTAATTAGAGCCCCGCTGGGCCAAAAATTCATTAGAGCCCCGCTGGGCCAAATCGCTGGTGTGTCTGGGTGGTGCGGGAGGATTTAATTCTGTCACAATGTGCTGCCAGCCTGAGCATGTCAATCATTGGCTAGTCCAATGTTGCGTATTTGCACTGCAAGACGTGGTCAGGCACATGTTCAGAATTATATTACTTAATGCTAATATTAGGACTTAAAGTTATGTCTTAAAAAATAAAATACTTAATTCTAAGTCTGGAGCTGCCAGAAATACGAGTGTAAAAACTGCGCGATTCTTAAGCAGAATTTTCTCGCCAGTCCGCAACCGCGCTGTTGGGGTCGGGCCTCGGCTGAGCGCAGGTGCGCTGTGATTGGCCGGAGCTTCCAGCCAATCAAGGGCCATTACGGTGGTCGGTGCGCCAGGATGGATTTCGGGCGTTTGTATTTTTGTGTTTCGTCGGGATCATAATTTCCGAGTGAGGAAATATGCGGATTTAAACTATTTACACATTTATCGTAAAAAGTTTGTGTTGTACGAGTGTAAAAGTCTTGCAAAGTCTCCGACTCGGTTTCACGACGCAATGCTTCTACAGGGCAGTATCGTGGGGCGTCTGTGGCGATTCGAATGCACCTATTCTGAATCCGCTGCAGTTTTATTAGGTGTGTGGGGGCAGCTGTTGCCCGGACTGGGGCTGCATACGTAATTATTGGGCGTATTAGAGCATTGTACAGCAGTAGGCCGGTTTTAACCTTGCTGCCGCATCGTCTACTCATTACTGGGTAGAGTGCACTGATCCTAGCCTGCGCTTGCGCTCGCCTAGTGTCAATGTGATTGCGCCAGAGTAGTTTCCTATCCATGTGAACACCTAGATATTTCACTTGACGCCGCCGTCAGTGCTCCCTCTGAGAGCACAGGCCGTTATGTGTCCTCAACACCTGATCAGTGCCGCGCCTCGAACGCGCCCGCGCGCGCAACATAGTGCAGTGCCCCGAACGGCGTGACGTCAGTCACGGCCCCCTACGATTGCAAAGCGCCCGGCCGGGTGTGGCACTGCGCAAGGGTATTAATTATTCATGCATTTAATAAGATAAACAGAAACTAATAAATCTAAAACCATCAATAATTAATGTTAATGTAATAATCATGTTATAAAGGGTTATCATTCACAAAACTGGCCGAAGTCATCTTCCCGCGTTCCGCAGTTTTCCCGCGGAATTTCCCCCCTCCCTGGCCCCGGCGGCCAGGGAGGTTATTCAGTCGCCATCCAGCACTCGCCCAGGCCGGCAGCCCATGCCCGGGGAGCCTTCAACTTTCGCGCCAACATCCAGTAACTGCAATAGGTAATTATAGCCAAACCGTTTTTATTTCAGCTCCCCGGTCGGCCCGAATCGGCCGTTCGTGACCCCGCGCGGTCTATTAATAAAATGTGCAGTCCATCCAGGGACTTTTAATATCATACGTAATTAATTAGGTGGCCCATCGTGGCACCTGCGCCTCACGCTGTAACGCCCCACATCGGGACATAGTTCATTGACCACGCAGGGCGGCACTGCGCCAAACGCGATACCAAACATTCGGACGAGTCATCAACTGGGACGTGCCACGGCCACGTGTGTGATATCATACAAGATTCCACCGTGTCCGTACCCAGCGTAACGTGGCCCTCGCCACCTTGCGGAATAGCCGCCTTTGCATATCCATCTGTGCGGGACTAACCACAGTGATTTTAGTGTAATGTGTTATCATAAGTAAATTCGCGGGACCTGCCGTCCACACATTTCACGTTGTGTCCACGTATCCTCGCACAAGCCGAAATAGGTTCACCGTACGCGGGGCTTAGGTCGACGATGAAGCGGCCAGTTACGTGAGCGTGTGACGTGTAGTTTGTGCAACGGAATAAAACAGCTAACAATACGTGTGTGTTTTATTAATAAGGCGTCCTGGGAGGCCATAACAGCCCGGGGGGCCCTTTATCGACGCGTCCCTGCCTGCAGCCACGAGGCCAGGAACCCCGCCCTTGAGACCCAAATTAAATTAAACAGTTTAAATTCACGTAAATTCAGATCAGGCAACGGGGACGGCGTCACACTACATCCTTATGCGGTATTTGTTCGTCAAACAAACTGTCATGTCCACCAGTTTGGCCTCGGCTGGTATGATAGCACAAGCCCCAAGTGCGCCACCCATCCTACATAATCTATGGGGATGAAAGTTAGTTCCCAACCCGCCCCTAGATGGCAGACAAAGGGGAATGTAAATTAAGGAAACTTTGTCTACCTGCCCAGCCTAATTCAGGACAATTATGTAAATACCCAGTGTTGGGACAAGAAACATGTTAATTATACACGTGAATGTAAAGAGTATTGTAATTCGAATATGTATGCACAGGAAGGGTACAGATGTGCCCTCCCTAATGAATATGTACATACCTTGTATATTTACCCTGGCTGAGCTAAGCCAGGAAGAAGTCGGTGGTCTTCTCTCGGGGCGTGCGCATCTCTCTCGCGGGCTGTTGGCTGGGAGTTCCCTGCGCCCTATTGGGTAACCGAAGGCTGGCAGTGCGTGTTGGTTTTGTGTGCGTGCTGGGGGCGGCCTAGCAGCGCCAACTGCTACCGACCGCGTCCGGCGGGTGGCGGATACGGGAGCCCAGCCCGAGAGTTGCAATCTCGCTGGGGTGGCTGTGAATAACCAATAGCAGTCCGCGGACCAATGGCCGGCCTGTGGAGTCGTTATCACGGTTGTCGGGGAGAAAGGTAGCCTGAATGTAGCTCGGCGCGCGGCAGAAAGCAGCTTCGTCGGCGAAGGCACCGCAGGGGAGCTCGATGTGCCTTAGTAGCGAAGTGTAGACGAACTGCGGGCTGGAACTTGCGGAGCTGTGGACTGCCGCGCGCGCAACGGAACTGAACAGCATCGGAATTCTGAAGGAAGAGATGGCGGCGCCTTCAAGTTGGGGCCCTGTTGGAGCCAGTGGTAGCCTGGGCGGCGCGACCTTCAACCGACCCGGGAATTTGGGGGGCAAGAGGGTCCGACTCGCAAGATACTTCATTCGCCTGAACGACTTACCCCCACCCTGGCTTGAAAGGTCGTTGGCTGTTGACTGGAAGAAGGAAGATGAAGATGGTGCAATGTCAGGCTGCCTTTCGCTCCGAGAGCCAGCAGTTCGAGCCGGTTTACTGGCTCGTCTGCCCACTTCTGTTTTAACTGTGGCTGCCTGGGCAGCTGTGGCTGGGCTGACGAGTGAAGTCGCCCGCCCCTGGGGGCGCTTGCGCCCCTGGTTAATAATAACCCAGGAGTTCCCAACCTTTAAATGCGGGCCGCAAGGCCCAAGCACCCAACTCCAGCATGGTTGATTTTTCAGCCCCTCCAACTCTTCTTACCTGGACCCTTCTTC
This sequence comes from Bacillus rossius redtenbacheri, assembly GCF_032445375.1. Lineage (NCBI taxonomy): Eukaryota > Metazoa > Arthropoda > Insecta > Phasmatodea > Bacillidae > Bacillus > Bacillus rossius. The sequence goes on along the minus strand of NW_026962012.1, from coordinate 10,976,222 downwards.
CTCTTGTCCAGTAGTTACCTGCTTGCTTAATGCATGTTAATTGATCCCCGCATGAACCGGCCCAGGGTTTTCCCTGTGTCTATGCAGGTTTTACCTGGGTCACATTAGCTAGCTTTTAAGCTAGGCGACCAATGGGGCGTCAGTCATGGCGCCAATTGCAGCCATGGCTGGCCAGTAAACCCCAATAGCACACGATGCACGCGCCCTTGTCCTGCATGGTTAAAAACCCGCATGGTAGAGTGTATAGGCTTCGGCCTGAGACACAATTAGGTCCTCCCCTAACCTAGACCCTCCCCTGCACACTTAGAATTAACTTAGGCTAGGAAAAAAAAATTGCCAGGCAGAAAGCTCTCCCCAGTAATTTCTGAGTAAATAAAAAGTGGCAGAATTCTTGAGCAGTATTATTTAGGCAGCGACCTCCCTGGAGGACTGCTACTACTAGAGATGGGTTGTTACAGCAATTTTCGGTATCTGTTTCAACCTGATACCGATACAGCATTGTACCATGTTATCAGTCTCTGATACTTCTGTATCAGACGGTCCTAGGAGGCAACAAAGCTCCGCGTACGCAGACCGTGCGACCGGAAGGAGAATCTGATACCTTATTTATCACTCCTGGTAATTCTCTAACTCTGATACTCTCATGCCCGCCTGATACAACCAGTATCAATCAGTTCAACATTCACTGCAGTTCGTCCTGGCCGTGTATCACCATGTTGCGGGCTGTCATGCTTTGTAGTTAGTATCTTTATAGTGAAATAAGGAATGGATAAGTGTTAATTGCACGAAAAAGACTTCATTTGTGTGGAAATTTTTCACGGAAAATAATGAGTTTGCTAATTGTAATTTGTATAAACAAAAACTGAGTTATAAATGGACGGCTTTTATATAAATGGAACCAAGCGCCATTCAGTCACAACTGAGAAAAGACTGTTCAAAGTATCCATATGTCAAAAAAATAATGAAACATCTACATAAAAAAATCAATGTAAAATATTTTAACAGGTATAATAAGCTGCTTTATTATTATGCACAACATTGTGAATTCTCTTCCTATCATAGTTTAATCAGTAAAAATGGATGTTGGTTCTCTTTGAATAAAATAAAGTAGAGTTTTTTTTAAAAAGAACCAAGTATAATGGAACATGAATGCCATGGTCACGTTGTCAAAAAAACAAATACCGTAATACACCATTTTAAATACCTTAATACCCATCGTTCAGTAATTGCCCATTGCAAATCTACATAATCAGTCTTAAAACAATCTGGCAAGTGTTCTTCATGTATCGGATATAAGCTTTGTGTTAAAAATGCCAGATACCCTGAAAGAATAACTTATACCATATGAGATGACAAATAAATCACAAAAATGTTTTTAAAAGTCAGTTGGTTATGAGAAACTTTTACATACACATTTCAGCATAAAACACAAAGCAATTTATTATTAATCTTCCATTGTGAAGTCTGCGTTATTCCCAAAGCCATCTATGTCATCTTAAACCTCTGTACTCGATTGAAATTTCTGATAAAAATGCCATACTCCTTGAGGTATAAGATGATGAATAGATTTAATACCCTTAAGCTTTTCCTTACTTATAGGCTTTCCTTCAGGCCACAGGGAAATTAATTTAGATGATTGAAATCCATCTGAGGGTCTCCCTCATCGCTTGTTTTTGTTAATGTTAACATCAATGAAAGTTTCTTGAGAATGGCTGGTCTTCATCTGAAGAACTTGTGGTTTACATCCCTCCAATTTAATTTGACGAAGTGTGAGCCAGTTAATTTTATTTCATTCTGTGTCAATCTTCCTGTTGGTGATCTCTTTCTCTATTTCACTGGTCCCTTTAAAGTCGTCATTCTGCATTTGTGTCACAACAAATTTTCTCTTTTTACGGCATCCTTCCATTACCTTTATGTAGTCCTCCAAAGTATATAGTCGCTGTTGTTTTAGGGCAGATTCCACATCGCCAAAATCAGAATTATTCGGGAGGTGTGACCTGAAACTAAATACTTAAGTGTCACAGAATTCAGTGAGTTTGGATCACCAAACAATGTGTTCATCATTAGTACCATTTTGATATTCCTATCCTGGCCCCCACACGAGTCAGACCACAAAATGATGTCTGTGACATTCCTTCCGACATGAGTAACAATATGCTTTCGCAAGCTGGAACCCACTTCTTGGGCATCTCTTCCGGCAGTGCCTTGTACCCATCCCTTGTTGGGATTCTAGGCAGAGGCAATGTTTTCTCCATGTCATAACATAACATTTCCACATTTTCACATTCCTTTGCAGTCTTAAGCTCACGATTCATTGCATCTCTTGCTTCTTCAGCTTCTGACTGATGCACATTTAACTCATTCATAATTGTTTTCTTTTCAATGTTGTTGCAGTTTTGCATTGCTGCATTGCTGTATCTTTTTTCAGCTTTTTCCGTTTGATATTAAAATCTCTGTGAAGTATCATTCTGTTGCAACTAAAACTTACTGCTCCATTTCCTTCATTTTTCTCTCTGTATAATTCATACATTTTTGATTCTGTAAGTTCTGTAGATAGGTATTGTGTATCACCACTCACTCGCCGACAGTAGTGTGATTTATACCTACAAAACTTGTTGATGTGATCCTTAATTTTTTGAATTGCAACGGGAGAAATTCGAGGCACACCTTTTCTTTGAGTTTCTCTCTTGTCAGTTACACAATCGGAGCGAATTTTGTTCAGTGATGTGTTGACTCGTTTTGTTGATACTCCCAAGGCATGAGTAAACATTTCTCTGCAGACATTCACTTTGTCCAGTTCGTATTTTCTAGTGTATTGTCGTTTGTTAGATGATGACCTCTTTCTTTTAACATTTACCTCTTGAATATGTGCAGCAATGAAAGCAGTCTGGCAATCATAAAATCCTAAATCCCAAAATTAATTTTTTTTCTAGAATCAATATTAACATTGTCTTTGCATCGTTTGGGGTAGTTGCAATTAAAATCATTGAATTTCTTGGGACTTCAGTAAGTACCTTTAACTACGAAATGAGGTTTGATGGTGTCTTTTAGATTTTTCCGTGACTGGCATGTTTGACATACATGCTTTCGTTTTCTCATCTTTTTAGGTCTACCTCCTTTCTTATTTTGAGTCGTTTGCCCATCTAACTTTTCAGGTACATTACTATTATTTTTATTCTCTTCCTCTATGTCTTTGGTCTCTCTATGTTCACCTTCATTGCCTGAATCTAAATGTGGAGTGTAGTCTGGATTTTGAACACTATCATCCCAGTCTTCATCATCATTTGTATGATCCTTTTGACAATATACATCATGATCTTGTTAAAAAAACACACACACACAATAACAAATCTAATATTAACTTACAGAATTTTGTACCCTCAAGTATTTCAAAATCTACATTGAATTAAAAACAAATTGAATCCAGCAGCTGTTTGATTTCACAATATTATCACTGTTGAATCACCATAATATTACGTGGTTCTTTTTAAATCAAGAAAGAAAATACACATTAAATATTCTTTAAACAGAACCAACCGCCAAATGTCACTTGGTTCAGTTTAAATAAAAGTAGAAAACCTCTATGCAAAATGGTTGTTGGTTCAAGTGCTCACAAATAGCAGCACAGTCTAGATATCACTTGGGTCTATTTTTTTAAAGAATTTAGCGTGTTTCATGCATTCAGTTATGGGTATATCTCAAAAATGTAAAAAATGGCGCTTGGTTCTTTTTATATAAAAGCCGTCCAAATCATCGACTAATCTGAAGAAACATTTGAAAAAACAATGATATAGTATGCCCACTAATGTACCTATCTGTTTTTTTATTTTTTATTTTTGATAAAATCGTGAATTTTTAATGTATAAAAACACTAGTTACTAATTGTTTTCGAAAACAGAAAGTCCATATGTTGATTACATCTGTTATTAGTGTCAACTGAGAATTTATTTGCATTTTCATAGCTGTTAGGTGCACAAATATAAATATTATATCTTGTATTAATGTACTTTTTTAATATTAAAATTTCATTAGTTTTATTATTGAACGAGACGGTGCACGCACTGCGCACTGAGCGTACTTTGAAATAGGACAATAAACAAAACGACTTGTAACCAGGGCTGCCACTCTGATATTCATGAAAAACCTAGATAACCTACAAAAAAACCCAGACACATGGGTAAACAACCCAGATGCGTCTAAAATGCTATCGTTGAAAATGTTTGCGTACTAATTCAAAAATATAAACATAACTGGTTTTAATATAAAACAATTAATTACCTTACAAGACTGAAAACGGTTAAATACAATCAATACAAGAAAATTACACTGCAGCAAAATGGCTGTATAAGTAATTCTTGGACCAGCACATATAAAAAAACCTACAAATATATATATGACAAAACAAACACCATCACTGCATTCTTTAAACCGGTAATGGTTTTTATAAAACTGCATCATGTACGTTAGTCTTTATTCAGAGTCTGATTCTACAAGATTGGTTTGAAGGTTAATTGTTGCATTGGTTTTGTGTTCTGCAAGCCTCTTTGAAGAATGTGTCTAATTTAATATTCGACTTAGCTTCTTGAAAACTAGTTTTGTGTTTATATGTATTTTTGTGTGTGAAACACACAGACTTGTTTGCATTTATCAAACAGATATTGCAACAGATACAGTAGCTACTACCTTTATTATTGTTTTAGGTATAAAAATAATTAAAATTATAAAAAACCTAGAATTGTTGGAATTCATTATTTAAAAACCCAGAAACCCAAACACCAATGGAAAAACCCAGATCTGGGTGGAAAAACCCATGAGTGGCAGCCCTGCTTGTAACAATATCGCTTTGCGCCTCTCCTTCAAGGCTTCAACGCCTTCCCCTGCGCTTCCTCCTCTACATTCTTTCCATTCTTTATCCCTTATTCGTCGTTCCTGCTCCCTCCCCTTTCACAAGCTCCGCCCAAGTGACCGTCATCTGCGATCGGGTACTGCGCTCATTGGCCGTAGTGATGTTCCAGGTGAATTCTGAACTGATACTAAAGTCTCTGATACTTTCCAAGTGTACTCGTTTGCCGTTCCTGATACAGGCGCGTATCAGTGACAAAGTATCAGGTCGATACTTTTCGACCCACCTCTAGCTCCTACCCCCACCCCCTCTGGTAGGTAGCGACCTCTCTGAAGGACCGCTCCTACCCCTTCCCTCCTCCGGTAGGCAGCGACCTCTCTGGGGGACCGCTCCTACCTCTCCCTTCTATTGGGCAGCGACCCCTACTCGGGGACCGCTCCCGCTCCTCCCTGTGCCCCTCCCAGAAGCCCGGGACAAGTCAAAACGAAATTGCGGCCTGTGTTCTACAGGCGGGAGATTTTTACGAGTAAATACAATAACCTCTGATTTCGTTGTATTTACTTTTATACGCCAAGTCGTGCACCATTGTTCGAACTCAGTGAGCGCGACTTGCAGTCTGTTGGTAGCTAGCTGGAGGTTGTGGGACCTGCTATACAGCACTGTGTCATCTGCATAACAGCCCAGCTTTACTAGTCGGTGTGCGGGGTAAGGCATGTCACTGACATATATATTAAAGAGTACAGGGCCTAAGATGCTTCCCTGCGGTACATCTGCTCTTATTTGTTTTATGTCTGATAGAGCTCCTTCAGTAGATACTCTAAAGGTTCTGTCTGCTAAATAGGACGCGACTAGTTTAATATAACAGTCTGGAAATCCTGTTTGGTAGAGTTTGTAGATTAGTCCCGCATGGAATACTCTGTCGAAGGCTTTCTCTACATCTATAAACGTAGCGACTACGTAATCCTGTACGTTAAATGCGCTTGTGATTTCTTCAGTCAGGCGCACGAGCTGATGTACTGTCGAGTGTGTACTGCGAAAGCCGAACTGTTCATTCGGCAGTATGTTATTCTCGTGAATGTGTACATTAAGTCTGTGTAGTATAATACTCTCCATGACTTTAGACACAGTACTTAGCAGACTGATAGGTCTGTAATTCTGTGGCAGTGTTTTATTTTTACCTGGCTTGTGGAAGACTATAACTCTAGCCTCTTTCCACTGTGAGGGAAAAATATTTAACCGAAACATTGCATTTATGCACTCGGCTAGATATTCGAGTGTTTCGTTCGGGAGTTGTTTGAGAACAACAGCCTGTATGCCGTCATTCCCGGGAGCTTTTCGCGGCTTCATTTTTTTGATCGCGCGCTTTATTTCTTGCGCCTGTGTAAGTAATAGCTCAGAGGTTGTAGGCAGTCGCAATTCAACACGGAGTTCGCGGTAAATTTGCGCCGTGAATATCCAATCGCAGGGCTGCATGTTGGGCTGGAATGCTGCTTCCAGTGTGTCGGCGAAAGCTTGTGCCGTATCACGGGGCTGAAAAACTACGCCATTGTTTGTTTCAAGGGGCGGGATTTTGTCCGATTTATTTAAAATCCGCTTCGTCATTTTCCAGGCACTTCCGTCCTGGGTGTCGAGTCGCGCGATTTTAGTTTCCCACTGGCTGCCTCGCCAGAGTGAGATTTCGTCTGAAATGATTGTTTGTAGTTCGTTTATTCGGCGTTTCGTCTCTTGTGTACAACGCCGTGTGTATTCACGCCGCAGTCGATTTTTTTGTGAAATCAAGCTGCGGATGTATTCTGGCAGCTCGTCGTGTGCTAACCTAACCTCCTTTTCTGGGATGCACTGGCTAATACCATCTTGGATTTTTTCTGTTAGTTCTAATATCGCGGAATTTAAATTATCGCTGTTTTCAATGGTTATTTCGGCCGCGTCGGGGAGATTTATTGTTAAGTAGTTTTTAAATAGTTGCCAGTCCGCGTTTTTATAGTCCCTGGTATATCGTGGCTGGTTGGAGTCTATATTTGCGTCATCGAATATTAAATGAACAGGTAAATGATCCGATGACATGTCATGTTCAACCTCGAGTTCGAATCCCGTGTTGACACGTTTGTTCAGGGCGATATCTAAAATATTAGGCATGTCGTTCAGTTGACCAGAGTCATGTGTGGGCTCTGAGGGAGCATGTACAGTGTAGTTTTTAGTGAGTTGGTGAGTGTAGAGTAGTCTGCCGTTCGCTGTAGCGCGCCTGCAGTTCCACTCTATGTGTTTGGCATTTATATCGCCTACAGCAAGGAAGCTCGAGGCCGCTCCATATAATGTATCCAGATCTGCCTCGCTGAGGGACCTGCCTGGTGGGGCGTACATTGCAATTAATTTAATTTGTTGCCGATTTATGTATAAATTAATTCCTATAGCCTCCAGTTGTTGGAAATCAGGGAGCTGGCAGGCAGTGTGTTGTACACTAGTGTGTACAGCAAGGGCTACTCCGCCGCCTCGTGCGTCTCGGTCGCGCCTATGTATGACATAATTTAATATTGTCAGCCTGTCTGTCGGTTTTAAATGGGTTTCATTGATCGCAGCTATTTTTATTTTATGTTTATCCAGGTGGTTAATAAGTTCCGGTAATTTATTTTTAAGGCCGCGTGCATTCCAGAATAGGAGGGAATGTAACTTATGTCTAGTGGCCGGGTTTGTGTTGCAACTCGGGGCCGAGTTGAGGCTGGTCATTTATGACGCCAGCAAGCGCACATACGCAATCCATGGTGGCTCGTATTTTGTCGGCCATGGATTTGGATGTGTCCAGCCAGATGACCAGAAGCTGGCACAGAGGGCCGATGGCGCTCTGCAGTCGGGCGTCTCCCCGAATGGCTTCGTGGGAGTAGATGACCGCCTGGATGTCCCCGAGCTGCGGCGCCGGTGCGCTCGTGGGGGGTGTCGGCTGGGCAGTTGGCAGCTCTGGCGCTGCATCAACAGCCATGGCAGCCTCAGGTGCGGCCTGCGGCTGTGTGGGAGCTGGCGTCCTCTTCGCCGGTGTTGGAGCTGGCTTGGTGGCTGCCAGCTTGTCCTGGGAAGGCTGTCGGGGCCTGTCCTGGGCGGGGCGCGGGGGCTTTCCTTGGCCATTTTTATGGCCCGTGGGGTTCTTCTTGAACCCCTTCTTCCTCTGCCATGGGTTGTTGGCAAGGACTGGGTAGTCCAGCTCATTGTGGCTGGGCTCCCAGTGCTGCTGCAGGGGCGCAAACCGGCTCCCACTGGCCTGCGCCAGATAGTCGCCGAAGCACGGCGGCGGTGGGCCCCAGGGGTTGTGTCGTGGGGGGGCGTGGCGCCCCTGTGGTGCCCGCTGTTGAGGTGGCTGGGGCTGGTCCGTGGCGTGCATTTTGTCGCGCATGTCGCGGCGGGACTGCTGCTCCCGCTTCTTATGCTCTTGGGGGGGAAGGTGCCTCCGCATCTCCTTCTTGTAGGCACTGCACCCTTTGAAGTTGGCGCAGTGCTGCTCGGTACAGTGGGCACACTTCTTGTGCTCTTGTTTGTCCCCGTTCGGGCAGTCGGTGGCGCTGTGCGGGCCGCTACACCATCGGCAGACTGGTGCAGCACTGCAGCCCTTGCCGACGTGATTAAAACGCTGGCAGTTGCTGCGCTGCGCCGGGCCCTTCGGACGTCGGTAGTCATCTACGCGAATCCGCATTCCTGCGAACTCGCGCAGAGCCTGTATGCGAGCCGTGTCGCACGATTGCGGGACCTCGATGATGAGGGCGTCGCACTTTTCCCGCCGCTGCCTGTTTTCCAGGAACCAGTGGTTCTGGACAGGCAGGTTTAGTGCGGCGAACTCCTCCTGCAGGAAGTCCGTCGGCGTGTGTCGGTGGACGCCACGCAGCACGAATTTCTTCGGCACTTCGTGCTGTTGCAAGAGCACCGAATGCTGTGCCCCAATGGCCTGAAAGGCCTTAATTGCACGTGCGTAGTCCGCGATGGTGGCGGTGTGCACCATGAGTTCATCTTTACCGCGGTTGGTACATGTAAAACGCTCGGTTAAAGCGTTTTTCAGCGCATGGTATACACGCGGGTATTGGTGCCCCTGGTCAAGAAACACAAAGAGTGGCTTGACGCGAGGAGCCTTGGTCGCTGCCGCAGGTGGCTGTTGAGTTGGGGGGGGGGGGGCGCCTGCTGGTCGGAGGTAGAGGCTGCCATCTCATGGTGCGACCTCTTTGCCTTCTTAGTGGCGACTGTCTGCCAGTCACCGTCATTCATCCCCTCCTGAGGGGAGGACGTCATTTCGTCGATTTCAGTCGTCATTATGAAGTCCGTGCCTCACACCCTAGCGCTCCCACTGACCGTCCCCCGGGGCTAAGTTAGCCGGGTTCAGGCTAAGCTGTAGGGGATCTAACTCCCCGGGTGTCACAGGGCTCGTTGGTCGTCAGTAATAAAATACCTTTACCTGCTTACCGTAGCTCAGATTACCTGCCTGCGCACACTGAGTGCACAGGCTACCTTTCAAGAACCGCTGGGTAGCACTGAAAAGTGTTACACACAGCTTAGATGCAAAGGTCGGGACGAGCGGCTCCTGGATGCGTCTTTCCTCCTTCGCAGCCTTTCTGGCGCCTACGATTCACTCGTCCTTCTGGACATACCCGAATACTCACGTTGGCAAGCCTTCTTTCAACAGACGAGACAGCCAAAAGTCAGATCGTGCATTTTCGGTTTTTTTTTTTTGTTCAATGTAAATAAATATACAACTCATGATAACTAATGGTCAATTAGGTTAGGTTAGCTACATTACAAATACTTTAAAACATTGTGGACGGTTGATTTGTTTAGGATAGCTACATTAAAGATACTGTGAAATCATGTTAATAGTTTTCTAGCCCTGGATAGCTACATATAAGCAAACATAAAATGATTTTACAGTATTTTTAGTGTAGCTATACTTACCTAATATCAAGTTCCGTCCCTGCACGAACACACCCGAATATTTACCTTCGGCCAACCTCGGGTTTATCTATATTGACACGAACCCCGCTACCTCCGTGTGAATTTAGAAGTATTATGTACTGTCTGAAATCTCGGGGTAGGTTCGGCTTTACGGCGGGAGGCAGAGGTTCGACACAGCAGGGCCCCCCTAGCTGTTTAGGCCACTCGGGACGCCTGATAAGTCCAAGAAAACACTGTGTTATAACTTATTAATTTAATCCGGCACAGCCCTTTACATGGTGCTACCCCTCCTGGCTGTAACGGTTATCCCGAAAAGAATCGTCACACTTGCGGCCACTCCCTCAGTGGTGGCTCGTGATTTTATTACACGGTAAGGTCATTCAGTTCTGACACAACACGCTGATTACATAAACGAACCTTTAATATAACTAGAACCTTAAGCAAAACCACACATCACAATAACATTTACGTATTACACTGGGCTAGGATCGCGTAGGCCCGTTACTCCGGTGATGCTACATGAGTCCTAAAACTGTCCCAGAAATTGATGCGTTAGAAAGCTGGTTACGTAGTGCCTACTGGCTGCCCCGTGCTGGCTAAAACTTAGAGGCCGACTGGCTAAAATATCGTGTGAGATGCCGACTGACCATCTTACAGTCCTTACACAGTACTACTTACATATGTCGTAGAGCGCTCGTCTTGGAGCACTAATTAATTAAGTTACATACCACACGGTGAATCGAGGCCGACCACGGAACTGAAGGAAAGGGTTTTAAGAATTGCTTAACTATGGTTAAGTACATGTCAGAGAAAATAAAAAAATGCTGGTCCCGTGACGTGTGGAGGCTGCCGGCATCTATGAGCTCCGGAAGGATACTCCCACCCTCACCACGCACGACCCTCCCTCCCCGCCAGCCTTCCCGCGCAAAACGCATGATTTTGGCGGGAAACTGAACCGGCCATATTAGGGACAAGGCGCACAGTGAAACATAATTTTGGAGAATATAAAGTGTTAAACAATGAAAATAAAGTCGAATACGTTCCTGTGGAAAAAATACATAAACACTCTTGTATTTCGGCGGAGGGATATGCCACACCCGGCCTGTCTCCTCCGCAGAAGTGGCACTAATTGCGTCGTGTCCGCCCCGTTGCACTTCCTACACTCCGGTACACTCTTGAGCGCGTTCGGTACACAATGCCGTTGTCCGGGTTCTTGTGTTCGAGATCCGGTGTGGTTCCTAGCGTAAAGGCTGGTTTTTAATGAAAGTGTATCCGAGAGGGTGCCAGGCTAGCTCTGTTTCTAACCAAGAGTTGGGTCGTTGGGTACGAATGCCCCTGCGTGGCCCGCTAGGACCGTCGGCAGTGGACGTGGTTGAAGGGTTCCTTGGCTATTGACATGTTATTGGCCTTGCACAGCATAACACGTTGATTCCTGACTGGGTTAGGGAAGATCACACAATAACATACACGGATTCGGTTTTGCACTGTCGTATACATGTCGCGCACGGAGTGTGCGGAGTGGACGTTTAATTAAATCGAACAGTTACACTTGCACTTTACAGTTACACAATGCACATTGAATTTCCCTACAAAAATTACATTAAATTGACACAGGGCATTCTGATGCACCATCACTAATCTTAAATCCTCATGCCAGTCGAGTTTGTAGGGGGGGGGGAGGTCGATTGGGGGCGGCCAATCCCGAAAATTGCAAAACGGCGACACCCGGGTCCACCTGTGTGGACCGCGGCTCGCGATTAAATTTATTACAAGTCTTTAATCGTTGTTGCCGGAGCTTGTACACTCGGCGATCATCCAAAAGTCCTTGGTGGCGCGAGTCGGCCCGTGCCGTATGCTGCACTGCCCCGCATAATGCTTTGTGCGGGGAGTTTATATTTAAGCAGCTGGGTTAGGCCCTACACTGTAAATAGGACCAGGTACGCACGGGGATTTTAAACAACAAAGAGGATTTGAAGAATGACTATACTTACCAGTAGTGAATTTCGGTGGAGACAAAGGATGAAGACTCCCCGTGGGACGCACATCCACCGTGGTCCGCGAGTCGCTCGGTACTGGTGTCTGGCCTTGGCGCGAGTGGAGGCCTCAGCGTTCTCTCGCGCCAAAGTTTCTAAAGTTCCGTTATTCGGAAATTATTAAATTAACAAGAGATTGAAAGTGGTTCTAAATTCATACATTAAATAATAAAGATTAACCTAACTTGCAGATACTCTCTAAGAATTAGATTTAACAAGTTTACATAAATTAAGTTCAAATAATACGAGTCACACCAGAGACTGTTCGTCACTTGTTGACTGCTCCAGTGGCGAGTTATATACAAAAAATGGGGAGGTCATAATTATGTCACACAATACTCTAATTAATTTAGGCTGAAGGCCACAAGGGGAGCACTCACAAAGGTATTAATGTAAATTCACACGCGAGTGCCCCGGGCACTCCTACGTCGCACTTCCCTTGGACGGGGTTTTTAATAAAAAGTGATGTTACCATTAAATTGTGTTTGATTTATAATGAACAGGGATCGAGGTAGCTGGTTAATTAGGGCATGGTCTTTGATTCTACCTGTTGCTCCGGTGCTCGCCTGACTCGGATGGGCTATGGCTAGGGGTGCGTTCCGTTATCAGGGTCGGATACTGGCGGTTGCAGGTCGGGCTTTAGGGTGGCCTTCGGTCGGACGACGTCAACGCTTTCGTGAGACGTTGATGAGGCATAGCTGTCTATGCGACATAGAGGAGCATTGGTGGTCGGCATCAATATATTTATATTTCTCTGTTTATTTTAATGTAGCTATACTAACTTAACTAACAGTCCATAGTGTTTTTAAGTGTTTTAATGTAGCTAACCTAACCGACCACTTTTAATATTTGAATTCATTTTTCCTGCGCAAAAATAAAATATATCCTGAGGTTGGTCGAAGGTGAGTATTCGGGCGTGTTCGGGCAGGAACAGAACTTGATGAACATCATAGGCTTCCAGTTTTGCTCGGTGGTAAGGTTCACATAAGCATAGGTTACAGGATCACTAGACACATTTTCGTATATTGTTGTAAGTGCGACATGAAACGAAATTAATTTTTTTAAAATTATATTCTACAGTGTGAAGCCAACGACCAAGGCTTGAATAAAATAGGATTATTGAAAATTGTACATAGAATTCGTATAAACCTATAGCGATCAGTGGGGATATGGGTAGAGCGATAACATTTACTATGGAAGCTATGTGGAAAGGAAGAATTGTAGGAAATTATATGGATACATTGTCATGGTGGAGAAAGTTCAGAAAATCGCAGTAAACAGCAGAAGGAGTATCTACTAACATATCCGGGAATTACATTGGGAATGGGAGTTGTAACTCTGTTAATGTCCATAACAAACTTTTTCTATATGCAAATTGTGGGTTTTCTAATAATAAAATTTTTCGGCTGATTGCAGTCCACAGTAACATAATGATTTTTGTATAATGATTAGTTTAGCAAGATTTGCAGGAGAAGAACTATAATCGGAAAGGATAAGGAACGAAGTACAATAAGTGTGGTGTCGACTAAAAGAGTTGGCCTTCCGAAGATGTTGACGGTCTAATGTGGGTTGTAATAATGAAGTATATAAAGAAGAGTGTGCCGCCCGGTAACTGATCCAATTCAGATCACATTATTGTAAAATCAACCGTTTGAGCCATGCGTAAAGACACGTGATAGAAATACCATTAGTTAATAGGCCTTTTTGCGATGCTATCTGACGTCGTACCGCCGGAGGCCATCCGAGCCTGGTCTCAGCCTGCCATTATTGGTTCCCGCTGATGGAACGCACCCCTAGCAAACCCAACCCAGGTCAAGCGCGGACTGTGACGCTAGTACTCCCAGTGTTACAATTTTGCAACAGAACTCCACCTAGCGCTAACAACTGTCAATTAATCGTTGAACGCACTCGTAAAACAATCCCATTTAATCAACACGTAATTCGAAGAGTGTGTCGTAGCACACAAGTGCAAGCCCCCTCAGGGCACAACAGTAATTAATGAACGCCCTTAAGTTTCATCACGGCCCAAGGTCTTAAATTAAGTGTAAGGTAAAGTGCTGAAGCAACATCCAGAAAAAACCACAAACATAAACAGAACCAGTGGTTTTTAACATTTAATTGCGAGTCTTTCCTTTGACTCATTTTTTCAAATAATAAAGTTTCAATGTTAGCAATTAAAACTTTAGTCAATGTTTTGAAATGAAATTATCACCTGATTAATTAATCACACAAGGGTTATGTTCATTTAGTGAGTAAGTTATCAAATATTAAACTGAATAACGGTTATCTCTTTCTTGACTTGTGGCTTGGCGTGCGGCGGAACTGTTCCCCCCCTCTCCCTCGGACGCCAGTCCCCTCTGGCAATTCTCATCAGCTCGCGGCCCGGGGCGAAAGTGTTCGTTCCGTGGGGAGCCTTCAACTTGCCATTCTCTGATTATTCACACAGGTAATTATAGTCATGTTTCAAACCTTCTTTAACGTCATCTGCCCACGCGACCCCGGGTCGGTTTATACAGTGCAGGGATTAACCTGGTCATTGTAAATTTCTGCCTTAAGGACAGCCATTATCCGGACCTGGCTGGCTCCAGGAGACAGAGCTTTAGTTAACGCAGCCGAGCAAACGTCTGCCGGCCTCAACCACCTCCCCTCGGGATTAATTTAAAGTGAATAATTCGCACACGCGAATTAGGCTTACCGCCTATTATCTTTAATATACAGACGTGGCCGACTCCAAGTGACCACTAAACCTCCCCTACGACGAACTGCCCTAGGGAGAGATATTCGTAACACAATCAAATGTTTAGTGTCGTGTAATTCTCGTGTATCCATTTCTGTCCAAAGAACTAATTAAGTCTAGTGCCGTGTACAATCCATGTTCGTCAATGAATATGTGTAACCCACGTTCACGAGTGCAAATGAGTTTTTCTGTTGCGTACTTAGGCACCAGCCATCTATGCTGAATAGGGAGTGCCATCATGTTTCATTAGCAGCTAGATTACACTATTAAATCCAAGCCACCGAGTCTAGGGAAGCACGCTGGGGTCGATCGACCCACACAAATGGTTAGATGCACGAGCTAGCCTAGCGCCCTCCTAGAAAATCAAACTGTAACCAACAACAAGCCCCTTAGACTCGCCGCGGGAATCGAGAACGAGACCCCGGCTGACGGTATATCTTAACTAGTTTGTCAACAGTTTCATTTCCAGGAATACCAAAGTGACCAGGGATCCAAATAAATTTAAATATAGGCCCCAAGTAATTTTGAAACTCGCAAATTAAAGGTTCTGATGAAGGAGAAAAAGATGAGAGAGATTGAGTGAAACTGTGCGGGTCTGTAGGTATGGCTGTGTCCCCAACTCCTGTTGGACACTGTATCGGAAGACTCGGCAAATTGCGAAAGTTTCTGCCTGGAATATGGTGCTGTAAGAAGGCAATTTATAGACTCACGATAGGATTGTGGAAGAATTAAAAAAAAGCCGAACTGACTTGTATTCTGTCTATCGAGGCATCCATGAAAATTTTAGGAAAACTATAGGTAATGAAAATGATTGATTAGTTAAGGTTAGCAATTTAAATAAATTGGTAAAATATCTTAAATAGTGTCTTATGTCGTATTAGCGAAAATAACTGTAGAAATGTAGCAGAGCTATTTTAAAAACAGTTTAACCAATTTTTCGTATTAACTTATTTTGAAAATTGTTTATTGTTAAATAGTTAGATATATTATGTTTTAACGTTCAACTTGCGCAGGAAAGACAAAAGTATATCAAGTTCTTAATAGAAGGTGTGCATCTTTGTGGTTGCAAAACACGATCTGACTTTTGGCTGTCTCGTCTGTTGAAAGAAGGCTTGCCAACGTGAGTATTCGGGTATGTCCAGAAGGACGAGTGAATCGTAGGCGCCAGAAAGGCTGCGAAGGAGGAAAGACGCATCCAGGAGCCGCTCGTCCCGACCTTTGCATCTAAGCTGTGTGTAACACTTTTCAGTGCTACCCAGCGGTTCTTGAAAGGTAGCCTGTGCACTCAGTGTGCGCAGGCAGGTAATCTGAGCTACGGTAAGCAGGTAAAGGTATTTTATTACTGACGACCAACGAGCCCTGTGACACCCGGGGAGTTAGATCCCCTACAGCTTAGCCTGAACCCGGCTAACTTAGCCCCGGGGGACGGTCAGTGGGAGCGCTAGGGTGTGAGGCACGGACTTCATAATGACGACTGAAATCGACGAAATGACGTCCTCCCCTCAGGAGGGGATGAATGACGGTGACTGGCAGACAGTCGCCACTAAGAAGGCAAAGAGGTCGCACCATGAGATGGCAGCCTCTACCTCCGACCAGCAGGCGCCCCCCCCCCCCCCAACTCAACAGCCACCTGCGGCAGCGACCAAGGCTCCTCGCGTCAAGCCACTCTTTGTGTTTCTTGACCAGGGGCACCAATACCCGCGTGTATACCATGCGCTGAAAAACGCTTTAACCGAGCGTTTTACATGTACCAACCGCGGTAAAGATGAACTCATGGTGCACACCGCCACCATCGCGGACTACGCACGTGCAATTAAGGCCTTTCAGGCCATTGGGGCACAGCATTCGGTGCTCTTGCAACAGCACGAAGTGCCGAAGAAATTCGTGCTGCGTGGCGTCCACCGACACACGCCGACGGACTTCCTGCAGGAGGAGTTCGCCGCACTAAACCTGCCTGTCCAGAACCACTGGTTCCTGGAAAACAGGCAGCGGCGGGAAAAGTGCGACGCCCTCATCATCGAGGTCCCGCAATCGTGCGACACGGCTCGCATACAGGCTCTGCGCGAGTTCGCAGGAATGCGGATTCGCGTAGATGACTACCGACGTCCGAAGGGCCCGGCGCAGCGCAGCAACTGCCAGCGTTTTAATCACGTCGGCAAGGGCTGCAGTGCTGCACCAGTCTGCCGATGGTGTAGCGGCCCGCACAGCGCCACCGACTGCCCGAACGGGGACAAACAAGAGCACAAGAAGTGTGCCCACTGTACCGAGCAGCACTGCGCCAACTTCAAAGGGTGCAGTGCCTACAAGAAGGAGATGCGGAGGCACCTTCCCCCCCAAGAGCATAAGAAGCGGGAGCAGCAGTCCCGCCGCGACATGCGCGACAAAATGCACGCCACGGACCAGCCCCAGCCACCTCAACAGCGGGCACCACAGGGGCGCCACGCCCCCCCACGACACAACCCCTGGGGCCCACCGCCGCCGTGCTTCGGCGACTATCTGGCGCAGGCCAGTGGGAGCCGGTTTGCGCCCCTGCAGCAGCACTGGGAGCCCAGCCACAATGAGCTGGACTACCCAGTCCTTGCCAACAACCCATGGCAGAGGAAGAAGGGGTTCAAGAAGAACCCCACGGGCCATAAAAATGGCCAAGGAAAGCCCCCGCGCCCCGCCCAGGACAGGCCCCGACAGCCTTCCCAGGACAAGCTGGCAGCCACCAAGCCAGCTCCAACACCGGCGAAGAGGACGCCAGCTCCCACACAGCCGCAGGCCGCACCTGAGGCTGCCATGGCTGTTGATGCAGCGCCAGAGCTGCCAACTGCCCAGCCGACACCCCCCACGAGCGCACCGGCGCCGCAGCTCGGGGACATCCAGGCGGTCATCTACTCCCACGAAGCCATTCGGGGAGACGCCCGACTGCAGAGCGCCATCGGCCCTCTGTGCCAGCTTCTGGTCATCTGGCTGGACACATCCAAATCCATGGCCGACAAAATACGAGCCACCATGGATTGCGTATGTGCGCTTGCTGGCGTCATAAATGACCAGCCTCAACTCGGCCCCGAGTTGCAACACAAACCCGGCCACTAGACATAAGTTACATTCCCTCCTATTCTGGAATGCACGCGGCCTTAAAAATAAATTACCGGAACTTATTAACCACCTGGATAAACATAAAATAAAAATAGCTGCGATCAATGAAACCCATTTAAAACCGACAGACAGGCTGACAATATTAAATTATGTCATACATAGGCGCGACCGAGACGCACGAGGTGGCGGAGTAGCCCTTGCTGTACACACTAGTGTACAACACACTGCCTGCCAGCTCCCTGATTTCCAACAACTGGAGGCTATAGGAATTAATTTATACATAAATCGGCAACAAATTAAATTAATTGCAATGTACGCCCCACCAGGCAGGTCCCTCAGCGAGGCAGATCTGGATACATTATATGGAGCGGCCTCGAGCTTCCTTGCTGTAGGCGATATAAATGCCAAACACATAGAGTGGAACTGCAGGCGCGCTACAGCGAACGGCAGACTACTCTACACTCACCAACTCACTAAAAACTACACTGTACATGCTCCCTCAGAGCCCACACATGACTCTGGTCAACTGAACGACATGCCTAATATTTTAGATATCGCCCTGAACAAACGTGTCAACACGGGATTCGAACTCGAGGTTGAACATGACATGTCATCGGATCATTTACCTGTTCATTTAATATTCGATGACGCAAATATAGACTCCAACCAGCCACGATATACCAGGGACTATAAAAACGCGGACTGGCAACTATTTAAAAACTACTTAACAATAAATCTCCCCGACGCGGCCGAAATAACCATTGAAAACAGCGATAATTTAAATTCCGCGATATTAGAACTAACAGAAAAAATCCAAGATGGTATTAGCCAGTGCATCCCAGAAAAGGAGGTTAGGTTAGCACACGACGAGCTGCCAGAATACATCCGCAGCTTGATTTCACAAAAAAATCGACTGCGGCGTGAATACACACGGCGTTGTACACAAGAGACGAAACGCCGAATAAACGAACTACAAACAATCATTTCAGACGAAATCTCACTCTGGCGAGGCAGCCAGTGGGAAACTAAAATCGCGCGACTCGACACCCAGGACGGAAGTGCCTGGAAAATGACGAAGCGGATTTTAAATAAATCGGACAAAATCCCGCCCCTTGAAACAAACAATGGCGTAGTTTTTCAGCCCCGTGATACGGCACAAGCTTTCGCCGACACACTGGAAGCAGCATTCCAGCCCAACATGCAGCCCTGCGATTGGATATTCACGGCGCAAATTTACCGCGAACTCCGTGTTGAATTGCGACTGCCTACAACCTCTGAGCTATTACTTACACAGGCGCAAGAAATAAAGCGCGCGATCAAAAAAATGAAGCCGCGAAAAGCTCCCGGGAATGACGGCATACAGGCTGTTGTTCTCAAACAACTCCCGAACGAAACACTCGAATATCTAGCCGAGTGCATAAATGCAATGTTTCGGTTAAATATTTTTCCCTCACAGTGGAAAGAGGCTAGAGTTATAGTCTTCCACAAGCCAGGTAAAAATAAAACACTGCCACAGAATTACAGACCTATCAGTCTGCTAAGTACTGTGTCTAAAGTCATGGAGAGTATTATACTACACAGACTTAATGTACACATTCACGAGAATAACATACTGCCGAATGAACAGTTCGGCTTTCGCAGTACACACTCGACAGTACATCAGCTCGTGCGCCTGACTGAAGAAATCACAAGCGCATTTAACGTACAGGATTACGTAGTCGCTACGTTTATAGATGTAGAGAAAGCCTTCGACAGAGTATTCCATGCGGGACTAATCTACAAACTCTACCAAACAGGATTTCCAGACTGTTATATTAAACTAGTCGCGTCCTATTTAGCAGACAGAACCTTTAGAGTATCTACTGAAGGAGCTCTATCAGACATAAAACAAATAAGAGCAGATGTACCGCAGGGAAGCATCTTAGGCCCTGTACTCTTTAATATATATGTCAGTGACATGCCTTACCCCGCACACCGACTAGTAAAGCTGGGCTGTTATGCAGATGACACAGTGCTGTATAGCAGGTCCCACAACCTCCAGCTAGCTACCAACAGACTGCAAGTCGCGCTCACTGAGTTCGAACAATGGTGCACGACTTGGCGTATAAAAGTAAATACAACGAAATCAGAGGTTATTGTATTTACTCGTAAAAATCTCCCGCCTGTAGAACACAGGCCGCAATTTCGTTTTGACTTGTCCCGGGCTTCTGGGAGGGGCACAGGGAGGAGCGGGAGCGGTCCCCGAGTAGGGGTCGCTGCCCAATAGAAGGGAGAGGTAGGAGCGGTCCCCCAGAGAGGTCGCTGCCTACCGGAGGAGGGAAGGGGTAGGAGCGGTCCTTCAGAGAGGTCGCTACCTACCAGAGGGGGTGGGGGTAGGAGCTAGAGGTGGGTCGAAAAGTATCGACCTGATACTTTGTCACTGATACGCGCCTGTATCAGGAACGGCAAACGAGTACACTTGGAAAGTATCAGAGACTTTAGTATCAGTTCAGAATTCACCTGGAACATCACTACGGCCAATGAGCGCAGTACCCGATCGCAGATGACGGTCACTTGGGCGGAGCTTGTGAAAGGGGAGGGAGCAGGAACGACGAATAAGGGATAAAGAATGGAAAGAATGTAGAGGAGGAAGCGCAGGGGAAGGCGTTGAAGCCTTGAAGGAGAGGCGCAAAGCGATATTGTTACAAGCAGGGCTGCCACTCATGGGTTTTTCCACCCAGATCTGGGTTTTTCCATTGGTGTTTGGGTTTCTGGGTTTTTAAATAATGAATTCCAACAATTCTAGGTTTTTTATAATTTTAATTATTTTTATACCTAAAACAATAATAAAGGTAGTAGCTACTGTATCTGTTGCAATATCTGTTTGATAAATGCAAACAAGTCTGTGTGTTTCACACACAAAAATACATATAAACACAAAACTAGTTTTCAAGAAGCTAAGTCGAATATTAAATTAGACACATTCTTCAAAGAGGCTTGCAGAACACAAAACCAATGCAACAATTAACCTTCAAACCAATCTTGTAGAATCAGACTCTGAATAAAGACTAACGTACATGATGCAGTTTTATAAAAACCATTACCGGTTTAAAGAATGCAGTGATGGTGTTTGTTTTGTCATATATATATTTGTAGGTTTTTTTATATGTGCTGGTCCAAGAATTACTTATACAGCCATTTTGCTGCAGTGTAATTTTCTTGTATTGATTGTATTTAACCGTTTTCAGTCTTGTAAGGTAATTAATTGTTTTATATTAAAACCAGTTATGTTTATATTTTTGAATTAGTACGCAAACATTTTCAACGATAGCATTTTAGACGCATCTGGGTTGTTTACCCATGTGTCTGGGTTTTTTTGTAGGTTATCTAGGTTTTTCATGAATATCAGAGTGGCAGCCCTGGTTACAAGTCGTTTTGTTTATTGTCCTATTTCA
This sequence comes from Bacillus rossius redtenbacheri, assembly GCF_032445375.1. NCBI lineage: Eukaryota > Metazoa > Arthropoda > Insecta > Phasmatodea > Bacillidae > Bacillus > Bacillus rossius. Next base: position 10,955,168 of record NW_026962012.1, on the reverse strand, counting down.
AAGTACGCTCAGTGCGCAGTGCGTGCACCGTCTCGTTCAATAATAAAACTAATGAAATTTTAATATTAAAAAAGTACATTAATACAAGATATAATATTTATATTTGTGCACCTAACAGCTATGAAAATGCAAATAAATTCTCAGTTGACACTAATAACAGATGTAATCAACATATGGACTTTCTGTTTTCGAAAACAATTAGTAACTAGTGTTTTTATACATTAAAAATTCACGATTTTATCAAAAATAAAAAATAAAAAAACAGATAGGTACATTAGTGGGCATACTATATCATTGTTTTTTCAAATGTTTCTTCAGATTAGTCGATGATTTGGACGGCTTTTATATAAAAAGAACCAAGCGCCATTTTTTACATTTTTGAGATATACCCATAACTGAATGCATGAAACACGCTAAATTCTTTAAAAAAATAGACCCAAGTGATATCTAGACTGTGCTGCTATTTGTGAGCACTTGAACCAACAACCATTTTGCATAGAGGTTTTCTACTTTTATTTAAACTGAACCAAGTGACATTTGGCGGTTGGTTCTGTTTAAAGAATATTTAATGTGTATTTTCTTTCTTGATTTAAAAAGAACCACGTAATATTATGGTGATTCAACAGTGATAATATTGTGAAATCAAACAGCTGCTGGATTCAATTTGTTTTTAATTCAATGTAGATTTTGAAATACTTGAGGGTACAAAATTCTGTAAGTTAATATTAGATTTGTTATTGTGTGTGTGTGTTTTTTTAACAAGATCATGATGTATATTGTCAAAAGGATCATACAAATGATGATGAAGACTGGGATGATAGTGTTCAAAATCCAGACTACACTCCACATTTAGATTCAGGCAATGAAGGTGAACATAGAGAGACCAAAGACATAGAGGAAGAGAATAAAAATAATAGTAATGTACCTGAAAAGTTAGATGGGCAAACGACTCAAAATAAGAAAGGAGGTAGACCTAAAAAGATGAGAAAACGAAAGCATGTATGTCAAACATGCCAGTCACGGAAAAATCTAAAAGACACCATCAAACCTCATTTCGTAGTTAAAGGTACTTACTGAAGTCCCAAGAAATTCAATGATTTTAATTGCAACTACCCCAAACGATGCAAAGACAATGTTAATATTGATTCTAGAAAAAAAATTAATTTTGGGATTTAGGATTTTATGATTGCCAGACTGCTTTCATTGCTGCACATATTCAAGAGGTAAATGTTAAAAGAAAGAGGTCATCATCTAACAAACGACAATACACTAGAAAATACGAACTGGACAAAGTGAATGTCTGCAGAGAAATGTTTACTCATGCCTTGGGAGTATCAACAAAACGAGTCAACACATCACTGAACAAAATTCGCTCCGATTGTGTAACTGACAAGAGAGAAACTCAAAGAAAAGGTGTGCCTCGAATTTCTCCCGTTGCAATTCAAAAAATTAAGGATCACATCAACAAGTTTTGTAGGTATAAATCACACTACTGTCGGCGAGTGAGTGGTGATACACAATACCTATCTACAGAACTTACAGAATCAAAAATGTATGAATTATACAGAGAGAAAAATGAAGGAAATGGAGCAGTAAGTTTTAGTTGCAACAGAATGATACTTCACAGAGATTTTAATATCAAACGGAAAAAGCTGAAAAAAGATACAGCAATGCAGCAATGCAAAACTGCAACAACATTGAAAAGAAAACAATTATGAATGAGTTAAATGTGCATCAGTCAGAAGCTGAAGAAGCAAGAGATGCAATGAATCGTGAGCTTAAGACTGCAAAGGAATGTGAAAATGTGGAAATGTTATGTTATGACATGGAGAAAACATTGCCTCTGCCTAGAATCCCAACAAGGGATGGGTACAAGGCACTGCCGGAAGAGATGCCCAAGAAGTGGGTTCCAGCTTGCGAAAGCATATTGTTACTCATGTCGGAAGGAATGTCACAGACATCATTTTGTGGTCTGACTCGTGTGGGGGCCAGGATAGGAATATCAAAATGGTACTAATGATGAACACATTGTTTGGTGATCCAAACTCACTGAATTCTGTGACACTTAAGTATTTAGTTTCAGGTCACACCTCCCGAATAATTCTGATTTTGGCGATGTGGAATCTGCCCTAAAACAACAGCGACTATATACTTTGGAGGACTACATAAAGGTAATGGAAGGATGCCGTAAAAAGAGAAAATTTGTTGTGACACAAATGCAGAATGACGACTTTAAAGGGACCAGTGAAATAGAGAAAGAGATCACCAACAGGAAGATTGACACAGAATGAAATAAAATTAACTGGCTCACACTTCGTCAAATTAAATTGGAGGGATGTAAACCACAAGTTCTTCAGATGAAGACCAGCCATTCTCAAGAAACTTTCATTGATGTTAACATTAACAAAAACAAGCGATGAGGGAGACCCTCAGATGGATTTCAATCATCTAAATTAATTTCCCTGTGGCCTGAAGGAAAGCCTATAAGTAAGGAAAAGCTTAAGGGTATTAAATCTATTCATCATCTTATACCTCAAGGAGTATGGCATTTTTATCAGAAATTTCAATCGAGTACAGAGGTTTAAGATGACATAGATGGCTTTGGGAATAACGCAGACTTCACAATGGAAGATTAATAATAAATTGCTTTGTGTTTTATGCTGAAATGTGTATGTAAAAGTTTCTCATAACCAACTGACTTTTAAAAACATTTTTGTGATTTATTTGTCATCTCATATGGTATAAGTTATTCTTTCAGGGTATCTGGCATTTTTAACACAAAGCTTATATCCGATACATGAAGAACACTTGCCAGATTGTTTTAAGACTGATTATGTAGATTTGCAATGGGCAATTACTGAACGATGGGTATTAAGGTATTTATGTTTTTTTGACAACGTGACCATGGCATTCATGTTCCATTATACTTGGTTCTTTTTAAAAAAAACTCTACTTTATTTTATTCAAAGAGAACCAACATCCATTTTTACTGATTAAACTATGATAGGAAGAGAATTCACAATGTTGTGCATAATAATAAAGCAGCTTATTATACCTGTTAAAATATTTTACATTGATTTTTTTATGTAGATGTTTCATTATTTTTTTGACATATGGATACTTTGAACAGTCTTTTCTCAGTTGTGACTGAATGGCGCTTGGTTCCATTTATATAAAAGCCGTCCATATTTGATAACGAATTTAAATTGAGATTCACACTGAAAATAATGGCCCTTTGGCCGTTGGCGAAAGCTGTAGGCCACTTTATATATATATATATCTATATATATATATATATATATATTGCTTGAGCATGGAGAATTCATGTAGCTTATCTTGTTCACGGACTATCATAGAAAAGAGAGGGAGGGATAGAAAGCCCACTCTCTGAATAACGGCTAGAACGCTATTTGCAGCGCTGTTGTGGCCGTGCACAGTACTAACAGTATAAACATTGGTGGAAGAATGATCTAAGTAGCTATTTATGCTAAAACCACCTATGTCACAAGCTAGCATTACTATTGAAGTTTGCAATCACATCTACAGCATTAAGAGGGTGGAGAGTTTTCAGCTTCTCGACGTTTATTCTCTGTATCCATTCTTTTTATACCGTTTCTTTGTAAACTGGGAAGCGGTGTCTAACAGCAAATTTATCATCGCAACCAGGCACACTGCATTTTCGTACACGTGGTGGCATTGTATTTTACTTAATACGTAATTTTATACTCAATTTAACAATCTTACCTCAATGAAAATATGATCACTAAGTAATTGAATAAATAAACGCCAGATATTTTCCAGTTTACACCTACGAAGCAATAAGCAAGTAGCACGCAAATAACCTAAAGTCCTAAATAAAAATACGAAAGAAAAATTGCTGCCATTACAAATGAGCCTTGGCAACGAATCGTAAACAAACATTGAGCGGTGAGCACACTAGTGCTCTTACGGCCGTGCACACAAACAAAACGTTGTTCAAGCATCTCTCTAATGAGTGCACATCCCGTGCGGACTATGAAACATGGATATTGAAATTGCTGCCTTGAGAAACAATATTGTCTTCGCCAAGATGGACTCAAGAGATTGCTCAAGACACGATTATCAATACCAGCTCTTCACTGTGGATAGATCATCTGAATTCTAGTAGTTGGCTCATGCCATTTACCATTGTAATAAAAAAAAATCAAATCTCTGACTAGGTTTTTTTTTACTCTATGGGCGCAACTTGGAAGGTCAAAAAGAGCGAGTTAAAAAAAAAACGCAGGATTTTGTGTTTAGATTTGTATGCTTTACTTTATTGCTTTATTAATGTTCTAGAACTTTGCAACTTTGGTAAGTTGGAGTCAAACGAAAAGTTTTTGAAGGAGGATACTGTAGTTTACATAATATGTATAAACAGTATATTTTTCTTGCACTATATGGTATGTAGTACTTAAAGTTACTGGTTAATCAATAGTTATGGTTATGTGCATGAATAAAGTAAAATCGTGAGAACGGTATGTTAATTTAACTTCAATAGAAATACGGGACGATTTCAAAACATGATACCTACGCAGAATTTTTTCCCCGGGGTGAATTTTTTTAATTCTCTTTTTCTGCGGGATTGAAGAAGGGATTGAACCTTTTTTACCCGTTGTTTTGGCTTTCAAATGCTTACCGTGGTTGGAAATCGGTATCAGTGGAAGAGATAATAAATATTTCACCTAACCTAGGTGGAATATTTGTTTTATAAGGTTAGATGGTTCATTAAATTTGTGGGATATGTTTACGGTTCGTTTTGCCTTAGTAATGGTCAATATTTATGGTTGTAGCCGAGCAGCCAATCCATTTGTAACGGATGCTACATTCCCACTACTTGTAAAAGTGATATACAGTACACTCCCTATTTAACGCGGTTGTCGGGGGACATAACTTTTACCCGCGTTGTTGCATAACCGCGATGTTTCGATGTGACCAAGTTCAAAAGGCATAAAAAACCGCCTGTGTTCTAATAGGTCGGCAAGCACGCACAGTATAGACTTTGTGCGAAATTTGCATCCGCAGTTTCCACTAAACACGGGTGAAAAAATAAAAATAATAAATTTTAAAGATAAATATTAAATGTTGAATTGTTTTTATTTTTCCGCGTGCCGCGCACAGTTTGTCGCACGGCCTACGAGCGCGCCACACGCCGCCATACACACGTGCGGCACACAAGCTGCTGCTGCTGCCAGTCTCGTGGTGTTAGCCACAGTATCTGCTTCGTCAGTGTCCGTAACAAAGTAAGTGCAGTGTGTGCGGTTACACACGATTCTGTGGTCAAAGTCTTCTAAAAAGAAAGGCCGTAGTGATACTTCAAACCGAATATGAATCGCAAAGTACCGAGTTTGATTGACAAAATAAAAATTTTAGATTTACTTACAGATAGCTTGTCTTTTGTAGAAGCAGGCCGCAGATACAGGAAAAAAACGATTCTAGCATTCGTACAATAAAAAATAAAGAATTGTCTATCGTGTCAAGTGGTTAAACTTTATTATCCATGCTTACAGTAAATTATAAATGGTGACATGTGGGAAACAAAAATTGTGCCAATTTAATTTTAGCGCAATCAGTAACGCCGTATTAAAAACCGTGTTAAACTTTGTCTTTACTTATTTCACCAAACGCTGTGTCGAGTTGCTGAGTGTGTGTGGCTCGGATCGGCAAGTGTTATATTCCCCAGCCTCTGTTTAAAGGTCGGGAGACCGCTACACATAAACATTTCCGGGACTTGTTTACTACCTCACGGCAAAAGTGGTACAGTATGGTTCACGTAAATATTGGACCACTGGGAATTCCTGGGCAAAGATTAAAAATACGCTAGCCGATTTACTTTACTATTTAATGTTAAAACATTATACCAAAGTAAAAAGATGAACTTGTATAATACAATGAATTACCCAATAATATTACGTTTGTAGGTTTAAGTTGTAACAAAACATTTATATACATATGTCCAGTAAAGTACCAATTAAGATTCTGGAGTGGAATTTTAAACATCGGACTACCTGATTTTGCCTTGTACGCAGCGACGCTGCTCAGTCAAGTGACTCATGCTCTGCCTGTGTGCTGCGTGAACACATTCCCTCCCCCACTCCCCCTGGTGTTTCTGCCCGCTCTAATCTCTACCTCTCTCCATATTCTCGGCTCGCCTCTCCCTACCCAGCGCTTGCCGACAACCAAGCCTATCCAACATCAATCCCCAGCCGAGTCACGCTGGATAATGTCGCTGGACGGTGGGCTTTATCAGGTCCCCTGTCCGATGCTTCATTTGTGAGATAAAGCGACGTTAAGAACTAGTGTTTCAGAAAATATCACTGGGCTGGATTGGACCATAATTTGAAAACCCTACAAGATAGAGGAATAATGTACGGAGATATCTTGTTTAGAATTTTACTGCGGACATTTTCTACGCCAAGGCTTTTTTCTGCCCGATGCTTAGTTTGTTAGTTACAACGCAAAATTATCCTAATCGGCTGTCAACCATTTATTCCATTATTATTATTCATTTCTGACTGGGGGACATGGTTTGACCCGCGATATACCCGATTCCGCGATCAATCGGGGCGCGATATACCGGGAGTTTACTGTATTATGAAAAATTAAAATATATTGTGTTTTTTATATAGAAACAAATAAAGTAGGGAGCTGCTTTTTCCCTGCCAAAATGTAATTGTGAAGACTTTAATTTTACGGAATATATTCTTTTTTAAAGAGCTGTAACGGATGCTACCTCCACACAATTCAGAATAGCAGTTTGAGACACATTCCTCTAAAGTTTAGCCTCTGCATCAGAGGCAGCAGTGTAACTTTATTTCTCCTGATAAAAGAAGGATATAAGATTGTTCTTGTTATATTTAAATAATAGTATCACAATTATAAAGTTTATTGTAATGATTACAAAAATGTAACGGATTCTACACAGCTCCTGTAACGGATTCTACAAGTGAATGTAACATGTATTCCTAAACTTCTACGTTACTGTAAAAAAAAATGTAACATGTATTCTACGTTACTGTAAAAAAAGTCACTGGTGTAATGAATGTAACAAATTTTATTTTACTATTTTATAAGTTTAACATTTTTACAAACAAGTAGGCTCTGCTTATTCAAGAATAATGTTTAATGAAATTATTAGTTGCCTTTGATTACAAAACATCTTAAACAGTAACAACATACTTTCAAAACACTTACCCATTTACTTACATGGTGATAAACTATTAATATTATATAGGCATAATTTTTTGTTTTACATAAACACAGTTACTATAGTTCTTGATAAACATTTACTTGAAAGTGAACTCATACGTTTGAGGCTGATTTTAAAATAATCCATTTGGAAACACAACTAATTAACATCAAGTGCATTTTGAAACTGATATACCAGCCTGAGTCCTTGAAAAGTAACACTAGGAACGTGTAAAATTTTGCTAACTTCAGGGTGTCTACTGACCCTGGAAAACCTGGAAATATCGGAATTTTGTAATCGGAATAATCGGGGAAAAATCAGGGAATTTTTTAAAACTCAGGGAATTTTTGTTTGGTAGGTTGTAGTTTGCAATATGTTTTTGTTTATTTATCAGCTTGCATTGACGTGGAATCATGTGTATTCCCTCCCATTTTTATTTTTGATTGGCAAATAACGAAAAGTTCCCACGTCCATTTTCTTTTATTTACCATCGGATTCGGAAGTGTCATCAAATCACGTGATGCAAACTGGTTCAAGATGGTCTGTTATCCTGCTGACGTACGTGCTGCAGCATGTGCTTCCCACGTTCAGATTATACCGACAGGTGCATTTAATTTTAAGTATCTATGGATGCCCTCAACGTAAACTGGACATTTTTGTTAGCTTTGAAAATAGATATCACAGACACTTTTGGTGAAGATTCGCCATTGTTGCTAGAAATTGGTAGCTGTGGGCTTCATACGGTCCATGGTGCTTTCAAAACTGGAATTTCTGCTACACAATGGGACGTTGTTAGTTTTTTGAGGCACACTTACTATTTGTTTAAGCACGTACCTGCAAGGAGGGCAGATTACATTAGAATAACTGGATCAGAGCTTTTTCCCAAGAAATTTTGTGCAATCAGATGGAATACTGCAGTTGCTGAGCGTGCCATGAAAACGTTACCCCACCTAAATAAACTTGTTAGTGAAGTTTCTATTTCATCTCTCTCTTTCAGTGTAGTGAAAAGTGCTCTTGAAGATAATCTTCTAAAAGTAAAATTGACATTCTTCCACTTTTTGGCATCAGAGCTGGAATTGTTTCTCACAATGTTCCAAAGTAAAGCACCCATGGCACCTTTTCTCTATGATTCACTGGTAGACATTTAATTAGCTTTGGCAGGAAAGTTTTTGAAACCAGAAGTACTGAAGAGCTTTAGGGAGAAATGCAATTATCTCGATTGGATGTAGATAACCAGGAAGATCTATTGACTGCTAGCAATATCAAGTTGGGTTATGCAGTACGCCATGCCATCAAGAAAGAGAAAGTACCAGACAAATCTGTCCTCTTACAGAAAAATGATAGGACTTGTCTAAAGGTTGTGGTAAAAAAACTTCAAGACAAAAGTCCCCTGAACTTACCAAGGGAATTTCCTGCTTATGTCCGTCTGTGGCTTTAAATTCGGGTGTGAGGAAACAGCGTGTGAAGTACAGTTTAGAATGTTGTCTTCAAAACAGGTGGCTATCAGGACAAGAAGCTGATAACATTGAGTGATCATATCAGTTGGTATATTCCTCGCAAGATTCTGCAGCACTGTTATCGTCTTTTTCTCGAGAAGACAGGTGCCTTGATCACTTGTGGATGCTCATTCTTAAGGCACATACAGTAGCTTCCAAAACAGGCCTTCTAAAGTTTGTGAGAATGGTGTTGGTACTTTCCCATAGAAAGAGGATTTTCAGTGAATTCTAATCTGCTGACAGAAAACTTGCAGGAAGAAATACTGATTGCACAAAGACAGATGTATGATTTTGTTCAACGTTCTGGAGGTGTAGAGCATGTTGATATCACCAAGTCCATGTTACAGTATGTAAGACATGCTAGTTGTAGGTGTATAAAGCCTATCTAGCTTAGGAGCATTGGGATGGGAGGCCAGAACCTGGCATGGACTGGGGTTTACGTGAATGGAGCAGATTAGGTATGCAAGGTAAATGGTATCAGGTACACAGACATTTTATTCAAACATCAAATCATAACATTTAGGCAAGGCTAAATACAAAAATCAAAAACAATGATTTTAGACAAAACGGGCTTGTTAACAACAAGCTTCGAAGGTAAGCCGGCTACACCGTAAGCGATCCCATCATACAGCGCGCAGTTGATGCGAAGCAAAAGCAGTGCCAAATATGCAGTTAAATTCAGACAATTTACGTTTTACAAAACTACTGCAAAGTGCAGTTACAATTGCAGAGGGAATTTACATTAATAAGAAATAATCAAATACGTGCGACGACGTCTCAGGGGGAGACAGTTACCAATAAAACCAAGTTGACAGTGAAGTTACGTTAATGCATTAGTCCAAACTAAACAATTTTCAAGGTGGCTGCCGAAAAGGAATTTAGACAGACCAATTCAAGAATAAATGTCTCTACATTAAGGTAAGGGCCACCGCCTCACACACAACTCAAACCAACTTACATTTTCCCCTGAGGTCGCACACCCACGTAGTTCAAACTGAACCTAACGGACTACATGCTAGTAGATTACAACAGATCAGCTACTGCTGACAACCGAGCCTGACTAAAACCAGAAGCAAGAAAGAGGCTCCTGACATGGTTGCAGCTCAATTTATAAGATCGCGCCGCAGCGCGCGCATGCGCCAATCAAGGGGGGGGGGGGGGGGTGAACGAGTAGACATAGAACAACCACTAGGAAGGTGGAAAAGGAGTGAGAAGGAGGAGGGGAGCGGAGTGCCGGAGGCCGATGCGGCGCGCACAGTTTAAATCGCTACAGGCGTAAGGAAGCCCTGCAAACAAAACAAAAAGAAAAGGAAGCTACAGACAAGAAGAAGGCAGAAAAATAAGAGTTTAAGAGGAGATCAAGGCATTGCAGTTGAAGAAGGCTTGAAAGTTGGATTTGGCTCGTTCTGAAGTAAGTGCAATAGACGCAAAAGTTGAGTCGCTGCGAAATTGATGGGAGCTTCCTTTTACTAATGTTTTTTGCAAAAGGAAGTGTGTGAAATATTTGTAGCAGCATGTTTTATTTGCCATCAAGTAGTCACTTTGGCCACGTTTGGAAGAAGGTAATTTTTTTACTAATTTAAGTAAGTTGAAATACTTTGAAACCCGTCAATGTAATATTATGCAGTTTTTTTCAGTTTCTTGGAATGTCGTAATTGTGTCAAAGAAAACCTGGAAAAATTCAGTTTTAGACCTGGAAAACCTGGAAAAATCAGGGAATTTAATTTACTAGATCTGGTAGACACCCTGTAACTTGCTCAAAGCGTATATATTTTTCATCACTTTCATCGGTAATAAATAGTTCGTTATTTCTATATTGTTTCAAAAACATTACCCGCAATTCCTCCTCTTCATCACAAGCGGTTTGACATATTGCTGCATATTTGAAATGGTGGTTTTTTTGTAGATTCAAAATTTACTATTACAAAGGTGCCGGGTTTAATGTTCTCCTTCCTTATTTCACTTTCAGTTTGAGAATTTGATTGTGATTCATTAGAAGGTTGCAAAAATTATGTGCAGTGTCGCGGTTGGTCCAGTGGTTGAGGCTGATCGTCTAATGACTCATCAGAGTAGACTTCATTGAATTTCAAGCGTTTCTTTTCACACAGTTCATTTTTTGGAGATATGTCAATCACTTTCTTCTCTGAATAAGCAGTCAGACCTACTAATATACTAGTTCTATTCAACATTTTGAAGAAATGATAATCCCTTATTCCTGGAACTTTTCTAATGTTCTCCCAGCGTTTAGCCAGAAGATTTTGAGCAGTCTCGTCAACATCTTGTTTGGAAACATACAGAACTTGTGTTTTGATACAGGTTTTTTCTGCACTTAGAAGTCATAGGATGAAGTGATCTCAGTGGCTCTAGAGTTCACACTCAGCCACACATTTCTCTTAATTTTTCCACCTATTGCATCTACTGCACCCTTTCCATGTCCAGGTGCAAATGTATTCCATTCTACAGTAGACACATTCAGGTCATCAGCAAGGTGCAGCATATTGAAAGCAGTGTACCTGCTTCTGAACTGCCCTGAACAGTTGTCTGAAAATATATAAATGTTGTCTAAACCTTTACAAAACCTGTCTTCAAAATCTGACACAATACTTTTCAAAAAGACCCATGCAGATTGTTTTGAATGTGAAAGATCATCACTCACTACAACATATGACTTAACCTGATCATTTCCATACCAAATACAGCATGTGAATAAAGTTGTTTGTGAGTGGTGCCAGTGTGCACTCTGAATTTCATCTTGCGGAGTGTGGCTATAGTTTTCCGCATAGTCCACCTGAATAACGGCATCACATTTTCCAAGGTTCTGTTTCTTTTTATCAAATGTTGTTCAAGACTTTCAAACTACCATCTTCAGATTTTCCCCATTTCTTCCATGTTACTTTCTGCAGGGAGTCACATTCTAGTTTTAGAAGTACAGACACATCATAATGACAATTTTCACACTTACTTGTCATGCATCTTTCACTGTTAAGATCACAGCACATGGCATCAATAATGGATTTGTGGGTAAAGGATTCAGTTGAGAAACTGGAAAATACTTCAGTCAGAAAAATAAAGTTTGCGTGTACTATACACAAACAAACATTGTGTAGGGTCTCTTTGAAAGGAAGGACGTTCTGTGGACGTAGTTGATAAAATTTAGATCTACTTACAGCATCATTGCACTTTTCTTTAAAAAGTGCATGAGCATCATTTACTTTCATCAGCATGTAGCTCTTCTGTTCTTGCACTTTTTCTCCTGTTTCTACATTTTTTATTAATTTGTAGTCTCGTTTACCAGGTGCTTGCCAACTTATTCCATCACTGTTATAAAAGTCTCTAACCTTTTTCTCTGTCTGGTTTTAGTGCTCTCAATGTTGGAGATTTCTCAGTTACACACATTGTTTGACCGGCTTTACTGAAAATGTCCTTCACTAACTGGCGAACTACAGCTCTTTTCTTGGTAGGACTGGAAGGAAGAGCTGACTGTAATTTCTTAACTGCTTTTCTTAATGTACTTGTGCATTTGTAGGAACCTAAAGCTTTTTCCGGTGTTTTCCCGTTTGTACTGCACTTCTCTGCTTTCTTTGTTCTGTACTTCTCATAGCTTCACGTTTCTTCTGTTTTAAAGTAGCATCAATTACACTATCCTTATTTTGTTTCATTTTAAGCTCATCTCGTTTCTTCTTATTTCTTTCTTTATCTTTTTTTAAGTACTCCTTCCACCGTTCTGGATCTTGTTTTTTCTTCTCTCGGCATTTGGCCATTCAATTTTTTCTGCTTACGGGAGCCATGGTTCTGGAACAAGTAAAGAAAAACATAAAGAATTAAATTATGATCACAAATATATGGGTAAACTTGAATTTTTTTAAATATTTTTAACATGCTAAAATGTATTAAGGCTTTCAAGTAAAGATTACTAAGATTCAAGTTACTTATAGTAACATAATTTTTGTAAAACAGAAATATATGCCAGCAGTCATTTTTTAAACTATTGAAGGGTTTGTGTTTTGAGGTTAGGCTATCATAAACTCAATAATGACAAATGTTTGTAACATTTGTGTTCATCAAAAGTTATAAAACAATTTAATATATACTGTCACTCTAAATAATAATAAATTCAAAGTATACATTCATCAATTACTGAAAAAAAAAATTTAAAGGTTATGTATATTTTTAAAACAAAACAAAAATTTAGTTTTAAGAATTTTACATGTAGAACACATTCACAGAAATGTGGCATCCGTTACAGTGTAGCATCCGTTACATTTTATTTTAATAATATTTTGTTAATACAATGTTTTAATAATGACAACAACCTGGTAATAGGTCAGACATCACTTTTGAATACTTATTTATTGTTTCCCAAAACTACAACAGTTTACAAAACAAAGAAATTAGTTACCTATATTTGTAACGGATGCTACACAACAAACATCACTTATGAAATAGTATTATAAATGTAATTCAGTGCTTACCTTTTACACCGAAAGTATGTTAAGCAATTGCACACATTTCAGCCATGTTCTGCACCAAATATGGTTGCTATTTAATGCTTAGATAAGTTATTCCAGGGTTGCCAATTTGTGTCAGTTCAAGCCAGATTTGTGTGTATGCTGCTGACTGACCAAAAAAATGTTAAAAACTTTGTTTGGAAGTAACAACAAAATTTTTTTTAAAGTAATTTCTGTAAGTATAATGTTTGTACAATAAACCAAAAACTAACATATCTTAATTACTAATGTTTTAAAATAATATATCAAAACATTCCCACTTTTCATGGATTGGCTGTGAGGCTGTTTTCATTAAGACAGATGTGGGTCAGTCAATGTGAAATCAATAAAAATATGAATTTGGACCTTAACCCCTGTGTAGATTTCAAATATTTCTGGTACAGTTGTCACATCCATAGAAAATATGAAAAATACAAATGTTTCTTTTCAGCTATGTACATCTTAATCATCAGTCTTTACCGGGAATATTGTTTGCAAACTTAAAAAGCTGTTTCGGTGTTAGTATTTGGTCATTGTATGGTGTTAATAAACTAGCTTTGGAAGCGGTAAATATGTAGAGTAGCTGTATTTGCGAAAAAAAATTCTAAAAATCTTAAATTTTATTATATGCTCTTTCACTTGCTCTTTTCATTAAAACGGGAGGAGATAAGAAATTCCAAATACTTTAGGAGATATCAAATTTTTTAATTTTGAATATGTTGAGTAGCAGTATTTGCGAAAAAAAATGATAAAAATCTGAAATTACTTTTATTATATGCTCTTTCACTTCCTCTTTTCATTGAAACCGGTGGAGATAAATTCCAAATACTTTTGGAGATATCAAATTTTTTAATTTTGCAATATTATACCTGTGCAATCATTCGACCGTTGCCATTTTTGTTATTTTGCAGTGTGTTCGTGAATGCGTAATTAATTAAAATGGTCGATTAGGTCAGGTCAGTTACATTATTAATACTTTCAAACTAAGCGCACATTAAAAATAATGTGAATTAATTTTAATGGCTGTTTAGTTTTAAAATATTTATAATGTAACTGACCTGACCAAACAAACCGGGACAAAGGATGAACATTAGGAACTAAAATGGTCGATTAGGTCAGATCAGTTACATTATAAATACTTTCAAACTAAGCGAACATTAAAAATAATGTGGATTAATTGAAAGATAGAAAAGTGTTTATTAAACAAGAGAGTCAGGATTTATGTTAACAGGTTAAATAATTGTTCCAATAATAGAATACATTAACTTTATACTTTTTTTAATCTTATTAGCACTTAAAAATATTTCCTATATTTATAACATTATTATTTTGTTAATCAAAATTGTTGGTAGTGCCTACTTAGGAATGTTATCTGTTTTGCCCTGTTATTAAACAATGCGTTACATGAATTAAAAAAATATAATTTTATATTTTTAAATCTTTTAATCAACATTTATTTAAATGTATTTCCAAAGTATTTATATATATATATATATATATATATATATATATATATTAGTACAGCATATCAGAATTAACCTGAGAAGTGTCTTGATTAAAATGGTAGTCAGGAAGCACACTTTACTTGAATGGAAAATGAATTATATTCATTATCATATTGTCTTATGGATAAAAACGTATTTGATTAGCACTGTTTTAATAAGTGCTCTGTTTTCTTGGAACGGATTAGGGTGTTACTTTGAGGGGTGGGTGTTACAGTGTTTGTCTAGATAATCCGGATAAATAAAATTTTAACAGTTTTTTTTTTACTTTGCTTTAACCTGTTTTTTGTTTATCCGTGGACCCCTTGCCATTATTTACCCCAGATAATCGAGAGTCTGCTGTAGAAGATTTATTATTGGTCATCGTTCTATTCTTTCAAGGAATATTTATGTTAAAAACTATAGAAAGTTTACACATGTAATGGTAAATTTTATTCATTGCTTTTTTTCTCTCTTTTTGTTATTTTATATGTGTATATATATATTTTCTTTTTATATTCAAGATTGCTGACCAGCTACACACACTGCAGAACCAGTAGGTAGTGTTTTCAGATAGGGGAATATAAAAAGCAATAGGTATTTGTTTGTAGGTTTATTTAATTTGTTATCATTGAATTATCATATGTTTATATAAAATGACTAGTCCAATATCTTTGTGCAAACTATTAAACACAAAAAAAATCTAATGGATGCAATAAATTAAACCGAGCGAAACAATTACATGTATGCTGTGGGTACAGTTCAGGGCATTGAAATTAAACCCCATGCAAGAGAAGGTTTAATGAACATGTTATAAATAACTTGTACTTTTTTAGCGAGGATGAAAACCTGAGAGGTGTTGTGCTAAGTAATGTAAATGAGAGTACTGCTAAGTAATTCACAGTGAGTACATTGTCACTCATTTGTATGGTGAACATGAATGAATGATAATGTTCACATATTGGTGCATGCAGAAACTGTGATACTTCTATGTAGTCTTGCAGTTTGGCAACGTTGTTTACCTGGAGTCTCCCGTCGCCCATCAGCTAAGGGAGATACTTTCTTTTTAAAGCTAATTAAGTAGTAGGAAAGTCTAAAAAAACGTACTAATTAAAGAAACCTCAGAGGTGTAACACCTAAAGTAGTGTCACTCCAGATTTACTATTACACACACAGTACTTTTTGAGTGTAACAGTGGGTCGTAATGAGTAGAAGAAATTAATGAGTTGGAGTATCTGGTTGCTGAGTAGTCCATTTAATACAGATAGTTAAGATTAGGAGAAAATAAGATACATAAACACATGGTGCATTTTGGTTATTATGTCAATAATAAAAACAATAGGTTAAAATCGTAACTGTTACATTCTCATTAAAGACAAGAAATAAACTGTTAAAAGAAACCTGCTGGCAGAGATAAAAATTATATTTAGTTTAACACTTACAATTTATGTGATAGTTTATCTATATTAACCTGCTAATCCAGATATAATAATTAAAGCATATCTATATTGTTGCTTTTAAAATAATTTCTTTGAAAATATTTACATTGTGTTTAATTGGTTTTCTCAGATCCAAAAAAAAAAAAGTGATTGAGTCTTTAGTAATCACCAATGATGTGTAAACATCTAACCTCGATAATGAGCAAATTCATGTATAAAACCCAGACCTCACCGGCTAGCTTTAGCCTGAATGCACATATATAAAACACTTGAATAATTTTTTCTGGGTACCAATAATAATACCAGTTCCATAGAATTTAACTTTTTGAGTTTATATCTGTTTACCTTGAAGATTGCTGTGAATAAATAAAGGAAGTCACATATAAGGTTTGTCAATTTATTTTTTATTTCTACCAAACACAGATCATAGCCACCGTTTTATGACACAATAGAATTTACACTCTTGAAAACAACTAAAAACTCTCAGAGAAACAAAACTTCTCAGAAAAATTAGTTCATCACTTGGGCATGATATTTTACTCACAGTTCATTATCGAAAATCTCATGATCGCTTGCGACTAACGGTACAAAGGGCCACTGATTCACATAAACGGCTCCAACAGGATCTACATTGCCGCCTGTTGTCGAAAACTTCGACGGGGAATAAAAATTTAAATCTTACACCAAAAATCAAAAGAGCAAAAAAAAAAAAAAAAGAACATAACGAATTATCAGCATAGGATTTCATGCGTGCACTAAACAAGTGACCTAGTGCCTACAATGCAAGCATTCGCTGTATGATTTAGTTTATTCCTACTAGGATAGGGACCTTGTTGTGTCAAGAATTTCACTTAAAATATGATTTAAAAATAAGTTTGAATGAGAAAATTAATTTAAAAAACCAATTTGTGTATTTTAGTTTCAATTAAACCTGGTCGTTAACATTTACGATATTCAAGAAAGTGTGACAATATCTTAAGTGACTTAAATTCATTACATTCGTTATTAAAATGTTCACTAATAGCCTTTAAGATTCCACCGAATCAGTTTCAATATTTTATGTGTATAAATATAACCTCACTGCAATTTTTTGTGTATTTAGATGTACTACTACTTTCTACCTGGCTTGCATAGGCCCTTATATATAACAAAATAATGATAGCTCATTTGACCATGATTAACATTTATTAAGATTGCAGTAATGGAAACTTGAAATACAGAACTCTTTACTAAGAGATAAGAGACTTGACTATATTACTTCAAAATTAATCTATGTGAAACAGGGGTGCAACTTCTAAATTTCCAAAGAGGGGGGGGGGGGGGGCAATATACCTTTTTATAAAGAATCATCGATCCCCCCCTATTGAAGCGGGGGGTCCGGGGGTCCTCCCCCGGGAAAATCTGTATTTCAAGGTGGAAAATGGTGCTATTTAAGCAGCTTAGTTATCTAAAAATTGATTACACAGCACTTTCTTTGCCCCCGTTTGCCCCCACTTCAAGGTTTCAGAGAGGGGGGGGGGGGGGGGGGGCAAAATACCCTTGCACCCCATATTGTTGCACCCCTGATGTGAAAATATCTTGAATTTACAAAAATTCATTGTGTGTGTGTGTGTATTTGTGCATCAAGCTCAAGTGTTCATGTATTATTCAGTGAAAATGTTACTAGCTCCGAGTCCCTTGGGATCGGTGGCTGTGAGCTGTGGAAAACGCCGCTGTGGGCGCAGGTGGAGATGATTCGCCGCAGCCCGACGCGCATCGGCCTGAAGCTGGAGGACATGCCGGAGTACGAGCGGTACCGCCGCGAGCTGGATGAGGTGATGAAGGCGAGGGAGGCCCGCAGGCCGGAGGAGGCCCCGGGCGACCCCTGGTCTCCGCTCGTGGTCCCGGCGGGCAGGGCCAAGCCGGAGGCCGTCCACGAGCGCATCGGCTACGTCCCGCAGCCGCGCACCGTCACCTGAACTGCTCTTACCCTGCTGCGTCGCCATCGACCGTACAGACGGTTCTCGTCGTCTTTCTGGCTCGTTCTTGAAGGCGGATTAAAAAAATGCTCATTTGATAAGTTTTTTATACTCGTGTGTTCCTTTTTTTTGTATTTTTCTTATCAATCTATAAAAAAATTTGTATCAATTCCTTAAATTTTTCTCTCCCTGTTTTTAAAAGAGTGGTCATGAATGATATTTTTGTTAAAAATCTTGTTAATTTCTTTGAATGTTTCATAATAATTAAAGGATCTTTTTTTATGTGTGTAAGGCTTTGACCTATTTAATAAAGAATAAAAAAACATTTTGTCTTAGTTGTTGAACTTGTGGGCTGCTAGACTGGTTTTTTTTTTTTTTTTTTGTTTGAAAATTTTCCTTTGTAGGATACAGGACAGAATACTGTGTTGTTTTTTCCTTCTCTCTAATGCAGAAGGCAGGGGAAGTGTCTGTGGAATCACTTTATCAAGAAAATGTCAGGTGTGTCGTGGTTTCCATTATCATAGCATTGCTTGAGGTCACTCAGCTTACATTTAGCAACGGACACCATCATCAACTTGCAGTTTTTTGCGAGTGGGAGCTTGTGGAATAAATCTTGATAATTTTATGAATATCAAATCAAAAAATAAATAAGATTTAAATGTGGTTAAACATACCTATAACAGCTTATATCATGGAAGATACATAACCTAATGTAAAAAAAGTAGGTTTTCAGGTCACCTTAATTTTTTTTCTTATGAATATTTTGTTTTCTTTTGTTTAGTTGTACAATAAACTGATAATGTAAATACTGTACTTGTTTACTGGCTGATTTTTTGTTAGTTGAAAGTAAAAAAAAAAACTATAAATTTATATAAGAGGTTCAGCATAGGCAATTACTGTAATTGAAGTTATACTTCTTTAGGTGGGTTATGAAAAAAATAAGATATGAGTGAATTTTTACGATGCGCTTACACCATGCAACAAAATTTTCACTTGAAACTAAAATGGTGGACCATCTCTATGAACATAAATCTATATATAGTCACTGTCATAAAAATTAGGTGACATACCAAATTATGATAGTGAAACTACACTGGAATATATTTGGTGATCTAAAATATTTAAAATGTAATCTCATGTTTTAAAAATAAGGGTTCTGGTATTACAACTATTGTAATACATATTTTCCTTACAATCTTTTATCAGGTAGCGCAGAAGTTTAGTGTGAATAATAAGCTAATGGACCATGGTTGAAAATTCTGCAAAAGAAAATTATTTTACTTTTTTAAATCATAGATTACTGGATTATATAAATTGAGCTTTAAGCATATATATATTTAGGCAATTTATTTATCATGTTGCTATAATATTGTTAGATACTGTAAGTTGGGGTTACTTTGCTCCAGAATGTCCCTTTAGAAAGTTTAATGTCAATTGAATTAAAAGTGGAATAATTGTTTAACTCTTATAATCTAAGGGCCGTATTCCAAGAGACAAAAATAAGGGTTTAGGTGTTGAATAAGCAATACCTGTACCCTAACAATATTCCAAGTGCACGATAGGACACGGCCAGTCCCTTATTTTTAGGGCACTGAATTTTGGTGTCCTATCTGTTGCTGATTTGATCCATAACTGTATGTGTGTGTGTGTGTGTGTGTGTATATATATATATATATATATATATATATATATATATATATATATATATATATATATATATATACATACATACATACATATATATATATTTCTTTTTTAATGAACTTTAACAATTACAATTTCCCCCCCCCCCCCCCAAATTACTTAAAAGACAGCAAACATAAATACGGCCAAAAATTCATCGTTTATTCTTGTACAACCAAAATTAAATATTTTATTTCACATAATTCCATAGTTATAAAAAATAAGCTAAAATTACAATGGATTCCACGAAGTACAACTGTTTATAGCCTCTCACAAGTCTTTGTTTATTAAAATGGCTGCTGATCTGATACCTTACAGGGGTTCAGTTAGGACACGTTTTGGAATAGGACCCGAGTTGTCCAACAAGGCAGTGCATATTTGCTACCTTACTGAAACGTCTTGGAATACCGCCCTAAGCATACCAAGTCAACTCTTGTGTCTTAAATGAATAAATTTTATGCCCATAGGTTAATTAAATACACAATTTAACATTTTAGGGAAATGTTTCCTCATAGGGCAAGGATACTTTGCCCCAAACACTTAACTACACCAGTTTTACCTGTAAATTCATATTCAGGAGACAAGTTGGCACACAATAGGGGTCTGAATACTCCATGTACTTAAGCATTAAACAGATTATGTAGTAATCACTAACAGAAATCTTTGTATTTAACAATAGATGAATGTCATTTACAAAACTGAAAAATAGTTTCATTATTTTACACCATTTTTGCCAAGTGAATAAAATTAACATTATTTTACATTCCTAGTATCACTTTAGACCTATAGACATCACCTAAGAGCCATTTAAAAAAATTGACAAATAAAAATACTGGGTTTTCAGAAGAGTCAATGCTTAGTTTTGTATATAAAAAAAGAAACATAGCATGTGTGTTATGAAGTGTTTTCAGAATTTTCCCTTTTCTTCTGTTATTTTTCAGACAGCTCCAAGGATGAGCGACCAAAATTTCAAAAGGGTGTGCCACCGTTGGGTGATCAAAAATTCTATAAGTATTTTCAGAATTACTCTATGGAGTATATTTACTAAAATGCCAATATCTATAATGTAAAATGTGGTCTAGTTGGGCGCCGTGAAAACTCTATAAAGTACTAGTGCTGTGATTGTGTATGTAGCACAACTACTAACCTCTACAGAATATTAACTAAAATATGTCTTGTTATGTTGATAGTGAAAATAAATTATTCTCAAGTTGTATGTACTGGTGTAGTTTGACTCAGTGTGAATACCAAACAATAAAATGTCGTATAATTCCTTAGCAGTATGTCTCCTTCTCTTTGGTGTAAGTATTCTGACCTTAAAATCAACAAATATAAGTAGTGTGTTTAAAAGCATTAACTTCTCTATGACTGCTGATCTCAGTGTAATAAAAACTAATTATTCTTTCAAGACAATCCAAGCTAAATATTTCTGTCTATCTGGTTTAACATACACATGATATGTAAGTATGGTTATCAATCGGAAAAATAAAATATAATGAAAATTTAACTTTTTACTAGGGTCAAAATCATGGTTGTATGGGTGACAATACTCTTTTGCAACATATCCAACTGTAACATGAAAAGTGACAGAGTCAATGATTAGCAAGCAACATACAAATACCTTTGAGACAATTATTCATGTTTAAATAGGTTTTTCATTAAACAAAATTTCAATATCCGTTATACTTAAATGTCTTTCAGAACTAATTACGTTTTACGTAATTGTATCACTGAATAATAGTTTGGTTATCAGTCAATATTTTAAATATTATTGAAACACATTTTAACTGGCAAATTAGTCTTTTCTTTGTTTTTACTAGCTCAGTCTCTTTCGGTAGATCAAACTGTCTCAAGACTTCTGGACCTGGGACTATTCTTTAAACATTCAAGACAATTAATGACTTTAACAGATTTTAACTTTGATATCGTACATATTACTGATCAATGTCAGTTAACCAGGTCCAGTATGTACAAGCTACAAGTCTTTACGTAGTTAAGTAGTATTAAGTTGTTTTAGCGAGTTTCAAATTAGGTCTTGACCGTAAACATCATAGTTTAAGATATCTTGCCATTAAAATAGGACAGGTAACTTCTCGCTGTTCTTGTTAATTCGGGGATGGGGCAAACAAACCTCGTCGCGTCGTTACAATACCAAGAGGCTGTGGAAAACCTCTCCGAACCCCTGTCTCTCCTCCGATGTTGCTAGTTAGATCTCACTCTCCTCCGATGTCGCTGGTTGGGTCTCCGTCTCGATGCACCTCCTCTCGTGCTGCTGGTACTCCAGCAGGACTGGCGTCGGTCACCTGGAGTCGTCTAGAAGGATGATGTCCTCCGGTACACCGTCTACGATGCCGTCTACCGCTGTCGAACTCCTTCCATCTCGAAGATTGATAGTCCTTTTCTTCTTTTCTTCTTAATTCGTCGCTGATCCAGTTATATTTATGCTGTTAGTCAAAACTTATCGTCGTCGTAGATTCTTTAGTAGAGCTTCGAACATCGGTAACTACCTCTTCTTCATTGTGTAGTTCCGGTATTTATTATAAAATCATCAATTTCACGTAGATTCTAGCTATTCAGTCGTCGTACCAATGTTTTACGTGATATTCTTACATTCATTTATGACTAAATCACGGAGCTCTTTCTCTCTAATCCTTCTCCCATGATAGTAGAACAGAAACTCCAGTTCCAATTTGTTTCAAACAGTCGAAGCTTTCTCTATTGAACACTCTCCGAAATCACACTGGAAATACTAAATTCTTTAAATAAAATATATGCGCAGTCGAGCGTCCAATCACATATACTCTTTCCTCAGTAATGACCCAAAAACAATATTAAAAGGTGTAAGCTCATTTCCTATTCGTCGCCGTTTAACAAATGTTTGCAAAGACATTTCATAAAATTATTACTTAGATAAAACATGAAAATACTTAAAGAGTAAAACCAAATTGACCTGACCATAGAGATACAATACTGGTAAATATAATTCATAACAGGACTAAGACAAAGTCATAGAGGTAAGAAGTAAAATAATAAACATAAAATTCATTTCTATTGAGGGCTTCTCAAATACCTCTATAGTTACATCCACCAAGCTGAGTCTAACTCACGAAGTGAAAAAAAAACCTTGCCTTAGATCAACTTAGGTGGTGATATGCTGCCAAGGATGTCTTTCTAATTGTAGAACAATTCATGTGTCTTTGGGCCACTTCCATGATTTGCATGAACTTTTCATTGCACGGACCTGGGCACCATCATTGTTTCAATAAGTTCACACCGACCGCCAATGCTGCTCTATGTCGCATAGACCGCTATGCCTCATCAATGCCTCACGAAATCGTGTGCACCGAACGCGTTCGGGCACGCACTGCAGTGTAGAAAGTGCAACGGGGCAAACACCACGTAATTAGGGCCACGTCGGCGGAGAAGACCGGCCAGGTGTGGCATATCCCTCCGCCGTACTACAACAAATGTTTGTATTTTTCCACAGGAACATGTTAGACTTTATTTTCATTATTTAACACTTTATTTTCTCCAAAATTATGTTTCACCGTGCGCCGTGTCCCGAACCTGGCCGTTTCAGTTTCTCACGAATATCACACGATTTCCATGGGAGAGCTGGCGGGGAGGGGGGTCGCGCGCAGTGAGAGTGGCAGTATCCTTCCGGAGCTCATAGAGGCCGGCAGCATCCGCGCGTCACGGGACCAGCACTTTCTTGTTTTCACTGATATGTAGTTTTCAATAGTTGTATAATTCCGAAAACCTTTTCTTCCAGTCCCGTGGTCGGCCTCGACTTACCGAGTGGTATGTAACCTAATTATTCAGTGCTCCAGGACGAGCGTTCGATGTGATACGTAAGTACTATGTACAAACTGCGAGATGGTACATCAGCGCTTCACGCGATATCCTAGCCAATCGGCTTCAGTAGAACCCGTCATACACTTTTCAACGGAGGGCACAAAAATGGTGTATGAAAAGGAAATGGCAATAATAAAAAAAATTTCAATCTATCATACCAGCACGTCAGATTAAACTTAAATACATACTTAATGTGTAAATAATTGCATTATATTAATGAAAGATATGAATTCATCATTATATATACATAAAATAAAACCACCAGAAATGTAAAATACAGTCCATAATCAAGTCAATCTGACATGAGAAACAGTGGCCTTACAAAATGTTATGAAGTCCTTTCTTGGGGGTGGGGAAAAATCACCAAGCCTAAATTAGAAATTTAAAAAATAGGCTATTTTAAAAAGAAAATCAGAAATTTTTGCTTGTGTTTCATTTTACAAACAACTTTATGCAACAGAACAATTTTCAATAAATTTTAACTTGAGAAACGTAAAATACAAAACAATCCGATCGTAAGAAGACAATAACAAACGGGTATAATCAGTTCAAAGATTAATGAACGCACAAAATATGAGATCCGTGCTATGGTAAAGCGCGTGCACCATTTTCATAATCATTGCTAGTTTGCGCCACTAGTCTCGCTTGGTGCTGGCCATAGATGCTACTAGCGAAGTGCACAGTCTTCCTGATACTATCCATATCAATGGTGCGATAAAGTTATTTTCTTACATTTGCAAAGGTAAACAATGGACGTTTTTTTCAAAATAAAAGCATTAAAACGTAGTTTATCAAGAGGAATATAACAAAAAAATTTGTGAATTTTAGAACTTTTCTGCTTTGTAAAAACGTATGAAACGGGAAATTAATGATTTTATAAGTGTATGTTCCGGGAATGTAAACCATTATAAATATAGTACTTTCGGTGGGACCAAAATTAATCGGCTTATGACACGGGAAAATGTATGAAATGGAAACGTATCATCGAGGTTCTACTGTAATTAGTTTCAGCCCGCAGGGGGCAGCCAGTAGGCAACACGTAACAAACAGTCTTACTAACGTGTCAATTTCTGGGACAGTCCTAAGATTCATGTAGCATCGCCGGAGTTATGGGCCTACGCGTTCTTAGCCCAGTGTACTATGTAATTATAGTTGTGAAGTGTAATCTTGCTCAGGATTCTAGTGTGTTATGTTAAGGTTTGTTTTTGTAATAACCACATCGTTTCCAAAGTGAATGACCTTACTGGGTAGTAAAATCGTGAGCCGCCACTGAGTAAGTGGTCGCGCGTGTGACGATTCGATTCGGGACAACCGTTACGGCCAGGACGGTCGGCACTATGTATTGGGCAGTGCCGGATTAAATTAATAAGAAATCAGCTGGTATTTTCTTGTTCTTTCCAGGCGTCCCGAGTGGCCGAAACTGCTCGTAGGGCCCTACTGTGTCGAACCACTGCCTCTAGCCACAAGGCCGAACCTACCCTGAGATTCCGAACAATACTTAAGTCACTTAAATTCACATAGAGGTAGTGGGGTTCGTATCAATATGGCGCTCAACTAGGGTGGCTTTTAATAACTTTCAATTTTTTTTTAAACTTCATTGTGTGTCAAAATTATTGTAGCAGCAAGGGCTCGTGTAGGGACAGATGAATTGCGCGGGAACAGATGCGAAGCGCAGACGATCAAGGGAGCGGGCGCCGGCGATAGGCGCGCATCAAGTTATGTGCAAGGCGCGATAACGGCTCGATAGGCGCGATAACGGCTCGATAACGGCTGTGGGAGCGGAAGTCCGCGCGCTACACACAGGGATCCCGTGACGCAGCTGCGTTGCTGCTGCGCGCGTCGACATGAGCCGTGACGGAGCCGCATGCTAAGGACAGTGGAGCAAAAATGTCATATGTCACCACGGGTGACTGAAAATGAATGACGTTTTGGAGGCCCATGAGGCATGGGCAAGCGAGGGCTACCCATGCACAGGGTACAACTGGGATTACGAAGACAGGACGAGTGGGAGGATGACGACACCGCAGCGTACACTGAGGGGCCGGAAGTAATCCGGACACCGCTACGACTGCAGCACATAACACAGCCCACATCGCCGCTGCCACACGCGGCCAACCACCACGCCGCTGTAAAATAGTGAGCCGCCACTGAGTGAGTGGTCACGCGTGTGACGATTCGATTTGGGACAACTGTTACGGCCAGGACGGGCAGCACTATGTATAGGGCTGTGCTGGAATAAAGTAATAAGAAATCAGCCAGTATTTTCTTGTTCTTTTCAGGCGTCCCGAGTGGCCGAAACAGCTCGGGGGGCCCTGCTGTGTCGAACAATTGCCTCTAGCCACAAGGCCGAACCTACCTTGAGATTCCGAACAATACTTAAGTCACTTAAATTCACATAGAGGTAGTGGGGTTCGTATCAAAGTGATCACACCAGGGAACATCTCTCCCTCGTAGATGAAAACAACATATTCTCCCACTTTCCTCGCTAGTGGCTGGAGAGACAAAAGGTTTCGAGGATTTTTTTTTTACCAGATGCCACAGCAACAACTTAATCGTCCAGTTCTAATTCTTTCTCGTCATCATTAATGATGTGTTGTAAATCATTCTCATCACTTTATTTTTTACTAGTTGTTCTTCATGCACATCACTGCTACTGTCACTGCTATCATTTCTCCTATTCTTTGTTTTTTTTAGACATACCTTCTTCAGAGACATTTATTTCACTGGTAACACTTTGGCCTGGTATAGTGTTAAGTTTTCTTCTTTTTCTTGAACCAGAGCAGCTGGTCCATTCCACTCTATTGGAAGCTAAACTTTCTAGAAAAATGTCTGCATTGCATTCAGATTGTTTTGGTATGCGAGACAGAAGTTCATCTACACTAAGCGGAATGATGCCACATTTTCGAAACCCTGCCTGGAGGTTTTCTGGAGTTTATCTAGCCAAAGTATCCATAAGTCGCTTTAGAAGTGTAGGGAAATGTTGTTTCTGCAACACTGCATCATTTCTTCCTTCAGGAGTTTCCTTCCACTCCCTCAAGATGTGTCTCCAAGCAACTTTCATGGGGTGAAAGAATGCCACATCGAGGGGCTGAGTCAAGTGGGTACTATTTGGTGGGAGACAAACGAGATTCGCATTGTTCTCTTTACAAAGATTCAGTACTTTCACAGAAAAATGGGGAGATAGGTCGTCGCAAATTATAATTTTTTTTTTCCAGAGTTTCTTCATTGCAGGTAACATGAGAGATTTAAACCAGTCAGAAAATGTATTGGCATCAAACCATCCACTTTTTGTGCTGTTGTATCGACAGCCTTTAGGTCCATTTTCAGTCCATGTTGACCACATGTGTATTGAGCAATATACTACACAGGGAGGGAGAATATCACTGCAGCACTACCAGCAATCATAATTGATATGCTGGTTTTTGATGAATTGCAAATTGGGATATTTCACACCACGCTTCACTATAACCTTTTTTGTCCAGGATCATCTGTCAAATTTTATTAATCTATGTTCCAAATATTCTGTGGGGGTACATTCTTCAATACACTATCCAATTTCTCGCAGAGTCTGTTCATTTATTGCTGCTCAAGCTCTTTTAATATTGGATGGAAAGCGAACAGACAGCTCAGGATGGCATTTCAGAAAACCCAATAACCACTCATGGCCTGGCAGGTTCTCTTTAAATATCTTCACTTGTCTCCCAATTCTGTTGAGATAACTTCTTATGATGACACGAAGGTCAAACTCATCCAAAGGAAAACCAAAGTCGCTCATCTGCTGTATACATTCAACGAAAGATTTTTCCTCTTCTTCTGTAAAAATTGGAGGTATACCTGGTTTCTTTTTACCCTTGTGATTATTCGTTTGCCAGTTTGTCCCATATATACCTTACCACAATTACATGGAATTTTGTACACACCAGCTAGGTTTTCGGCTGGAGTTTTATCATTCACAGATGTCAGAGACCCCTCAAGCTTGTTTATATGTTTGAGAATTGTATGAATTTCATACTCTCTAAGAATTCTTGCCATCTGGTCTGAAATTACTTTGATGCAAGGAATGAAGGCTTTATTAGGAAGATGCCCTTTCTTTGACTGTTGAGGTGGCTTCATGGCTTTCCTAATTTATGATTTTGAATAACCATGTGCTTGAAGAGCACTTGTTACATGTTTTGTTTCTTCCCCAATATTGTCTTCTTCGCAAATGGCTTTAACTTTGTTGACCACAGTTTTGAGATGACTATTCTCTTCTGAGTTGAAGGGTGGTGTGAACTCGCCTGTGATACCTGTCTGTGTATGTACGCTTTCTGTAAACACTGTGGCCGATGTGGTTATCCTCTCCTCTTGTGGCCAAGACATCCAGAAAAGGCAATTTTCCTTCTAATTTCACCTCCATAGTGAATTGTATGTTTGGATCCCATACAGCACAAAATGTTACAGATATGTTTCAGAAACATAACTTTTGAAACATTGTAACATGTTTGAAACATTTCGCAACCTACCTGAAACATCTCGGATATATTTCAGAAACGTCGAAATGTCCGCCCTGTGAAATATTTCAATGAAACCTCCCTGCAACATCAAATGGTAATGTTTCTGAAATGTTTCCACTAATGTCCCATCAATATTTCTGAAACATTTAACCGAAATATTTCCATAAATGTTCTGAAATACATATAAAATGTATCATGTGACCCAAAATACCTCTGGAAATTAGGATGACTGAGGGTATATTTATAATTTAAAAGAGTATTGCACTTTAACAGATACCATAATGTTACAGCTGCATTGGTCAGCTAGTTGCAGTGAAGTGCAGTGACTGTGTTCCAATTCATCACAGCATTCCCTCGTACACTTCCTCTTGATCACTTTTTGCATAATGCCCCTTGACCACACCCTTAGAAAGTGTTAATCGGTGGATTGATATGATCTTGTTCGTATCTTCTTGTTTTCGTCAAGTTTTGCTTGTCCATAGTAATGTGTCATTTTTTGATTATATAAAAAAATAGATATTGTAATATTATTTTGTTTGAAATTATTTTAAAGATGTGCTCTGGTAGGGCATAGAATGTAAATTTTTGTCGTTTTTAATGTAATGATAATTGATTATATTACTTAATAATTTGGCTTGTACAATTGGTGAAAAACCAATTAAAAATTTACTTATAATTTCTAATGTAAGATTAAAAAGGCCTGCCAACAAAATCCAACAATTCAGGTAAATTAATGAAACCATATTCTTCACCCTACTGAGCTCTCTCTCTCTCTCTCTCTCTCTCTCTCTCTCTCTCTCTATATATATATATATATATATATATATATATATATATAAAGAAGAAAAAACAATTATTTTTAACTTGTTTCAGGTCAATTATGACATGTATGTGAGATTTTTAAACATGTAGACACTAAGTTGTTACATTATTTATTTTTAAATTACCATGCAAACTGAAAAAAAAAGTTTCTGATGCCAATGATAAATTTCAAAACTGAAAGCATCTTAAAAGGGACAAATTGGTATTGCAACCTATGCATTTTTTTTTTCAAACTTATTAAGCAGGAATACTTCTTCACTGGGAATTTCTTAACATGCTATTTACATTCCTAATAATCAATTTAATGGTGTCTGGTTAATGCAAAGAGGCCCATGACATTGTATAATAACACATTTTAAGTAAAGTTTTATA
This sequence comes from Bacillus rossius redtenbacheri, assembly GCF_032445375.1. Taxonomy (NCBI): domain Eukaryota; kingdom Metazoa; phylum Arthropoda; class Insecta; order Phasmatodea; family Bacillidae; genus Bacillus; species Bacillus rossius. Next base: position 10,925,875 of record NW_026962012.1, on the reverse strand, counting down.
ATAAAACTTAAACTTAAATCCTAATGATTTCCTAATAAGTGTCTGTGTGAACAGTGCCTGTGATGTTACATCATTACAATTCAGCCCATGTTTTTGTGCAATAATACTCTAAAATTTTTAGTAATTTTTTGAGCAGAATCTCAATATTATCCTTTGTAGTGCACATTTAATGTTTATTTTCATTATTTAAATTGCTACCACTACATAACTATACACATGTAATCTAATAAATCATCATTTAATGTGTTTCCTTTATTGTCATATAATGGATGGAATTAGGTTTTGTCAAACTCTCCAAATCAAACATACTTGGTTACTACCATAATTTAGCATAAGAAAAACTAATTTAAATAGAAAAACCAATGATGCTTATGCTTAGTACAACACAATTCAAAGACTTGTACCTTCTCTGCAGTAAAGGACAAAATTTATTTCAATTATTTTGTGCTGCAATTCCAGCCCATCAATAAAATGAAGGCCAGATTGCATTAATAACTTTGTTAAGCGAAATGGAAATTAATGAAACCGCTGTCTAATTGTATGTGTAGGCCTAGTGCATTCACTTACAATAAATTACATTTATGACAAGCCAGATATAATAGCAGGCTTTATTAAATTTCCGTTAATAGTAATACGTAGGCCTACAACATACGATGTAAGTACTACAGAGTGCAGAACATAACATAATAAAAATAATTACTTAACCAGTAGAATTGTAAATTATTTCAAATCAAACACTTCAATATTTATATTAAAATAAACACAACATAATTAATTTATGTGTTGTGCACAATAAATAAACATTAATTACCCTTAACTACATATTATAGGTTATGAAATATATTTACTTAAGTATATTATAAAGCCCGAAGGTGATAACTGAATAAAATAAATTGGTTTAATCAAATGCTATTAAAACCAAAATATTTAGGAACCTATAGGCCTATATTTGTGTGATTTTTAACTAAAGATAATAAATAACCCATACATTAGCATTCGTGTTCTACAGTCAACGACCATATAGCTATACCCTACCAAAAATTTACAACAGAAAACAACAGAAAATACAACAGAACTTTACAACAGAAACCAACTGAAATACATTAGGATACAACAGGATTTTCTGTTGTATTTAATGCGGGAATTGGCCACTTTCTGTTGGTTTCTGTTGTAAATCTTAGTGTATTTCAGTGGTTTCTATTGGTTTTTGTTGCAAAACATTCTAATGGATTCTGTTGTTTTCTGTGGGTTTTATTGTATTATGTTGGGTCTTGTTGTTTTCTGTTGTACAGAGTTCTGTTGGTTTCTGTTGTATTCCAGTGTTTTTCATTGTATTCTGTTGGATTTAGTTGGTTTATGATGCAAAGAGTTCTGTTGGTTTTGGTTGTATTCCAGTGTTTTTCATTGTAATCTGTTGGGTCTTGTTGTTTTCTGTTGCAAAGAGTTATGTTGGTTTCTGTTGTATTCCAGTGTTTTTCATTGTATTCTGTTGGGTCTTGTTGTTTTCTGTTGCAAAGAGTTCTGTTGGTTTTGGTTGTATTCCAGTGTTTTTCATTGTATTCTGTTGGGTCTTGTATTTTCTGTTGCAAAGAGTTCTGTTGGTTTTGGTTGTATTCCAGTGTTTTTCATTGTATTCTGTTGGGTCTTGTTGTTTTCTGTTGCAAAGAGTTCTGTTGGTTTCTGTTGTATTCCAGTGTTTTTCATTGTTTTCTGTTGCAAAGAGTTCTGTTGGTTTTGGTTGTATTCCAGTGTTTTTTAATTTAATCTGTTGGGTCTTGTTGTTTTCTGTTGCAAAGAGTTCTGTTGGTTTCTGTTGTATTCCAGTGTTTTTCATTGTATTCCGTTGGGTCTTGTTGTTTTCTGTTGCAAAGATTTATGTTGGTTTCTGTTGTATTCCAGTGTTTTTCATTGTATTCTGTTGGGTCTTGTTGTTTTCTGTTGCAAAGAGTTCTGTTGGTTTCTGTTGTATTCCAGTGTTTTTCATTGTATTCTGTTGGGTCTTGTTGTTTTCTGTTGCAAAGAGTTCTGTTGGTTTCTGTTGTATTCCAGTGTTTTTCATTGTATTCAGTTGGGTCTTGTTGTTTTCTGTTGTAAAGCGTTCTGTTGGTTTTGGTTGTATTTCAGTGTTTTTCATTGTATTCTGTTGGGTCTTGTTGTTTTCTGTTGCAAAGAGTTCTGTTGGTTTTGGTTGTATTCCAGTGTTTTTCATTGTATTCTGTTGGGTCTTGTTGTTTTCTGTTGCAAAGAGTTCTGTTGGTTTCTGTTGTATTCCAGTGTTTTTCATTGTATTCTGTTGGGTCTTGTTGTTTTCTGTTGCAAAGAGTTATGTTGGTTTCTGTTGTATTCCAGTGTTTTTTATTGTAATCTGTTGGGTCTTGTTGTTTTCTGTTGCAAAGAGTTCTGTTGGTTTCTGTTGTATTCCAGTGTTTTTCATTGTATTCTGTTGGGTCTTGTTGTTTTCTGTTGCAAAGAGTTCTGTTGGTTATGGTTGTATTCCAGTGTTTTTCATTGTATTCTGTTGGGTCTTGTTGTTTTCTGTTGCAAAGAGTTCTGTTGGTTTCTGTTGTATTCCAGTGTTTTTCATTGTATTCTGTTGGGTCTTGTTGTTTTCTGTTGCAAAGAGTTCTGTTGGTTTCTGTTGTATTCCAGTGTTTTTCATTGTATTCTGTTGGGTCTTGTTGTTTTCTGTTGCAAAGATTTATGTTGGTTTCTGTTGTATTCCAGTGTTTTTCATTGTATTCTGTTGGGTCTTGTTCTTTTCTGCTGTAAAGCGTTCTGTTGGTTTTGGTTGTATTCCAGTGTTTTTCATTGTATTCTTTTGGGTCTTGTTGTTTTCTGTTACAAAGAGTTCTGTTGGTTTCTGTTGTATTCCAGTGTTTTTCATTGTATTCTGTTGGGTCTTGTTGTTTTCTTTTGCAAAGAGTTCTGTTGGTTTCTGTTGTATTCCAGTGTTTCTCATTGTAATCTGTTGGGTTTTGTTGTTTTCTGTTGTAAAGAGTTCTGTTGGTTTCTGTTGTATTTCAGTGTTTTTCATTGTATTCTGTTGTTTTCTGTTGGATTCTCTTGTTTTCTAGTGTTTCTCATTGTAATCTGTTGGGTTTTGTTGTTTTCTGTTGCAAAGAGTTCTGTTGTATTTCAGTGTTGTTCATTGTATTATGTTGGGTTTTGTTGTTTTCTGTTGCGAAGTGATCTGTTGTATTCTAGTGTTTTTCACCCATACAGCACAGAATGTTTATTATATTTCAGTTACGTTGCAATGTTTCAAATACATAACATTTCACAATCCAGCTTTCATAAACATGTCAGACATGTTTCTTTGCAACATTTCATATATATGTGTTTTGAAACATGTATGTAATATAACAGTATTTCGAAAATGGAACATATTTCTAGTGATGTAACTGGTACATAGCTGAAATCTAATCTATACAGTGCACTGTGCATTTGTTTCCTGTTGATGAGTTGTTGTCCGCAATGTTCATGTGGTTACCTATGTTTGTAGTGATTTTTGATCTGTAGGTATGATTATGTTCTTTATACATTATTCGTATTAAGCATAGCATTACTAAACGTTGTATAGTAAGTATTTTACATATTACTATATAGAACCTAGACTGTGATAAAACTAAGCTTTAAAGTATGATAAAAGAAAAAAAAAATACAATACAAGCACCCGTAGTTGAAGACTGGAAATTATTATTTATATTACGAAAAAATAAAACTATGGCCACTTTCGTGACTTATCCGTGACATCCGTGACCATGTGTTCAATTCCGTAACTTTTCCGTGACTTCCGTGACCGGTAGACACCCTTTGTTTATTTCACAGCAATGAGTGAAAATATTTAAATATCCTATGTACGCAATAACAAAAGTATAGTGGATATTTCTAACACACAGTCTAGGTTCTATATAGTAATATGTAAAATACTTACTATACAACGTTTAGTAATGCTATGCTTAATACGAATAATGTATAAAGAACATAATCATACCTACAGATCAAAAATCACTACAAACATAGGTAACCACATGAAAATTGCGGACAACAACTCATCAACAGGAAACAAATGCACAGTGCACTGTATAGATTAGATTTCAGCTATGTACCAGTTACATCACTAGAAATATGTTCCATTTTCGAAATACTGTTATATTACATACATGTTTCAAAACACATATATATGAAATGTTGCAAAGAAACATGTCTGACATGTTTATGAAAGCTGGATTGTGAAATGTTATGTATTTGAAACATTGCAACGTAACTGAAATATAACAAACATTCTGTGCTGTATGGGTGAAAAACACTAGAATACAACAGATCACTTCGCAACAGAAAACAACAAAACCCAACATAATACAATGAACAACACTGGAATACAACAGAAACCAACAGAACTCTTTGCAACAGAAAACGCCAAAACCCAACAGATTACAATGAGAAACACTAGAAAACAAGAGAATCCAACAGAAAACAACAGAATACGGTAAATATTTACTTGGGCGGTATTTCCGAAAAAAAATGTTAAAAATCCGAAAATACCTTTATTTTATGCTCTTCAACTTCCTCTTTTCATTAAAAGTGGTGGAGGTAAGAAATTCCAAATACGTTAGGAGATATCGAATTTTTAAATTTCATCATTAGAGTTGAGCGGTATTTGCAAAAAAAAAATGTTAAAAATCCGAAAATACCTTTATGATATGCTCTTCAACTTCCTCTTTTCATTAAAAGCGGCGGAGATAAGAAATTCCAAATACTTTAGGAGATATCGAATTTTTTAATTTTGCAATACAAGACCTGTGGAACCATTCGAACGGCGCCATTTTTGTTATTTTGCCGTGTGTTCGTGAGACGTGAATACGTGAATCGTGAATGCGTAATTAATAAAATGGTTGATTAGGTCAGGTCAGTTACATTATTAATACTTTCAAACTAAGCCGACATTAAAAATTATTTTGTGAATTAATTTTAATGGCTGTTTAGTTTTAAAATATTTATAATGTAACTGACCTGACCAAACAAACCCGGACAAAGGGTGAACAGTAAACTAAAATGGTCGATTAGGTCAGGTCAGTTACATTATAAATACTTTCAAACTAAGGTGATATTAAAAATAATGTGAATTAATTTTAATTATTCCTTAGTTTTAAATTATTTATAATGTAACTGACCTTACCTAACAAACCCGTAACAAAGGATGTACAGTAACAACTGAGGTAAATTTTTTTGTTACTTATTACTTGCGCAACAATATCAAAATAACAAATAAGACTTTAAAATTAGAAACGGTAAAAACTCACCTAAGTTGGAGGCGGTAATTAAACACCGTTTTAAACAATAATTGAACTAAATAATCACGTATTAGTTAATTTGAATTCTGGCCTATCACGAACAATCACGTGACATCATTATCCAATAAAAAAAAATACTCGTACGTAAACAAGAAACAATGGTCCACGCACGCCACAGGAATGCGCTGGTTTTGTGCTGAAATTTAAAAATTCGATATCTCCTAAAGTATTTGGAATTTCTAATCTCCGCCGCTTTTAATGAAAAGGGGAAGTTGAAGAGCATATAATAAAGGTATTTTCGGATTTTTAACATTTTTTTTCGCAAATACCGCTCAACTACATATGAAGAAATTTAAAAATTCGATATCTCCTAAAGTATTTGGAATTTCTAATCTCCGCCGCTTTTAATGAAAAGAGGAAGTTGAAGAGCATTATATAAAGGTATTTTCGGATTTTTAACATTTTTTTTCGGAAATACCGCCCAAGTAAATATTTACCCAGAATACAATGAAAAACACTGAAATACAACAGAAACCAACAGAACTCTTTACAACAGAAAACAACAAAACCCAACAGATTACAATGAGAAACACTGGAATACAACAGAAACCAACAGAACTTTTTGCAAAAGAAAACAACAAGACCCAACAGAATACAATGAAAAACACTGGAATACAACAGAAACCAACAGAACTCTTTGCAACAGAAAACAACAAGACCCAACAGAATACAATGAAAAACACTGGAATACAACAGAAACCAACAGAACTCTTTGCAACAGAAAACAACAAGACCCAACAGATTACAATGAAAAACACTGGAATACAACAGAAACCAACATAACTCTTTGCAACAGAAAACAACAAGACCCAACAGAATACAATGAAAAACACTGGAATACAACAGAAACCAACAGAACTCTTTGCAACAGAAAACAACAAGACCCAACAGAATACAATGAAAAACACTGGAATACAACCAAAACCAACAGAACTCTTTGCAACAGAAAACAACAAGACCCAACAGAATACAATGAAAAACACTGGAATACAACCAAAACCAACAGAACGCTTTACAACAGAAAACAACATAACCCAACACTTTCTGATCCAATATCTTTCACAACAGAATCCAATAAAAACCAATGAATTCAGTGGGCTTTGACAACAGAACCCACTAGAATACAATGATGTATTTTTTTTGGTGTGTAAATTTTCCCCAACAAAATACACTGAAACCCAATGAAGTCAGTGTGTTTACAACAAAAACCAACAGGATCCAATAAAATACACTGAAATCTCATCTGTCATACAACAGGATACACTGAAATTCCTGTTGTATTTTATTGGTTTCTGTTGTAAATTTTTGGTAGGGTAGCTACAGTAAGAAAAAAAATTGTCAGATGCTTTAGCAATTTTATTAAATCGCGAATATCCTGTTAATGCATCACATAAATTACAAAATCAGACTGAAAACAGCGCACATATAAATATGGCACGGGAATGTTTGAGCATAATAAGCATACCGACAAAAAAAGACATTCCTTAACCTACAGCTTTACACATTTCGAAGACGCATAAAAGATTGTTTCTATACCGGTACTTGCTTAAGTGCGAAAGTAAAAACAAAAAAAAGTAAACTAACATGAAATAAATAATGTTCTAACTTACAATTTATTCACCACATATAAAAATCCAAGTACCAAAATACTGCGCCAAAACAAAAAATAATACACAAAGGCAAAGATTTCTAAACTTCAGTGCCAACAAGCATGATGGGAAGTTTCAACATAATGTCTCAGATACATTTCAGAATCAACCACAATGTAATATTGCCAAACGAATCTTTCTGAAATGTATCTGAAACTTCATTTGTAGACATGAGTACTATGTGTCCAATGAAATGTTTATGAAATATTCCAGAAACATGACAGATGAAATGTAATCTATTCGAAACATAGTAATGTTACTGCAATATCACAGACATGTTACTGAAACATTGTGTGCTGTATGGGGATGGATACTTTTCCGGTGTTTCAGGAAATCTTGCAGCTTATCTTTGCCATGGCTCCAAATCACAAAGATGTCAGCTAAATACCTGTACCCGCACTTGGGCTTAAACTGCCTGGTACTTATTGCTTTCTCCTCAGATTTGGCTATGAAAATGTTGGCTAAGGGGGAGAGGTGAGCCCATGCTGGTGCCTTCCTGTTGCTTGTATATTTGTCCCTTGAATGAGAATAAGGTGAAACAAGCACAGTGTTCTGTAAGCTTCACTATGTGTCTCATCTTCGTGGCTGATTCTATTTGTTTTAGTGGATTTTTCTTGACTGTTGTATATGTAGGTTTGGCAAGAAGGCTGTGCATCTTTGCTTCATAGTCTAAAGTTGTTGCATTTCCTTTGTCTAGCTTCAGAATCATAACATCTCTACCCCTGCGGAGTTCTTTAAATGCCCTTCTTTCTTCCCTGCTGATGTTTTGTGTGGGAGGCTTGGCATTGCGAAGTGCTCTTGTTGTCTCCGATGTATCTCGTCTGCTGTAGTTGGAGGCAGGTGACTAATGACATCTTCTACTTCGCAAACAATATCTTCTGTGGGAATTGCCTTAAGTGCGACTGCAAAGTTCATGCCTTTGGCTAAAAGAGAGACACAATCTATTCATCCAGATGTTTGCTTGAGATATTGACAACAACTCTGTTTTGTCCAAAGCAGGTGAAATATTTTTTCTTATGTAACTCTGATAAATTTTTACAGTGATGTGCTGTGGAATGGCACTGATTTATATAGGCTTGTTGTGCAACCATATTTATTTTATTTAACTGATCTACAATCTATTTATTCGTAGTTTATAAGTATTATTCATTTTTATATGTGAAAGGTGTGATTGAAATAGTAAAAAAAAAAAAAAGATGTATAGACTTAAGAGGTTTGCTGTCTGAGTGTAATTTATTTTTAGTATATGACAACTGTGATTTGAAATGTCAAATTGCCTTATAGATTTATGAGATAGACTTCATAAGTGTAATTTATCTTCGATTGGGGTGTTTTTTGTTCTTTTATTTTAATCAGCTGGAGATTGTCATTTAACATCATGCCTAAAAATAATTAGAAGGCAGAAGCTGATAAGAGTTATTATCAAAGCCACCACGAGAATAAACCACCAAAAAGTGCCAGTGAACATATGCGAGAGTACAAGGTGCCGAAAAAAGCAATTTTTTCACCACGTTTTTATTAGCTTGACCTGTACGTATGAAACAAAATCGTCTCCGTCAAATATTACCCACTTTTTTATGTTCAAATGTGTTGAAATTTTGCATAAATATAAAGAACATCTGACAATATAATATTTTTATAAATTAAGACCTTATTTTTAAGGAGGAGTGGGAGGTCAGAGGGTCAAAAAACCTAATTTAGAGCTGTGGGTAATATCCATGCATTTTGTGAATCCAAGATATTGGGGTATGGTGGGCATTTTCCTCGGGGTCGTCAGTGCATTTAGGAAGACCCAAAATTTAAAAAAAATGTTAAAAATTAATGCTTTTTCAATTTGGAGTGTTTCCAATCCCAAAAGGTTGGGGTATAGTGGGAAATGTGCCCGTGGGTGAAGGGGGGAGGGGGAGAGGTGTTTATGGCCCTTAAATTTCGAAAATTTAAAAAAAAAAAATTATTTTCAATTTAGAGTGTTTATGAGGTCGGGTTATGATGGAAAATGTGCTCGGGTTTCGACTTTCTCTCCAGAGAGAGGGGGGGGGGGGGAGGGGAGGAGGTGTTAATGACCTTAAATTTCGAAAATTTTAAAAATGTATCTTTTTTTTTTGGTTTGGGTTGTTTTCGATTCAATAGGTCGGGTCATTGTGTAAAATGTGCCGGGGGAGGTGTTAAAGCCCTAAAATCTTTATCGCTCCTTCAATTCGCCTTGGAGGCTGATTTTAGGAAAACCCCGTGCTCAGTTAATGTGTATGTTATATAATTTCCCTGCTGAGTGGGTCCCTGTGGGTCTCATAAGAGACTAATGTAAATTCAGGTATTATGTTGGTACCTGTACCCCACCCCTCATGAACATAACCGATGCCTTGGTGGGACTGGGCGATGCCCGCATTTTTCTCCTCCTGGATTTGAAATCTGGATATTGGCAGATCGTTTTCACCATGTCCGATGGCTGCAAATTACAGTTCTGCACCATGCCGTTCGGTCTGATGGAAAACCCCGCTACCATCCAGGCCATGATATCCGCATTCTGGATGGGTTCGTTGGCAAGTTTGCACGGCCTATCTGGAATATGTGATCATCTGGGCACATACATATGTGGGAGGACCATGCGCAGCATCTAACCATGGTTCTTGAGCAGCTGGCCAGACATGGGCTGACATGCGCGCCCCATAAATGTCACATCGGGGCACCTGGTCAGCGTGGATGGCTGCCGACCTCTTCCTGTCCAGCTTGACCTGATAAAGTCAAAAGTTCGTCCTCCGCACACGAAAGCAGCTGTAACGACTGTTGGGCCTTATGAACTGGTTGTGTAACTTCATCCCGAACTTCGACAGTGTGTCCGAACCGATGACAGAACTACTGTCTCCAAAAGTCAAATTCAGGTGGACAAGCGAGGGAGACCGCGCACTCAGCGACGTTAAATGCCTATGTAGGGAGTGCCACGTGCTTGCTTGGTTGAGACCCGAGGACTCCATCTACTTACTAACCAACGCCAGCCAGGATGGCATGGGTGTAGTTCTGTACCAGCTAAGGGAAGGAGGCGAACGGTATGTCATCGAATATGCGAGTGCCATGTTTGTGTCAGCAGAACACAGATATCATGTAAAGGAACAGGAGTGCCTGGTGGTATGGAGGTACCAACACCATCTCGAAGGCAGGACTTTTACATTATGAACTGACAATCAGTGCCTTAAGTGGCTAGACTCGGTGCAGAGATGCAAGTTCAAATTCACGAGATGGGCCCTCACCCTGCATAATTTCAATTTTAATGTGGAACACATGCCAGGGCGCGAAAACCATTTAGCGGACAGGTTGTCATGTCACCCTGACCACGAGTACGTCTACCAGGATGATAGTAGCTGGAAGGATTTGCTGCCACCATCGGAGAATTCTCCAACCTATCCGGGGTAAGAAACACCTGCCACCTTATACACTACCACCCAGCCTCCCGTAACACCCAGGACTCCCCAATACCCTGGTCGACCACCACAAGGTCGTGCACCAAGCGCAGCAGACCGATGTCACCACACAAGCCAGAATAGCCACATGTGAGACGCAGCTCCAGGCCTACCAGAGGTGTCTTGAGGGGGTGCTGCAGACAAGGGCCCCAGGAAACATGGAGGCCCTTGCTTTTTTTTTCACGATCACGACTTGAATAATCAGGAGCATATGGAGAAAACCAACACATTTGCTAAATCAAGCTCAGTAAATCACAAAAACATTTTTTTTTAAATATTACAAACCACTTCTTTCAGATTGTGAACTTTTCCTTTGTTCAGCAAGGATAGTGTTCTAGTACAAGCCAGAAATTTTCCATAATTTGTTTTAATAAAAATTTTCGTGATTTACAGAGCTTGATATAGCAAGACGTATGTTGGTTTTCTCCGTGTGCTCCTGATTATTCGTGTCAATATTTTGTTGGTTTTCTCCATGTGTTCCTGGTTAGTCCTGGCGAAACCTGTGCTATATTTTCCGAGTGGTTGTAGTTTTTCCTGTCAATATTGGGTTGGTTTTCTCCAAGTGCATCTGGTCAGTCCTGGCTAAACTTCAATTTGTTTTCTCCGTGTACTCCTGATTATTCGTGTCAATGATTTGTTGGGTTTCTCCATGTACTCCTGGTTATTCCTGGTGAGACTTCTGCTGATATTCTCCAAGAGTTTCTGGTTATTTCTGAGAAAAGAATTCCTATTAATATATTTGTTTTTCGTGATGAGACATGAAATTTTCTCCAGAGTTTCATATAAATTGCTGAATTCCTGTTATTAAATCAGCACTTACAATATTTTCATCAGGTGGAATTTAAACAAAAAAATCATTACTCAATCGAATACTATGCCTTAAATCAGATGTAAAACACTATCATGCAAGACATACTTCCTTCTCCTTATAGTCTAGAGAAGCCCTCCATCTCTTGCGATTGTGAGTGAGCATCCAGCAGCACACATAAAAAATAAATAATATTTACCTCAACACAACACATGACATATTTTGGCAGGATTACTTGCGGCAAGTCTCTTGTATGAGGTATATTAACTCTCGCTGACAAAGTATTAAAAATTATATTTATGTATTTTTTATAATTTAAAGCTCTCATTATGCATCTGGTATTCGTGCCAGAAGATAATATGAATCCCTGTTTTTGCCTGCAGCTGTAGATACTGCAGCAAGGAGTTTGTCATGAGAAAGAATGCTAGGAATCACGAGAAGAATGATTGTGTTAAAAACTAACTACACAAAATGTTAAGCTGTGATCGGTGTAGCTTGTTGTTTACACGAATTGATAACTTAAAAATACATGGCAGAACTTGTAAAGCTAAGCCCACTTACAATATATAGGACATCAATGGAGTTACTATTAAAAAAAGTATGCTCCATGATGTAAATAATTTTCCTTGACTTGAATGTGATTATGTTCATAGCTCTCATAATCTCAACAAATAACTTATAATGTAAGGATGATGATAAATTAAGGTAGACTTAAACTAATAGAAGTATCATCACTGTGAAAAGTGAGAATACATTCAAGATGAATTCAAATAGATCCTCCGTATTTTGTAAAAAAATTATGGATTCTTTAAACGGGATCTTTAAGACAATGAATAAGCTTCGACGTCAGCATTTCGAATTCTGACAGTAATCCAGGTAAATAGGCTATGCTTACTTCTACAATGATGGCGACTGAATTTGAGGATGATGATGACAAAACAAAAGATATCCGAGATCTTAAAAATATCAATAATAATATTCCAGGAAGATTATGGCAGCAGAAGATATTGGTTACACTTCACGGGAAGATCCTAATATATTGGTCGATCGTCTGAGACTGCTACAGGCATTTATTAGTGGAGAGAACTATTCGCACCTCAACGAAGTAGCCACCATACTCCATAAGCTAAGAAATGCAGGCTTCATACAATAATGACTTTTTTTACCTACATGTGTTTAAAATTTAAAAAATAAATTATATAATTGATTTCAAAAATGATTGTTTTATTTCTCAAAATTTTATTTCTAACTAAGACTGAGTTCTCTCGACTGTGTCTACAGGATGTGTCCTGCGTAATTGTTGACCTAGAAATTCAGAAGAAAAAATTAAATCATAAAAAAATCAACTATAACATAATGATGATTCGATAGATTTTCGTCTGGCTGGTAGGCGAATTTATGCCTCTTTTAGGACTATTCAACATATTTCATTAAATAAGAATTTTTTTAATCTAAAATAACCTATTTTGCATATAGCAAGTATCGAACCAAGGACGGAAAATAATTAAATTAATCAGTTACTTGATAAGTGATTTTTGGATGAATTTTGGAATATTTTTCAAATTTAGGTATATGTTAATAAATACAGATTTTCAAAATAGCTGATTCCAAGATGGCCGCCGACATCCTGATCATAGGCAACGAGTGGCAGACACGCCCGAACATAGCCGATTCCTCACGATTGAAGAGCCAACGAGCCATCAAGTCATCAAGACGTAGTTCCCTAAGAAAAAAATTGCTCCAGACTTGGCCAATTTATACTACACCCTAAGTATCAAAAACTTTAATGCATTATACTTCGAAGTTCATGACGACATGGTTAGTGTAACATACGCTGGGCTGCAGGTAAACACTCAAAAATGAATAAAAATAAGGCCTTGGAAAGCGTCGGACCAGAGAACAACACAACAAAAAGAATTACCCCAGAGGTGAACAGACGTCGTACAAAGGAATTTACTTATAAGTTATAACCTACTAGGAACTCTAGGAGGCTATGTGGATCGGGGATGAATAATAATGAAATAACAAGGCTGCTGGTTTGATTTATATAACTGCCCTTTTTACTAAACTTATTTGCTTAACTTTTTCTTTTCTGTTATCTTTAACCTCTAAGTACACATGTATTAAAATATAATTCATTACAAACAGGCGGGCGCCCCGGGGCAACAAAATACATAGAAAAGTAAAACAACCATCTATCTTAAACTTTACCCTGGTTTTAAGTGAGCTCGCATGTTCAAAGGCAAGACAATTACATTTTTGTTTTTAGTTGGCTTTTGAAATTACTTTAACTAAAATTTTATGTCCTGAAAACTGGTGGTCCTGGCGATGGAGGTTTCGGTAGATTAAAGTCCTGAAGAAAAAGTTTTATGTAGAAAATGGATGTCAACCGAGTGGGAAGAAAACTTCTCACTGCATGAGCCCAATCATGGACTGCTAGTTTGGCAGTGAAGTTCCATTCTAATTCTTCTACTTAGTTCTTGGACGCCACCTGCAACCAAAGTCCCAAATTGCTTAGACTGGTTAACAGGCGACTAAGGCTGGGAAAAACTACGCCCAGGGAAAGGCAAAAGGCCCGGGGGGGGGGGGGGGGATGATATGACGATCACTTACCCAAACTGCGGGGGAAATCACGTTAGCTGGCTCCAGGAGTCGAGTAGCTTACTCCCGGCACGGAAATTCGCAGAAGCCATTAAGAGGAAAGAAAAAAAAATAGATAAAAAAACTAATACAGGCAGCAAAAAATACAAATTAGAGAAATAAGGCATCTATGCCTTGCCGTTCGCGACTACATGACGTAGTGTCGATTCTTTGAAATACGACTGAGATTGAATCTCGCGAATCGTTACACGTGGTCCTTACTGACCAGATGCTGCCTGCCGAATGTCCAAAAAATGGTGTCGTGGCACCTAATTAAAGAAAGTTACTGCACCCATCCAAAGAAAAGGGAGGGGGGGGGGTGATGGCCCGAAGGTATCCGAAGATGCCCGAAGGGGCGAAGCAGATGGCAAAGCGCTCTCCGCGCTCTCACCCGAGTCGCAGGTGGACTAAGGTCGCAATCGCAGCGCGACTGCTGGCAAAGTCGATTGTGACAAGCTGTCTCTTATGGGAGGGATGAGTAGTACGCTCTGGTGGCCAAAATGAGAACCTGCCTGGAGAGTCACAGAAACGTCCGCTGGAGTGCAGTGGGCGCAAACGCGACCAGCGCACAGAGCAAGGTTAGGGATTTTTCCCGCCGCTAGGCTTCGCTGAGGGCTCTGTTTGACAAGGGCGAATGTCCTTGAAGAGACAATGTCCCCGCCTGGGTTCACTAGGGGTCGATGCTCCGAGTTAAAGATCTCGTGAAGCCACAGGTGGGCGATGAGGGGGGGGGGGGAGTTTAAACTTGCTAAGTCGCCTGGGAAAGGCGTCGTGTGGACCATACCGAGGTGTCACCGGGGACTGTAACATGGTCCTGGACGTGCTGGCAAAAGGCTTAGCTATGCTTGTCTCCGAGAAATTAGAGTTGTTAGCAGTGGGCTTGGGGTAGCATTCGCTAGCACGAAAAGTCATACTGTTACAGGAGGAAAACGTGATTCAAACCGCGGTTGAGATGCTGCGATCACAAATCGTCAGCAAACAGTATCTAATTGAAGCCTGCGTACAAGCGCAGGTGCAGTGTGTTTCACAAGATTACGTCGGAGTGTAGAGTAATGGAAACAAAATTAAATGAAACTTAAAAATGCAAATTTATTATTTGGTTTTCTTCTTTAAAAATTAAAAATTAAATTAAAAATTCAACAGTTGTGCCCAAATATTATGATAAACGGCACATTAGCTAATGCATGTTCCTCCAATGTTCCTTCAATGTTATAATGTTATCACTAAAAAAAAAAGATCGTTACAAATGAACTTAAGGACATCTTGCAACACTGCAGAGCTCAGTCTTTGTCTCTTTCTTGCAGTTCGGACTACTAGCCGCGCGCGCTCGTACCTCAAGAATACGATCATTACGTGAAACTTTTGTTACATTACAAATAAGCAGATACCTATAACCAAGATCTTTTCTGAACCCAATAATAAAATCACATTAGTGGCAAATTATATACAAATTTGAAAGCCTTTTAGTTTTAAATATCTTATAATTTTAAAATTATAATAAAATAATGTTATACTAAAAAAAATCATGATTCGTCCTATAACCATTTTAGTGTTTTTCAAATGTTATAAAAGTTCTCCGTGCTCTTTCTCTATTTGAATTGGCCTAGCTTTAATCTAAAAAAATTAGTTGTCTGTAAAGTCAGTTTACGGACGATAGTTTACCGTGCCGTCGTCCGGGGTCTCGGGCTCGAGTCCCGGTGCGGCTCCTAGCGGGAATGGCTGTTGTGGATGTAATGTGTCCGGGTGGGCGCCAGACTAGCTCTGGTGCTAGTCGATAGGTGGGTCGTGGGGTCGGTTGCCCTGCGTGGCCCACTAGGACCGTCGGCGGTGTTGCGTGGGTTATGAGGAATTAATTAGGCGCTGAAGTAATGCAACAAGTGACATGCGTCGTTTATTCCTGCGACTGTGGGTTTGGTGTAATACCGTTGATCACACACCACGTCGTACAGAGGGTGACGTCACACAATACAGAAGTTACACAATTACACAAAAATGAGTCTGAAAGTTACTTAATAAGACGTGGCACAAGTTTACAAAAAAATGTTACACGAGGGTGTGTTACACAAGTTTATGAATGTTACGTGGAGGTGCGTTGCACAAGTTTATGACTGTTACGTGGAGGTGCGTTGCACAAGTTTATGACTGTTACGTGGAGGTGCGTTGCACAAGTTTATGAATGTTACGTGGAGGTGCGTTGCACAAGTTTATGACTGTTACGTGGAGGTGCGTTGCACAAGTTTATGACTGTTACGTGGAGGTGCGTTGCACAAGTTTACAAAAGAAAACACTCAGTTTCAAGGCGTCGTACAAAGTCACTAAATATTCCGTATTAGCGTGGCACTAGGCGTTTCTGAGCCTGGTTACTCAAACGAGGGGTGAGGGTGATTGGAGGCGGCAAATCCTGTATATCTACGTATCGAGGCGGTGTTCGCGTCCACAGTAGTAGAGCGCGGACCGCAGCTAAATTCGCTCAAAGTTCCCTTACGGGATGGTGTCAGTGCCGGAGCGACTGGTTTTAACTAAAGTTCTGTTCTTCGGGAGGCGGCCCGTGCCGTATGCTGAAACTACCCCGCAGACCAAGTGTGGTGCAGGGGTTTTTAAAAGTTATGCGGCCGGATTAGGTCCTGGACCGAAAAACTGGACCGGGTACACGCGGAGAGATTATTAAAAAGGGGTTTTAAGAATGACTATATTTACCAGAAGTGAACTCGGTGTGGACAAAGGATGATGTCTCTCCGTGGGACGTGCGTCCGCCCCGGTCCACGAGTCGCGCTGTACTGGCGTCATGTCATGGCGCCCGGCCGAGGCTCGGTGGCTCTCGCGCCAGGGTTGACCTCATTACGTTAGTTTCTAATGTGACACGTTAATAAGAGATTTTAAGGGCGTTAAATTCTTACATTAATTATTAAAGCTGAATCAAGATCACTCGTCCCTTCTACAAATTGAAGATAGTATGTTTAAGAATTATTTCATTTAAATTTTACGTCACACCAGCGACTGTTCGTCTCTTGCCGGACTGCTCTGGTGGGGGTAATAACGCAACACAAGGGGTTAATAATTATGTCACATGGGTTAATTGACTAATTTAGGCAGAAGGCCGCCAGGGGGACACTCACACACGTATCGACGTATTTACACACGTGAGTGCCCGGGTACTCCTACGTCGCACTTTCGTTAATCAACTTTTAATGTATACATAATATTGTATAATATTCTGTGTTTGTTTTTGCAACGTGGTCGGCTGTAATGTCGGTCTGTTTATTAGGGGGGCCGGGTTCTACCTTGGTTGCTGGTGGCTCGCCTGACTCGGGTGGGCCATGGCTAGGGGCGCGTTCCGTTAGCGGGGTTGAATACTGGCGGTTGCAGGTCGGGCTTTAGGGTGGCCTTCGGTCGGACGACGTCAAACGTGACAACGTCATAACAAAACATTGATGAAATGATTGATCCAGAAGAAAAGGAAATATCATATTCGGCCTGAGACTGAGCAGTAATAGGTTTTTGCAACCAAACCATTTAGGCATAAAAATATTATATTCTTTGAGAATAATTTTTTTTCTTTCTTTTGTATGATAAAATCTACCTCTGCATACTTTTATGAATAAAATTGAATCCTTTTTTATTGAATTATCACTATTTTGTATGGATACAAAGGAGTGAAATGAAATGTACAATTAAATTAATAAATTTACTTTAATTTGCATTCATTGATTCAAATATATTTATTACTTTTGAAATGTTGCGTGCGCAGTATTTATTTTTACAAGTACAATAAAACTTTGCGCTGCCGGGATTCGAACCGACAACCTTAGAACCGGAAAATAGCGAATTTAACCGAACGGCCACGAGGCCCTACTTGAGCAATCATAGTTTCAGATGGTGTATACATATTTATAAAAATTTTGTTCACGGTAGTGGAATAATATTATTTCGTTTTAATAACTCGATTTTATAACAAATACGCATCCCAAATACACCAAACTTATTTATAATGTGTTACAATATTTTTTAAAACTTTGTGCAAAAGATCCCGGGTGTAATTTGAATTATTATTTGTAACTGTAAAACACCTTTGTTGGTTCAAAACGTATTTGAATATTCAACATTACTTTTAAATAACCGTACCGATTGTGCTGAAAATCGGTGGACGATCGTTAAATTACATAATATTAATAATTCAAACGACGAAAATATGATTGAAAAGTCAAATCGATGGTTGTTCCAATCGAGTGGAAGAGAGATGCCACGCATGCGTACAATGAGCAAACAGGACACATCCGTCGTGGGACATCCGTAGTAGGACACTTTTTCGTGCGTGCAGCCGGCGTTCATCGATTTATTAGACGTCACGTCAAAATGGGTTTTCCCTATCATTTTGCTCTGTTGTTGGACACCCTTAAGGGCCCCGCCTACCTGGGCACACATGCGGTGCGCAGAGCTTCAGGAAAAACAACGCGATTTGATAACTACTCAAGATATCCGAGTGGGGTCTGCTTACGAAAATAATTTATGAGTTCGCTGAGGGCCGTAAAGTACTTTTGTTTTTTGATTGAGTTTTAAACTGTATTTTTATAAGAGTTAAAGTGGCTAAAACGCATGTTTTCAAAGTAATTTTAAGGCGTTAAATAACCGGTACAGATTCTTGAAAGTACTTAAGGGACTTGCATGATCCCTTTATCTTCATTTCTCCGCCATATAATGTTACGGACACCGCTCAAATTTCACAGTTATCCTGTGACGACGAGAAGACTGCGCGCCAGTTCAGAGCCTTGCTCTTAGAGGAGATACCGCGCTAGAAATACCAGCGAGCGTCGCGCTTATCATCCCGCCTCACCAACACACATGCACTCCTGACAGTCTGCATAGCACAGCAGTGGCTTGTGTAGTCTGAAGGGTACTTGATCTTGATGATGCACATTTCTTCATGTCATGTTACGTCAACCCCATGTTATAAAAAGTAAAACACTATTGAAAATACTTTGATAAATGATAAATGCATTCCACCTGTGTGTGATCAGCTGCCAATAAATTTAAAAACTATATAAACTTATGGTAGTACAGAGAGCGATTTACTATCTCTTGATGTAATTTTTTTTATGCCAGGAAATATATTTTCGAAGAGATAAATAGTTCACGTGTCCACTGTCTGCCAAGGTGGTTGGTGTTGCGCACTAACAAACTCGCCGTAATCAGTAGTAACGCAGCGCGGGTGTTCGTTATCTTTTATCTCGCTATCTTTCACAATATCTGTAACCTCAGAAAGAATCACAGCTATTAGGTTTATCAATATCTGGTTATTCGCTACCAAATGTTATCAGTTTTCACGGCCACAAAATTATTACTTGAACTTTGAAGCGTTATATTAAAAAGCAAACTCATGTGTTTTCATATTGATCATGCTGCAAATAAACATATAATACGAAACTCGAACGTGAAATTTCAAACAGAATTCTTTGAAATATGGTCGAGCTGGATATTCGCTTTTCAATTTCATACCAAAATTACTAGATGCGAATCATACACTTACTTTCTGAACCCAAGGCTAGAATTCGCTGCCTGAATAGTAAACGTTGCTTTCACCATCAATCGCAGATGGCAGCACGAAACAAACAGAAATTTAGAACTATTAGAAACAGCTCCGATATAAAAGCGAAGAATTACTTGAAAAAAATCCTAGCCTTCAGCTTCGGACCTGAATCTCGACAGTGAATTTTATTAAAATACTCTCTATAGTTCTAAAATTCATTAAACAGTTAATACTTTAAAGTTTCCACACACGTTAGAACTTACACGTCAGTGGCATTACTGATATATTAACCTGAAACCTTTTTTCAACACATATTTTAACACTAATCATGTTTGTATATTTGTATTCGCCTAAACGACTTAAATAAGTCTGTAAATAATTACTACATAACTTATTGCTTTCATTCAACAATATTATATAATACTACAAGCTTAAATCCCATGGCTTCGCATTTTGTATGTTTATTATTGTTATCTTATAAAATTAATTACCTACCTTTATTAAAATATGATTATTTATTTTCAACATACACCTTTATCACCCTTTCGTGTTAGAAGTTCTGAAAATAAAATAAAAATTATTGGAAGATTTCGTATGTTTATTATTGGTATCCAATATTATTTATTAAGCCAGAGGTGCCCACCCCCCTCAAACACTGTGACTCACCCCCCCCCCCCTAACCTAATGAGGCCCCCCCCAAATTTTTTGTGCCATTTTCTCAATGATTTTATAATATTATACTTTTTTAGTATTATATTTTGTCACATTTTGCATTAATTAAAACTAATTTTCTAATAATAATAATTTTGGTCATAGGCGTGTGTGCGCTTATTGTCGAAGCGGGGATAGGGACCATCCTGAACCGACAGATGCCAAACTGCTTTTGTTGAGGAAAGTGCGGGGTTGCTAATTTGATATACAAGATACCTTTCAATTATCAAAGCACCAGAAACGTATTTTCACATTAGAAGCTATAAGTATGTAAATGATATATATTTTCTCGTCTTTTGACAAACCTTTCCCCCCCCCCCCCCTGAAATTTTAATGACGCAGTCTGCGTCGTTACCCCCCCCCCCTTGTGGGCACCCCTGATTAAGCTGAATTATATTAAGAGATATAATTATTATTCTTAAAAACATATTTACCACTTTTTCACCCCTTAGGGGTTTTTTATTTCACAAAATATAAAACTTGTGGTTGATAGATTTGTATATTTATTACAGGTACCCAAAATCATTTACTATCCTTAATTAAATTCGGAAGTATAATTATAAATCTCAAAAACATACTTACCTCTATTTCACTCCTTAGGGTTTAATTTAGCAAAATAAGAAATTGTGGTTGTTTGTATTCGTATGTTTATTATTGGTACACAATATGATTTTAAAACGCTTAATTGAATTCGGAGATAATTTTATTAATTTTTTTGAAACATACTTACAACTTTTTCACCCCTAAAAGTTTTTTTTTTGAAAATATTAATTTCTTTTGGTAGGATGGTTTTGCATGTTAATTATTGGTAACGAATATCTTTTCCTTAGCTTGATTAGTTTCAGAGATATAATTAATCATCTCAAAACAATATTTACCTTTTTTCACCTCCTTAGGGGTGAAATTCTGTTATTATATACAGCCTAGTTTTAATGTTAGCCAAAGACCTTTCAAATAATAAAGTGTTCATCCAAATCCGTCTAATAGTTTTTTTTATTGATGCTTGAACAAGCAGACAAACATACAAACAGACAAACGGACACAAATTTAATAAAATTATATGTTTGAGTTCTAAATTCATTTCATCCAATGTACAGACTTTTTGCCTCGAACAATTGTATTATTAGTAGAGATAGTGATTGCGATATTACCACGGAATATATTTGGTAAACTAAAATAGTCGTAGTAAAAAGTAATCCCAGGTTTTAAAATATCTACCTAAAAAAACTGGCATTACCTTGATTATAATACACTAGCTGCAGTACCCGGCTTTATTGTCTGCGAGTTAAAGCAAACTGGATAGCGCTATATGACAGTGTGTTGGACATAGAGAAATGTCACACAATTACTGTTTGTATGTTTATGATCTATGATTTTTTGTTTACCCATGGCGATCGGTTATTTATTATTTATTATTAGTTATAAATTATTAAGACCATTAATCGAAATAAAAACTATCCTATCTCTCAAGTTGGAAAAAATTACACATAAATGCTAATTTTCATCGAAATCGGTTGACTTGGTGAAGAGTTCACTGGAAACAAACATCAGGACACTGGATTTATATATATATATATAGAAAGATATTCTCATTGCATTCATTCAACGGGCTCGGTAACACAGCTGTGTATCGCGCGCTTTTCAACCGCAAAAGACTTGGTTCAAGTCTCAAATCTGGACATTTTTTCCTCGTTTTAATAACATTAGTCTACACCTATACTATGAATAAATCTGTTTTAAGGCAAAAAGTATGTAAATTGGATGAAATGATAATATATCTATTGGAACTGGCCATTTATATTATCAAGAATTCAAAAATATAGTTTTTAAAATTTTAGAGTTTTTGTCTGTTTTCCTGTTTGTTTAAGCATCATTTGATGAACCTTTTTTATTAGAAATGTCTTTACCTAAATTAAATACTAGGCTATATATAAAAACACAATCCACCTTTAAGGGAGTGAAAAGGGGTAAAAATAAGTTTAAGATACTTAATTATATTTGTGAAACTATTCAAGCTAAAGAAAAGATATTCGGTACCAATAATTAACATCCAAATGACCGAAATAATTATTTTTAATTTTGCGAAAATACTTAAGTATTTTATTAAAATTATTTTATCTCCGAATTTAATCAAGCATAACAAATTATATTGTTTGGAAATAATAAAAATATGAAAACTACCTAACACAATTTTTATATTTTGCGAAAAACAATCACAAAGGGGTGGAAAGGGGGTAAGTATTGAAGCGCTGACGGCTCTCTATATTCTTATGTGTATAGCAGATGGCTTCACTGCAACACTTTGGAATGTCAAATTATGTGGTAATAAAAATAATTGTATAATATGTTGTTGGGTGCCAGGTACCTTCGGTATCTTTTTACATCAGTTTAACTTAGAGTGATGCTCAGGGATGACAAATAGATATAGGATTTATTGATTCAAGGCCAGAGAATTGTTTTGACTTAAAAGTCATACACTATGATGAAGGTAATAAAATAAACAAATTAAAATATCTGCAAACAGCAAATCATTAAAAATAGTAAAATAAACAGTTTTGAATTGACCGCTGTGACTCGTTACGTCACAGTATTCTTTTAAGATTAATAATAATATAATCGAGTATAATTATGGGTAGTAAATGATTTTGAGTACCGTAAATAACTATATAAAAACTAAAAACCACAATTTTTACATTTTTCAAAATTCAACCATAAATGGGTGAAAAATGGGTAGGTATGTTTTTAAAAATATTATTTACATCTGCGAATTTATTCAAACGCAATAAATATTATTGGGCACCATTAATAAACAAACGAAAACTACCAATAACAATTTTTGTATTTTCCAAAATTCTAACTCTAAAGAGTGAAAAACTGGGTAGTATGTTTTTAAAATTAATAATCATATACCTGAATTTAATCACGGTACTATATTATATTGGGTTACAAACATAATTGTTATATTTTGCGAAATGGAACCCCTAAGGGGTGAACAAAGTAAATATGGTTTTAAGATTAAATATTATATCTCAATAATAATATTATACCAATAATAAACATAACAAAACTTCCAACCACAATTTTATCATATTGCTAAATGCAACCCCTAAGGGGTGAAAAAAGGTAGTAAAGATTTTAAGATAATAATTATATTTCTGAAATAAATTAAGAACAATAAATTATTATAGTAGCAATAATAAACATATGAAAATGAACAACCTCAATTTTATCAGTTTGCGAATAGGTTTGTTAAAAAAAAACACTTCATATTCGATGAGAATAAGAAGAAATATTCTAAGAAAACTTACATCTATAGTTACATATTTCTTATTTTTTGCGTTTATTAAAATCCGGCATTTAATTGTGGGGGGGGGGGGGGGTGGTGAGGGGAAACAGGTTTTTTTTAAAAAATCGTATCCTCGAAAATAATTAAGATGTAAAATAATAAACTTATGAATTATTATTTAAATCATTTGCAGGATTCTGCCCCTAAAGGGTGTAAATTGGTTAAGTTTGGTTTAAAGTAAAAAGCTTATTTCTGAATCTACTACATCTAAGGGTTAGAAATTGAGAATGAGCATTAAGCATATAAATTTACTAATTGTATTTTTTTTAAGTTTTCCGGATTTCGTCTTTTAGGGTTGTGAAAAGGGAATAAGTTATGTTTTATCATACGAAATTCATATTCCATAGCAAACAAAGAAGGATGTAAGAATCTGAACATAAATAGTGTAAATAATTAATTACATTTTTTCGATATTCGACCCCAAAAGCAGTGAAACGGGGTCACGTTAGTTGTTATAGTAATAAATCATATATCCAAGCAAATTAATATGAACAATAGTAGCGTACAAAATTATGATTTAATATCATGTTTTTAACCTTTGAAATATTTCCATATTTCACCGCAAAAAGGGTGAAAATGCCGTCAGTTTTTTATTATGAAATTCGGATATCTGAAGCTAATCAGCTTGGTTGTTAGTTATGTGGTATGATTTATAAACATGCAAATTCTACAAACACTTTTTTACAATTTGCTGGTGTTCTACTTTTTAAAAGGAATATATTTTTAATATAATTTTTACGAAAAAATTATTTTCTCATTAAATCAAAATTAATTTAAGATATTGGAATG
This sequence comes from Bacillus rossius redtenbacheri, assembly GCF_032445375.1. NCBI lineage: Eukaryota > Metazoa > Arthropoda > Insecta > Phasmatodea > Bacillidae > Bacillus > Bacillus rossius. Next base: position 10,901,599 of record NW_026962012.1, on the reverse strand, counting down.
GATAAATATACATACTTTCAGCTACCTTTTCTAAATCCACGTTTCTCCGAAATATCACCTCTTATTTTTAACAGAGATTAATATTATTTAACAATTAAAAATTAAATGTAATCCTTAAATGAGTATTGGAAAAATAAATTTAAACTCAATATAAATATAAGTTCATTTGATTATTTTTTTGTAATTCATATCTGCGGTAAAAAAAAACGCGTTTAGTTAGTTTTGATTGGTAAATGGATATTGGCATATTTACTTCATTCTGAAGTTTTACATTGGCATTCATTTTTGAATAAGAGGAGACAGGTAAACAATTTGGGGATTGTATTTGAGTAATACTAAGCAAACTAGGAATAAACTAATAAGTTGGATAGTAAATTTTATCTTTGAACACTTTATTTCTAATGAAGTTGCGATTGTATCAAATATCCTTAAATAACATAGCCTATCTTGTACTTATGACTGGACTTCCAAGTTAAAACTCTCTGGCACGCATTTTTAACATTTAATTACCTTTTAAAACCATTCCAATGCTTATTAATTAAGTGGATCTAAAACCTACTTCCACTATTTTCGTCTTGCAGTAGCGGTGCTCATAGTTGCATAGTGCTAGACACACTTCATTGCCAAAGGAAAGTTTTGATGAACTATCTTGCAGCGAAAATTATATTCTGTACAACTTAGGAATATGTTATTTCGAACACATACTGTTAGGTTAAGCTTTGTAGCGAGGCATTCTAGGGGGATTCCCTGCGCCGCTAATGAACAAAGACACTTTCTGTTAGCGACAGCTCGTCCTAAAGTTATCAGTCTCAAAGATAACATCTTGCAATCTTGAGTGAACACACGCAGTATAAATTGGCCCCTCTTGAGAATCAAGTCGCACACTCAAGATGATGAAGGTTGCTGTCGCTCTGTCGCTGCTTGTAGCGTGTGCCTGGGGTTTGTAGCCCATCCAATATTTAGCCCGTAACAAAGTATTTGCATAGTTATGCAATTTTAAAGCTTAACCATTACAATTATTTGTTTGGTGATCATTCATTACTTATTAAAATATATTTTAAAATGTGTCCTATAAATTTTTATTATTTCTGTTACTTAACCATTAAATGCAGGAAATTCGTGGTGCTATCATATAAAATCTTTTACACCAATTTTTGTTGTAGTTTTTCATCTAAATTAAAAAGTAACACAGTTCCTTCTCACATAAGTTTACAAATATTCACAGAGGCTGACTATTCTGTAGCAACCCTGCTGGTACGCGCGTCTACTTTAATTGGCAGTTATGTTTTATTTTTCACTTCGATTTGCCTGGGCATTCAGCGTTATTTGTAAGTTTAAACTGTCTAATTTTTTTAAAAATATTTAATACTAGTCGTAAAATAGGCAAAAATTGAATAGCTGCAATATGTGACCCATTAGACAATCCTTCTGTATACTCCACAGATTAGTATGTCATTCATATAGGAATATTAAGAATTTTACAGAATGTAAGTGTTTATTGAGAAATAAATGAGGTAATGTAAGCACTTATAAAGTTTGTTACAAATGGGGAAAGTAACTTTATACATAAGAATAGCTTTTTAAATAATGGCTTAGCCTTCGATTTCAACAAAGAAGCAGCTAAAACACGATATCACATGTGCTTGCACTTAGATGGAACAGGTGCCAGACAAGATAATCCTAAATAGAGTTTCATGCAGTTTCTTACATTAACGACTGTACGCATATATATTATATTCTAGAATGTTCAGATTATCTTGAATACACACTCCGCCATACTGACTTATCCTGTGTTGAGATATTTGCTTGTTGTTCCCAGGAAACCCAGCCCCGCGAGTGGTGGGCGGGGAGAATGCTGTTAAGGGTGAGTATCGTAAATTATTTTAACAAGTACTCACATAAAAAACTGTTATTTTCACAGTGAGTTGAACAATTTAAATGGTTTTATTTGTATAAACTTAGTAAATGTCCTAATACTGATAATCGCGGAATAATTAAGGATTCCGCTAACATACTATTTACATTTAATTCATAAAACAAATAGCTTAACCGCCATTCATGTGTTGAGCAAGCCAGAAAAGCCATTTAAATAAACCTAATTTTGAAGTAATTTTCAGGCATTCATCAGTGAGTTAGCATTTTTTTTTTTAGGTAGATTTCGAAGAAATACTACCCACTGTAGCCGTTACCATGGTGTGACTCCAGCAAAATTTTTATATAAGTAGTATGTAAATGACGGACCTGGGACAGGCGCCAGGCGGTGGTACTGTGGTGCAGACCGCCATCTTTGATTGTGACGTCACGGTGGCCAACTTGGATGACCTTTGACATTGACCTTCAAAATATGCCAAAATTTGCCCAAAATTCGCTAAAATCCGCCAAAATTTCAGTTTTTTTAGAAACAAATTCCACCAAAAATTCTCATAAAATTTAATAATTCAACAATTAGGATTTCGAAAACCTCAAAATACTTTTTGCCTTAGAAAAAAGACAAATTCTTAAATGAGGCTTAAGCATCAATGTCTACAGCCTCCGATAAGCCTCTGACGTCATCTAGGATTACAACGTCACCGTTGAAATTTCCGTTACGGTCGCCATCTTGAAAATCAGTAATTTTTCAGTTAGAAAAACGGGAAAAATTTTAAAATTCCTAAAATAAATTAATTGATCGAATTCAATAAAAAAAATAATTAAAATATTTTAACATTTATATAAAAAGCCTACACTTATGCCATGGAGCTCGGAGTCCTTGGTTCGAACCTGGCGAAGGCAAAAAAAAATGGCAACCGAGTCTTCATTCACAGAAGCTGCCAGAAGACTGACCTAACACCACTTATGTCAATGTATATATATAGTCAGTTAGTATGACATCATGTCCAATATCTTGAAAATACATAATGTTAATGTTAGAAATTCAGGAAAAAAATTAAATTTATAAAAAAAATAATAAAAAAATAAATATAATATTACTTAAAAATCACTGTTGCACATATTGTTACACCCACCATCTTAATTCTAGAAATTTTGCATGTTTCGTAATGCCCGCCATCTTGGATGACTATGACATCATTGTTACACTTTACATTAAGTCCACTATATTGGACTCTTGAATGTTGCACTTTTCGTTACAATAACATCTTGAATAACTGTAATTTTATGCTAAAAAATCGGGAAAAATTTCAAAAATTATAAAACAATAATTAACTAAAATTTTATGAAATAATTTTTTTAAAATTAACTTATGCTTTGAAGTCCTCGGTTCGAACCCAGTAAGAGCAAAAATAAAAAATTGTTGACAGCTCCTTCCTCCACAATAGCCGCCGACAGACTGACCTCCCACCATTAATGCCAAGATATATCATCAGCTAGTATGATGTCACGTCCGCCATCTTGTTTTCTTCTGCTGGAGACCAACATATTTATTTTTTTGACTACTAGAGAACGCCGCCATCACGTTAGTTTAAATGTTACCCGCTAGAGTGCAGCAATAATTTATTATTACTGTGGCACCCGCCATCTTGACATTTGGACACCATCTTGGAATTGTGTAAATATTTAGCTAGAAATTCGGGAAAATTTCCAAAATTCATTAAATAAATTTGCAATCAATTTTACTGATCGATCCGTTCAGTTCCTGTTCTTGGTTCGATATTTGATCGTTGCAGTTTCAATAAATAAAGTGGTAAGTCGGTCAGCTAGTCCCAGGGAATAAGGAGCGGGGGTGGTGCAGGACAGAACCCGTACATCGTGTCGCTGCGGCGCCAGCTGCTGTTCAGCAACAACCACTTCTGCGGCGGCAGCATCATCAGCGGCGGCTGGGTGCTGACGGCGGCGCACTGCCTCGTCGCCAACAACATCAACGCCGTGGCGGGCGACTACAACCTGCGGGTCAACGAGGGCACGGAGCAGAGCGTGCGCGTGTCCAAGTCCATCCGCCACGCGCAGTACGTCGACAATGGGTCAGTACCGCAGCTGCGTACATCTGTGCCAGAGCTTTTATGTACTTTCTGCAGGTAGAGCTTAATACGGATGCAGTGGCGTAGCAGGCGGGTGGCAGGGATGGCCCCCGCCAGGGGCGCCGGATCAGGGGGGGGGGGGGGGGCCGCTGCCGCGACGGTTTCGCTGTTAATGAACGCTACCCCCTCTGTTTTAATTCAAGAGGGGGCGCCATTTTTAAGTCTCGCCAGGGGCGCCAGTCACCTTAGCTACGCCATTGTACGGATGCTATGTAAGGCGATTCTAGCCTTCATTTTCCTCCCAAGTGAGGCGTGTGCCCCGCCTCACGTAAGGTATCGCAGTCGGAATCCAAGAACAAGCCATTGTAAGTTGTTTGAAAACTCCCTGTAGGGCATAACGTTGGCGAATTATTCTCATATAATTCTCCGCTAATGTTTGTTTTACTCTGCTTGTTTGCGTGGGTGTAGACAGCGCGTTTAATTGGTCGACTTTTTTTGTGAGATTACAGCTGGTCTACACCCAATATTTAAGTTGAGGCCCAACCTTTGGGGGGGTTTAAAGCCTCACAAGGTAAAAAATTTAACCATTACCTATATCAAAACCAGCCAAAATATTTTAATTTTTTTTTTAAGTATTTCATAGTGGTTCGAGGGGAATAATTATAACCATACTATGGTTTGCATATTTACAAAGATTGTTTTAATGTAGCTAAAAATGTAAGGCTAATTTGTTAATGATGTATAATAATGGTGTGAAACATTTGAGGATGATATAAAACATATTTATTTAATTGTTTCATTAGGTTAATTGTGTTTTTATTTTTAAAAAATTATTTTAATTAAAATCGTGTGTATATTTAAAGGATTTAATCTTATGTAAATAACTATTTCAAGATTTATATTTCCAAAAACATTTTTCAGTAAATTTGTTACCTGATAGCATTCTAAAACACTATCTATTAAAAGCACAAGAGTGTTTTTTGAATTAGACCTTATTTTAAAGAGATACAGGTTTGTTTTTGAAGTGAACCTTCTTTGCTGAGGGGGCTACAATTTTCGAGCGTTACGGAAATTCCGACAGCACGAGGGGAATAGTTAGGTATGTGGTGGGGGAATCGTGAGAGGAGGAGAGAGTGTCAGTGGTGTCGCCACTCCAACGCATGCGCTAGCGATCGAATGGAATAGGTACGTAGCGTGGCATGCTATATGCTAGTTTCAACGGTCGGGAGGGGAGACGGCAGGGGAGAGGTAGAAATGACGAAGCAGTGATGCTACGAAATTCTCGTAACGCTTCTTGTGTTTGTCTGCTCCTCAATTTTAATAACGGCTAACGATTTACGATTTCTTTTATTTCATTGAAAGTATTTATTCGCGTGGAAAAGAGCTGTTGATTATTGCAGTTAACTTTATAAGTGTCATTCATTTTTATGTGAATAGTGTGATTCAAAATGTAAATAATCTATCTGTACCTAATAATCAAGAAGTTTCATATTCTCTCGCGCGAGGACTCCGCGCACACACTTCGGTTCTGTGCTTTTATTTAACTGTTTAGAATGATATCTGACTTGTCAGCAAGATCTAACAAATAAGTATAGGCCACAATTCAGGCCGACGCGACGGGGACAACCCTAGGCGGACACCAGTGGCGGATCCAGGATTTTGATTTGGGAGGGGCTTGACCCAGCTGAGGCTAGGCTTTATCAAGGCAAACACTTAACCAATAGTGGATCCAGATGCTTTTGGAGGGGGCTTGAGCAACACCTACTAGACTTCAGGCCTGCGCGCACCCGTGTGACGTCATCAACAGTAGGCCATCCTTCCCCCGCCGAGGCCACCTTCAGACGGCAGTGCTGGCCGTTACAAGAGCTCGGCAAAGTTACACAGAAGGATTTTAGGTTTTTGTATCAAGTGTTTGCTTTTTGCAGAGTAAGAAATTAACAAAATGTTTCATCTAGAAAGTCTCACAGTTCCTATGAAAACAGTTACAGCATGAAACACCGTACAAGAAGTTTATTTTCTTTTAACACATATAACTTATTTTTGAAATGCGTTTTTGTGTTAATAACTTCAATTTAAACAAGGTATAAAGAATTTATTTACACAAAGAGTTTTCTTTTATGAAAGTAAATTTTAAGAAATTAAAATAACAGTATTGCTCATACCTATACAACATAAATACAAGTTAGAATTTTTACGTACCTATATATTCGTAAATCTAAGTATCAACACATAAATAATTACATTTATTGGCACTATGAATAAAAAGATTTTTAATTACAGTTCTTTGATGATTTAGTAATTTAATAAAAACAATGCTATTTTTAAAAATCAATGACTCCATTTAATACACATTTAAACTAGTGGAACGTTCAAATAAATTAACAAAAAAAAATATTGCATGCCACGAAGTTAAAAAATCTTACATTGTAATAATTTATTTTTGTTTGGTAACGATCTGAAAACATATTCTTCGAACTGTTTAAGGTAATCCGCAATTATTCTGACAATCTTATCCAAGTAGGACATATCAAAGTAGCTAGGAATGTCCAGAAAAAAGTTATTATTAACATTAAAGTGATCTGCATTCTAATTCACCATTGAAAATGATAATTTATTCTTCTCAAGTATTTATTTAAATTTTTTAAAGTAATTTCAATATTACATTTTGCCACTTTTTGCACCATAATTTACATCAAAATTACATGATATACACAACAAAAGCCATCTTTTAAAATGAAATCAGATTATTTTTTGACCACAATGCTTTAATTATATGGTAGATAAGGTAAGACATTATGTCTTTTAAAATACGTAACTTTAAACTTTGACAGTTGCAACATAATCACCTGACAGTGCTAATGTGGCAAAACAAAAATGGTTGTTAGCGACAAAAAAAAATACTTTGCGAAATACGTAGAAGGGTGTGAAAATACTGTCAATAGATACAACAATGCAATTGCAATTAAAATATCTTTATGGGATTACGCCATTGCTGGTTTGGCGTATGTCCATAAAAATGTTTTTAATCCATCTTCCCCCATTGCAAGAATAATTCAAAGAACGAATGCAATTGCAAACTTACAAAAATACGTTACTTTGGGTCCTTAAAATGTAATAAAATAATAAAGATATTAAATCTTGAGTTCAAATCCCTGTAACATCTAAGTATGATTTTAATAGCTTCCATTGAACTAGTAGAAAACAAAATGTAGACACTAATATATTAACTGTATGGCAAGTGCGTTTATTATATTAACAATATCAATGATGATTTGACATGAAAGTCCAACTAGTGTCATGGTTATTTTTCATGTATTCATAACACAAGGAAAACATTATGCAAACACAATTTCTAAATTATCGTATCTCCTGACCAAATTTAAGCCAGTGTATGTACCTGTGCCCAATTAAATTAATTTTGTTAAAATAATTTGGATGACATTTCATATTTTAAAAAATTTTCTAGTTGGGATTATTTTATACTTTCTAAATAGTTTTAATAAACAAAATAATATTTTATAAGTTTTAAATGAGGTAAACAATAACGCACAAAATGTGTACGTCTTCAAGAAGGTATAGGTTAGTGAAAAAAATATTGTATCTTTAATTGTTGTTGACAAACACAGCAACTTAATTCCGCATTAAATGTCTCAGTTCGCAAATATTATGGAACTAACCGTAGGCTAACATATATTTTTTCTACAAAAAAAACTTAAATTGATATTTCCCCAAATGACAGTAAACACATTTCTAACTTATATTTCTGTATTCTGATGATTATCTAAATTGAATTATTGATAACAACGTTCTTTCAATGTTTTTGAATTAAAATATTTCATACTATTGCAAATATATGTCTCAACTTTTTTTTTAACTCGTATGAAAATGTAATTTTAGTCATCAAATTTTAACAATGAACAGTTTATATGATGTTATGCATTTCATAGCAAAAAAAAATGATTAAAATATCAATTTAGTTTTAAACACAAAAGCATCCAGTTGGAGAAGCAGAGAGTTGAATAAATTAATTTTACTTTCAATAAATTTTATCTAAATGTACGTATTAATAAATGCAGACTGATTACATCTGGATTAACGGCAGTGCCTTTTCGCCATTGAAAAAAAATTCTTAGTATCATGTAGGTAGTGTAATAGTACTTGTAATTTTTAACATTATTATTATTATTATTATTATTATTATTAGTGCCTAACCTTAAAATTTAGCAGCAAATATTTTTAGCGCAATGTCAAATTTTGTATTACAGGTTTACCAGGCAATATCAACATTTTAAAACTTAAAAACATATGTGAGCTTAAACAATTCAAAAACGAATATTTACGTTTCGGAATGCTTGTTTATGTGAATGATCCACCTTGTGTTTCTATAATATACTCGAATGTTAACGCATGATTACAGTGTATAGTAAAACTATAAATGAGAGGTACTGAAACAAACATTGGAATATTCCGCATTATACTTATATGTAGTTAGAGCTAATATTGAAAAAAAGGGAAGGGGGGAAATTGAATTCTGCTATATATCTTATTTTGCGCGGGCTTAAAAGTTTAAAGAACTACGTATCTACAGAATAATCAGTTATCTTTTAAAATAAAAATGGACGTTAACATAAAAGTAGTGCTTCTTTCGAAAATAAAGATAAATTCTTACTCATGACCGTAGACTTGCTTCTAAATTTTCCCTTGGAATAGCTAAAAGCCATTTCATGTTAGTGTCTTCATCTTGAGGAAATTTAAAAACGCGCACTGTTGGCCCGTTGGTATAATTTTCTCTGCAATTCGGAACACAGCACTTGTACATTTTAAAATATAATGTCATTTCAACGTGTACGTGAAACCACCAACACTATACGCAAACTGCCGACTGCTCAGAAATCACAACACGATAACGCGTCAAGGCAGGTACAAGATGACTGACTGCCTCGCTCGTTCAGGTAGCAGGGCAAGGGTCGGCCTACTGTGCGTGACGTCACGCCTTCAACATTCCCCAGCGCTCAGGCCTTGTATTCTAGTAGGTGTTGGCTCAGGCCTTGTATTCTAGTAGGTGTTGGCTTGAGCCCCTTAGCCCCCCCTCTTGATCCGCTACTGGCGGACACGGATGTTGGAACAGCCTGCAGCCAGTTGCCTTGCCCGGGGAACACAGCTGTCTGCTGTCCAGGGAGTGGACAGGATGGAATGAAATGGGGCACGGAGCAGAGATGGAAAGCAAGTCAAAAAGAAACGGGACCACCTCGATAAAACCCACTGACTCGTGGCAACATCCGCTGTTTCCAGCTTGCGACCGGTTTTTAAATTGGGCCCTGTCGGCGGAAGGGGAATGAATAATCTTAGCACTAATCTACTGCAGTTCCGGCGGCATAAAGCTCTGATGTAAAATAAATTCATGTTAGATATTGTTCAATAGTGTATCGTTACTGACATCATACATATGTATACCAAATATAATATCCTTTATCGAAAGTGTTAAAAATAATATATCTGCTAATATATTGTATAAATTTTCTCGTTGATGCATGTGTACAAGAACAGTTGGTTGTAAAAAATGATTAATTTATTGAATATTTATTGAAGCAAAAAACCTTATTAATTTGTACTGATATAAGTTGACGATAAACAGTATTAATGTATGAATAACTGAATCGCACAGCATCTAAGAAAATATTTCCAAGTGTGAATGTTGACTGTACTGCTGCAGGAGTGTGGGACCGTTTGACATCGCGCTGCTGAAGCTGGCTTCTTCTTTTACATTCAACCAGTATGTGCAACCGATCAACCTGCCAGCTGCTGGGAAAATACACACAGGTGGGTTTAATGTCTATGTTACTATGTCATTCCTGTCCTCATTATTTTCCACACCTCTTTGCCTTTTTCTTTTAAGTGACGCCTCGGTTTGTGGAGATGCCAAATTAAATATTTATATCAAACATGTTGAATTTTTTAATGAAAATAATTTTTATCTCACCAAAGCTGAAGTACGCGGTGTTGCCCGGGATGAACACAAGTAGAGAATATTTTTATTTTTAGTTTTGTTCCAAATCGGATGTAAATAGTAATTGTCCTCGTGAACGTCAAGTGTGCAAAATTTTGTCAAATTATGATTCAAGGCGGGGGAAAGGGGAGGGGGAGGGGGAGGGGGAGTGGGAGTGGAGAAGAAACGAGAAGAAAGCAGTGTTTCAAAATCTCATGTATTCAATTAACTTGTTTGTTTAAATAATATTTAGATAGTAGTGTTGTCCATATTTTTAACATCAAATGTGCAACATTTCATTAAGGTATTAAGAATTTCCCGTAAAAGATGATGGTAAGGGGGATAGGTAGTTTTTTAAATATAATTTATTTAATTAACTTTTTAATGAAAATAAGATGTATACCATAAATTTTATTCTGTTTGAACGTCAATTGTGCAAGATGTTATCAAGTTGTACCAGTAGTCCAGTACTATACTTTAAATGGTGGGAAAGGTAGACGGGAGTGGTCTACAAAATCTCATGTAGATAATTTGATGGGGTAAACTTTTAATTAAATGTACACAGTTAATTTTTTCTTAACTTTTACGTCGAGTTTGTTAAATTTCATAGCGAAGTACCATAATAATGCTTTATAACCAATAGAGAGAATTAGGGGTGGTTTTTCGAAATCTCATACAAACAGGAGGAATAATAATGGTGTTTAATCAGACATAGACAGTTATCTTCCTCTTTATTTTGATGCCAAGTGTGCAAAATTTCATAAATAAATACCATTATCCTGTTTTAAGTGGTAGGAAAGAGTAACGGGGTGGTTTCTGAAACCTCATGTGGGCAGGATTTGGGTGAAGGGGGGGGGGGGGTAGTTTTTAAATCAGATAAAGCAGTAAATTTTCTCTTATTTTTTAACATTAATTTTTCTTAACTTCATTTACATGTACCAATATTATGCTTTAATAGATGCAACAGGGGGATGGGATTTTTTCTAAATATCATGTAGAAAGTAACCTTACACATATTTTTCTAAATTAGATTTTGAACGTTATTTTCTTATTTTGAATGTTATGTGAACAAATTCAATAAGAAGTACCAAAGGTAGGAAAGGGAGATAGGGTGGTTTTTTGACATCCCCGATATTTTATAAATCAGTTGAAGACAGTAATTTCCCCTTAATTTAAACGCGAAGTGTGCTTAATTTCATCAAAAATTATAAAAACTCGGTTTTAGGGGGTGTAAAAGGGTGATGGGGTGATTTTTTCTATTTATTGTAAACAGTTACCCATCTCCTTTTTAGAAATCAGTTATAGACAGTTATTATCCCCTTATTTTTAATTCAAATAATCAAAATTTCATCTAGTATTGTCAAAGATCTGTTTGAAGGGGTGGGAATGGGGGATGAGAGTGTTTTTTTTAGAAATCTTATCTCATCAATGATCTTCCTCGTGTTATCGAAGGTCACGTGTGAGAAGTTTCATGGAAATCGGATTAATGGTTTAGGAACGAATACGGGAGAAACAAACAAATATTAATTTTAATATAATTAAATTCATATTTGTAAATTGGTCATCAATATGGCAATATTTCAAATATATCATGTTGGTACTTCACTGTCGGATATTCTCTTTAAAGAATTAAAAAGTCATACAAAAGTTAACACAGAAGTGAAGAACATCATTTCCATTCTAACCCTGCTAGTTTTTAAGTGTTGTGCCCACAAAGTAGCCTTTATTACATTTTGCAATCATTGAATTATATAAAATAATTTTAAATCGTTCACTTAACAAAACACATGAAAACAACCTGGAATGAATTTTTTTTGGGAATATCACCAACTTGCCAAAAAAACTTTTTTTGAAGTACACATTTTGCAATCATTGAATTAATTAAAATAATTTTAAATCGTTCACTTAACAAAACACATGAAATCAATCTGGAATGAATTTTTTTTTTTTTGGGAACATCAAAACTTGCCAAAAAAACTTTTTTTGAAGTAGCATAAGATATAAGCAATTCATATTCGTAACACTTAATTATTTTTTTTACATATAAAAAATTAATTGGAATTTCAATACATTACTTAGGAGGCACAGATAAGATCAAAACATATCGAATAATGTTCGCAGGCTCTCACGGCCATTGTCTGAAGTAAATAGGCTTTCTGCCTACAGTAGGTAACTGCTCCCTGATGATGGCGACTGCAATGTCGACCGAAACGTCGGTGAATTATTCGCCAAGGACACGGCTACAACCCAGAAGCCTAGCTACTTCACATAGCGAATAATTTGATAGTTGTTCTGTATTCAAATGATGTCCGCACTAGGCACCGTGGTGTGGTGCAGGCGGCGCCTAGGGGGATGGGATGAGGTGTTTACGAGCACGGAGTCCTGCCCTGTCTACGACAAGGTAGCCGGTCTGGCGGCTGAGGGAGCTGTGGTGTGGTGCAGGCGGCGCCTAGGGGGATGTGATGAGGTGTTAACGAGCACGGAGTCCTGCCCTGGCTGCGACAAGGTAGCCGGTCTGGCGGCTGAGGGAGCTGTGGTGTGGTGCAGGCGGCGCCTAGGGGGATGGGGTGAGGTGTTTACGAGCACGGAGTCCTGCCCTGTCTACGACAAGGTAGCCGGTCTGGCGGCTGAGGGAGCTGTGGTGTGGTGCAGGCGGCGCCTAGGGGGATGGGGTGAGGTGTTTACGAGCACGGAGTCCTGCCCTGGCTGCGACAAGGTAGCCGGTCCGGTGGCTGAGGGAGCTGTGGTGTGGTGCAGGTGGCGCCTAGGGGGATGGGGTGAGGTGTTTACGAGCACGGAGTCCTGCCCTGCCTGCGACAAGGTAGCCGGTCCGGTGGCTGAGGGAGCTGTGGTGTGGTGCAGGTGGCGCCTAGGGGGATGGGGTGAGGTGTTTACGAGCACGGAGTCCTGCCCTGGCTGCGACAAGGTAGCCGGTCTGGCGGCTGAGGGAGCTGTGGTGTGGTGCAGGCGGCGCCTAGGGGGATGGGGTGAGGTGTTTACGAGCACGGAGTCCTGCCCTGGCTGCGACAAGGTAGCCGGTCTGGCGGCTGAGGGAGCTGTGGTGTGGTGCAGGCGGCGCCTAGGGGGATGGGGTGAGGTGTTTACGAGCACGGAGTCCTGCCCTGGCTGCGACAAGGTAGCCGGTCTGGCGGCTGAGGGAGCTGTGGTGTGGTGCAGGCGGCGCCTAGGGGGATGGGGTGAGGTGTTTACGAGCACGGAGTCCTGCCCTGGCTGCGACAAGGTAGCCGGTCTGGCGGCTGAGGGAGCTGTGGTGTGGTGCAGGCGGCGCCTAGGGGGATGGGATGAGGTGTTTACGAGCACGGAGTCCTGCCCTGGCTGCGACAAGGTAGCCGGTCTGGCGGCTGAGGGAGCTGTGGTGTGGTGCAGGCGGCGCCTAGGGGGATGGGATGAGGTGTTTACGAGCACGGAGTCCTGCCCTGGCTGCGACAAGGTAGCCGGTCTGGCGGCTGAGGGAGCTGTGGTGTGGTGCAGGCGGCGCCTAGGGGGATGGGGTGAGGTGTTTACGAGCACGGAGTCCTGCCCTGCCTGCGACAAGGTAGCCGGTCTGGCGGCTGAGGGAGCTGTGGTGTGGTGCAGGCGGCGCCTAGGGGGATGGGGTGAGGTGTTAACGAGCATGGAGTCCTGCCCTGGCTGCGACAAGGTAGCCGGTCTGGCGGCTGAGGGAGCTGTGGTGTGGTGCAGGCGGCGCCTAGGGGGATGGGATGAGGTGTTTACGAGCACGGAGTCCTGCCCTGGCTGCGACAAGGTAGCCGGTCTGGCGGCTGAGGGAGCTGTGGTGTGGTGCAGGCGGCGCCTAAGGGGATGGGGTGAGGTGTTTACGAGCACGGAGTCCTGCCCTGGCTGCGACAAGGTAGCCGGTCTTGCGGCTGAGGGAGCTGTGGTGTGGTGCAGGCGGCGCCTAGGGGGATGGGATGAGGTGTTTACGAGCACGGAGTCCTGCCCTGGCTGCGACAAGGTAGCCGGTCTGGCGGCTGAGGGAGCTGTGGTGTGGTGCAGGCGGCGCCTAGGGGGATGGGGTGAGGTGTTTACGAGCACGGAGTCCTGCCCTGGCTGCGACAAGGTAGCCGGTCTGGCGGCTGAGGGAGCTGTGGTGTGGTGCAGGCGGCGCCTAGGGGGATGGGATGAGGTGTTTACGAGCACGGAGTCCTGCCCTGGCTGCGACAAGGTAGCCGGTCTGGCGGCTGAGGGAGCTGTGGTGTGGTGCAGGCGGCGCCTAGGGGGATGGGGTGAGGTGTTTACGAGCACGGAGTCCTGCCCTGGCTGCGACAAGGTAGCCGGTCTGGCGGCTGAGGGAGCTGTGGTGTGGTGCAGGCGGCGCCTAGGGGGATGGGGTGAGGTGTTTACGAGCACGGAGTCCTGCCCTGCCTGCGACAAGGTAGCCGGTCTGGCGGCTGAGGGAGCTGTGGTGTGGTGCAGGCGGCGCCTAGGGGGATGGGATGAGGTGTTTACGAGCACGGAGTCCTGCCCTGGCTGCGACAAGGTAGCAGGTCTGGCGGCTGAGGGAGCTGTGGTGTGGTGCAGGCGGCGCCTAGGGGGATGGGGTGAGGTGTTTACGAGCACGGAGTCCTGCCCTGCCTGCGACAAGGTAGCCGGTCTGGCGGCTGAGGGAGCTGTGGTGTGGTGCAGGCGGCGCCTAGGGGGATGGGGTGAGGTGTTTAAGAGCACGGAGTCCTGCCCTGGCTGCGACAAGGTAGCCGGTCTGGCGGCTGAGGGAGCTGTGGTGTGGTGCAGGCGGCGCCTAGGGGGATGGGATGAGGTGTTTACGAGCACGGAGTCCTGCCCTGGCTGCGACAAGGTAGCCGGTCTGGCGGCTGAGGGAGCTGTGGTGTGGTGCAGGCGGCGCCTAGGGGGATGTGATGAGGTGTTAACGAGCACGGAGTCCTGCCCTGGCTGCGACAAGGTAGCCGGTCTGGCGGCTGAGGGAGCTGTGGTGTGGTGCAGGCGGCGCATAGGGGGATGGGGTGAGGTGTTTACGAGCACGGAGTCCTGCCCTGGCTGCGACAAGGTAGCCGGTCCGGTGGCTGAGGGAGCTGTGGTGTGGTGCAGGTGGCGCCTAGGGGGATGGGGTGAGGTGTTTACGAGCACAGAGTCCTGCCCTGGCTACGACAAGGTAGCCGGTCTGGCGGCTGAGGGAGCTGTGGTGTGGTGCAGGCGGCGCATAGGGGGATGGGGTGAGGTGTTTACGAGCACGGAGTCCTGCCCTGGCTACGACAAGGTAGCCGGTCTGGCGGCTGAGGGAGCTGTGGTGTGCTGCAGGCGGCGCCTAGGGGGATGGGATGAGGTGTTTACGAGCACGGAGTCCTGCCCTGGTTGCGACAAGGTAGCCGGTCCGGCGGCTGAGGGAGCTGTGGTGTGGTGCAGGCGGCGCCTAGGGGGATGGGATGAGGTGTTTACGAGCACGGAGTCCTGCCCTGGCTACGACAAGGTAGCCGGTCTGGCGGCTGAGGGAGCTGTGGTGTGGTGCAGGCGGCGCCTAGGGGGATGGGATGAGGTGTTTACTAGCACGGAGTCCTGCCCTGGCTGCGACAAGGTAGCCGGTCCGGCGGCTTAGGGAGCTGTGGTGTGGTGCAGGCGGCGCCTAGGGGGATGGGATGAGGTGTTTACGAGCACGGAGTCCTGCCCTGGCTCCGACAAGGTAGCCGGTCTGGCGGCTGAGGGAGCTGTGGTGTGGTGCAGGCGGCGCCTAGGGGGATGGGACGAGGTGTTAACGAGCACGGAGTCCTGCCCTGGCTCCGACAAGGTAGCCGGTCTGGCGGCTGAGGGAGCTGTGGTGTGGTGCAGGCGGCGCCTAGGGGGATGGGATGAGGTGTTAACGAGCACGGAGTCCTGCCCTGGCTGCGACAAGGTAGCCGGTCTGGCGGCTGAGGGAGCTGTGGTGTGGTGCAGGCGGCGCCTAGAGGGATGTGATGAGGTGTTCACGAGCACGGAGTCCTCCCCTGCCTGCGACAAGGTAGCCGGTTGGCGGCTGAGGGAGCTGTGGTGTGGTGCAGGCGGCGCCTAGGGGGATGGGGTGAGGTGTTCACGAGCACAGAGTCCTGCACTGGCTATGACAAGGTAGCCATTCTGGCGGCTGAGGTAGCTGTGGTGTGGTGCAGGCGGCGCCTAGGGGGAAGTGATGAGGTGTTCAGGAGCACGGAGTCCTGCCCTGTCTACGACAAGGTAGCCGGTCTGGCGGCTGAGGGAGCTGTGGTGTGGTGCAGGCGGCGCCTAGGGGGTTGGGATGAGGTGTTCACGAGCACAGAGTCCTGCACTGGCTATGACAAGGTAGCCATTCTGGCGGCTGAGGTAGCTGTGGTGTGGTGCAGGCGGCGCCTAGGGGGAAGTGATGAGGTGTTCAGGAGCACGGAGTCCTGCCCTGTCTACGACAAGGTAGCCGGTCTGGCGGCTGAGGGAGCTGTGGTGTGGTGCAGGCGGCGCCTAGGGGGTTGGGATGAGGTGTTCACGAGCACAGAGTCCTGCACTGGCTATGACAAGGTAGCCATTCTGGCGGCTGAGGTAGCTGTGGTGTGGTGCAGGCGGCGCCTAGGGGGAAGTGATGAGGTGTTCAGGAGCACGGAGTCCTGCCCTGTCTACGACAAGGTAGCCGGTCTGGCGGCTGAGGGAGCTGTGGTGTGGTGCAGGCGGCACCTAGGGGGATGTGATGAGGTGTTCACGAGCACGGTATCCTGCCCTGGCTACGACAAGGTAGCCGGTCTGGCGGCTGAGGGAGCTGTCGTGTGGTGCAGGCGGTGCCTAGGGGGATGGGATGAGGTGTTCACGAGCACGGAGTCCTGCCCTGGCTACGACAAGGTAGCCGGTCCGGCGGCTGAGGGAGCTGTGGTGTGGTGCAGGCGGCGCCTAGGGGGATGGGATGAGGTGTTTGCGAGCACGGAGTCCTGCCCTGGCTCCGACAAGGTAGCCGGTCTGGCGGCTGAGGGAGCTGTGGTGTGGTGCAGGCGGCGCCTAGGGGTATGGGGTGAGGTGTTTGCGAGCACTGTGTCCTGCCCTGGCTACGACAAGGTAGCCGGTCCGGCGGCTGAGGGAGCTGTGGTGTGGTGCAGGCGAGACCGTGCTGGCCGGCTGGGGCAGCATCAGCCTGACGATGGTGCCCAGCAACCCGGCCATCCTGCAGTCGGCCACCCTGCCCGTGCTGCCCTACTCCAGCTGCTACAGCGCCGTCACCGGCATCAGCCAGGCGCAGGGCATCGCGAACCCGCTCGACCCCAGCAACGTGTGTTCGGGCCCGCTCTCCGGCGGCCTAGGCGCCTGCAACGTGAGTCCTACTCGCTCTTCCGTGTGCTAGTGACAGTACTGTGCAGTGACCTTCCTCGTGTTGTCGAAGGTCGCGTGTGCGAAGTTTCACAGCAATCTGATTAATGGTTTAGGAACCTCATACGGGAGAAACAAACAAATATTAATTTATATGTATAATTAAATTGATATTTGTAAATTATCATTAATATGGCAAAGTTTTAAATTAATCATGGTGACCATTTACTGTCGGATATTTTCTTTAAAGACTTAAAAAGTCATACATCAGTTAACACTCTAGTATAAACGACAGTAGTATGTAAAAGGTGCTCCGGAAACAGGCGCGGCGCGTGGATTGTGATTGTCGGTCCACCATCTTGGATGGTGACGTCATGGCGGCCATTTTGGATGGCCGTGACTTTGAACTTGATATTGACCTTTAACCTTCAAAATTAGCTAAAATTTTCCAAAATTTAACCAAAATTCCTAAAAAATCGCCAAAACTTCCATTTTTTGGAAAAACATTCCACCAAAAAATCTCAAAAAATTTGTTAATTCAAAAGTTAGGATTTCGAAAAACCTCAAAATACTTTTTGCCTTAGAAAGAAATTAAAATCCTAAAAGCAGCTTAAAAGTCCTACTAGCCACTTTAAGCCGCCGAGGTCATGACCTTGAAAATTAGGATACCATGGTCGCCATTTTGAATCATGACGTCACTTTTGCAAATTCCGTTACGGCCGCCATCTTGAAAATCCGTAATTTTTATGTTAGAAATACGGGAAAAATTTAAAATTTTTAAAAAATTAAATAATGTATTAAATAATGAAAATTTAATAAAAAATTATTTTAAAAAATTAAATATACACTTACACCATGGGGCTCGGAGTCCTCGGTACGAACCCGGTGAGGGCAAAAAATAAATAAAAATGGTGACCAAACCTTCCTCCACTGAAGCCACTGGCAGACTGACTCCTCCCACCACTTATGTCAAAGTATATATATCGTCACCTAGTATGACGTCATGTCCGCCATCTTGAAAACCCGTAATTTTTATGTTAGAAAATCGGGAAATTTTTTAAAAAATCATTAGAAAATTAATCAATCGAATTAAATAATAAAAATTTAATAAAATATTACTTAAAAACAACTGTTGCACTTATCATTATGGTCACCATTTTGGATTATATAAATGTTGCATATTTCGTTACGCCTCGTCATCTTGGTTGAGTACGTTGTCATCATTACACTTTACGTTACGACCGCCATATTGGATCCTATTAATGTTGCTTGTTTCGTTACGGCCACCATCTTGAAAATCCGTAATTTCAATGCTAGAAATTCCGAAAAAATTCCAAAAAATATTCTAAAAATTTCCTACTTCAAATGTTTAGTTATTTAAACGATTTCTGTCCTTGGTTCGATTTCAGGCGAGAGTAAACCAGTAATTTATTAATATATTAAAAAAATTCTCAATAAAAAGTAATAAAAACGTTTTACACCACACCCGACATTTTGAATTATGTCACCACTGTATAAATTAGGGATCGTCCATTAATCACGTGAGGATCAAAAAGGGGGGGGGGGGTGTCGGGAAAAATCACGAAATATCACAATGGGGGAGGGGGGTGTAAAGAGATATCACGTGTATTTATTTTTTTGCGCAATTTCTACTAAACCGAAAAGCGACGCGTGACCTTGACTCGCCGTAGCCGGGCAACAATATCCCCACCCGCCGCAACATGAACCACCCAGCTCGGCTTGCCAGTCGCCAGTAAGACTGTGATTTTGGCGCCGAATACATGCGTAAATCACATATAGGCATTTCCTTTATTATTTTTATGCTAGTGAGAATAAACCTGCAACCTTAATGTGTGTCTGGACATTTTTATCACTGTGCTTAATTTTCCAGAATTAAATTAGATTATACCTATATTTAAAGATAATATTCTGAATTTTTGAAAAATATTTTGTACCAAAAAATACACGTGATTTATTGAGGGGGGGAGGGGGTAGTCTGAAACCTCACCACAAATCACTAGGGGGGAGGGGGGGTTGAAAATTTGCTAAAAAAACATCACATGATTAATGGACGAGCCCTTATCGTTATGGACGCGCATCTCTTGGATGAGTACGCACGCCTCTTGGACGAGCACGCACACCTCCGGGATGATCGTGCACACTCGTGTGCGCAGGGCGACTCCGGCGGCCCGCTCGCGCAGAAGAACGCCGGCGCCTGGGAGCTGGTGGGCGTGGTGTCCTGGGGGCTGGTGCCGTGCGGCAGCGCCGGGGCGCCCTCCGTCTACGTGCGGGCGTCCGCCTTCATCGACTGGATCGCCGCCAACACAGCCTAGGCGTCGCCCCGACCTCTGCTGTGATGACTCGCGTGTTTCATTAAAAACATGAATCTGAATCCACTGTTTTATTGGCTCTGATCCAGGGAAGGGCTACGTTACAGTTCTGTCAGTTATGGTTACACTTGAATTAACTTTTATTTAGATGCTTGGGGTTAACAGGCATCAGGATAGTTATTCCTCATTTACATCGCACGCTGTTGCAATGAGAGGGTTAAAAAAACACAAAAAAAACATTATGGTCATTTAATTATGGCGGAACACCAACAGAAACATTGTGGGTTTCTTTTTTTCCTTCAAAGGGAAAACTATATTGTCCTGGGTTGGACGAAGTTTGATATCGATACAAGCATCTCATTTGTTTCCATAACTAACACACAGTGACTTCTTGGATAAGTGAGATATGTTTGAAGTAAAAAGCTGGTAACGACAGATTCGTTTTAGAAAAAAATTTATACTGTTCGAGAATCTATTCTATCGGTAGCAATAACTACGTGAGTGAGGAAAAAGGTTTTCCATGCGACTAAACCATTTCTGTTCAAGACCAGGCTGCATTGTCAGGAATCTACCCAGCTTGATGTCACTTGCTGGAGAAAGACCTCAGGGATCCATACAGTCTGGACAGCGACTTACCTGGAATCTTTAACGGCTACACTAAACGATTTTGGAATACAATATTAGTATAGAAAGGGAGCTCCGGGAACTGGCTTCTGGCTGAGGAGCGAGGAGTCGGGGTCAATGACCGATTGCTCTGTCACGGCGGCCATCTTGGTTGACCGTGATCTTGACGTTTGACCCGGCAGCCATTTTGGGTCCACCATTTTGGATCCGCCATCTTGGATCCACCATTTTGTTTTTTAGAACATTCCGCCATTTTGTTTTCCAGAACTTTCCGCCATTTCGAATGATGATATCATTGTAATTTTCGTATGCCCACAATCTTGAAAATCTATAATTTTTATGCTAGAAATTTTGAAAAAAAAAATTTCAAATTCATAAAAATACTAATTAATCAAATTTTAATAAAAAATGTTTTAAAAAGGCACTTACGTCCTCGGTTCGAATTTGGTCAGGTCAAAAATGAAAAAAAAATGGCGACCGATCCTTTCCCCATGGCGGCTGTTGGCAGACTGACCCCCACCACCAATACCAAGGTATATATCATTAACTAGTATGACGTCATGTCCGCCATATTGTTTTCAGAGATCGATGCAAGGAGCACTAGTCTCATGTATTACTCATACGATCTGCTAGAGTGCGCTACCAATATGTTAGTTTAATTTTGTCCACGAGAGTGCAGTAATCATTTTTTATTGAGGCACACATATATTGAAATTTGGGTGCTATCTGGGAAATTTGTGTTTATTGACCTAGAAGTTCGGGATGAATTCCAAAATTCATTAAATAAATTTGCAATTAATATTCTGCTTGGTTTGATTACTTCCTGTCCTTGGTTCGATCCTTGGGTGAGGACAAAAATTAATTTAATGTAAAAAAATAATAATTTCAATAAATCATGTTCAAAATTATAAAAGTAACTTAAGTTCCACATATAACAGCCTCCAGTAAGCCTTTATTTCAGCCATCTTGGAAATATTTAATTATGTAGCTAGAAATTCGGGAAAAATTCCAAAATTCATTAAAAAATATAATTACTAAAATAATGATTGGCGGCACAGGTTTTCCACCTTGGTTTGATTCTCTGACAGTAATAAAGATAACTAAAGCTTAAAATAAATTTTATATTGTTTCACAGTACCTTTCGTAGAGTTTATTAATCATTCACTCTACGAAAATCATCACTAGACATAATTCCTGTCCAACGAATTAAATACAATACCGCTATGCCTAACATGGTAGTCTATTTTTTTCGATACTCTTCCTTAGTATAATGTCTTTATCAATGTTCTCTATCCCGTAAGTGGGCTTGACTTTACGTGATCTACCGTGTAATTTTAATCTGTCAATTGGTGTTAACAACCTGCTACACCGATTACGGCTTAACATTTTGCGTAGTAGGTAGTTAACACATATTTCTCGTAACGTCTAGCATTCCTTCTCAGGTCAAAATTCTTGCTGCAGAATCTACAGTGGCATCCTTCCGATTCAGCCGAAGACAACAAACCAGGTTCCATGTTAGATGCAAATTTGAGAGTTTTCAACTGGAACAATTATTTAAGTATAATTTTTTTTTTTAATTTTTCATCAGTGAGAGTTATTTATCTCTTACAAGAAACTTGTCGCAAGTAGTTCTGCTTTCCAACAACAGATGACGCCACGTGTTGCGTAGTAGAAAATATTATTTTTTTTTTAATGTGAGATGCGGGATGCTCTCTCGTTATCGCAAGAGAAGGAGGGCTTCGCTAGACATCAAGGAGAAGGAAGTTCGTCTTGTATTATAGTGTTTCTCAACCGTCCTATCACATATTATTGGACTGAGTAATGATATTTTTGTTTGAATTCCACCTGATAAAAATATTGTAAGTGCTGATTTAGTAGCAGAAAGTCATTTATTAAATGTAACTCTGAATAAAATTTCATGAATCATTAAGTAAAAAATATTTCACGCAGAGATCGATTTCTCACAAATAACCAGAAACACTCGGAGATCAACAGATGTCTAGCCACGAATAATCAGGACCATTCGGAGAAAATCAACAATATATTGGCAGATATTAATAAGGAGCACACGGAGAAAACAAAATAAAGTTTTCCTTAACATCAGAAAAATCACAGAAAAAAACAACTAAATCATTATAAAAAATAATAAAAAGAAAAAATACTAAAAAAGAAAAATATTACAAAAAATTCTCCCAGCTTGTGAACTTCTCATTTGTTGAGCAAGGATACAGGTCTAGCACAATGCATGGATATCTGTAAAAAAAATTGTATTTTATTTTTTATTTTATTTTTTATTTTCGTCAACTTGATTTAGTAAAACGTGCGTTAGTTTTTTCTGTGGGCTACTGACTATTCCTGTCATTATTTTTTTTATTTTCTCCATGTACTTTTGATTAATCCTGTCAATATTATGTTGGTTTTTACAAGTTCTTCATGGTGACGCTTCTGTTGGTTTTTTTTTTCGTTACTCCTGGTTGTTCCTGGTGAGACTTCTGCTGATGTTCTCATATTGCTTCTGGTTATTTCTGAGAAATCAGTCTCTATGTGAAAAAATGAGGGATGCAATTTTATTCATTGTTTCGTTTGAATTGCTGAATTAATTTTACTATATGAGAACTACAATATTTAAAACAGTTCGAATTTATACAAAAAATATATATTAATTACTCAGACAGTTAATGTATCTTTAAAATGCTGAAAAATACTATAATGGAAGACAAACTTTCTTCTTCTTGATGTCTAGCGAAGACCTCCTTTTATTGCGACTGTAATAGAGCATCCCGAATCCCGCATCCCGCATAAAAATAAATAGTGCTTACCTCAACACAACATGTTGCGCGATCTGTTGGCAGGAAGAGGAACTACTTGCAACATATTTATTGTATGTGATAAATTAACTCTCTCTGACGAACTATACTACAGAGAGAGAGAGAGAGAGAGAGAGAGCTCATAAAACAGTGACCTTGAGGCTGGTGTTAAAACGGAGGACTTCAAAGAACTTAAAATTATAATAATCAACATACAAGGAAGATGACAGCAGCAGAAGAGACTGGTTACACGACATGCTGCTGGCTTCGCTTAGGGCAAATGACAACGCAACTACCTACCCTGTTGAGTTTTTAAACTCATTATAGTTATCAGGGGGTGCCGTGCTGTAATTTGAAGCTGATGTTCGGTGTGCCTGTCATACTGATGCACTACCTGGATGCACCAAGGTTGTGCAATGACACTAGGTAACACATCACGGAGACGAAAAGGCACATGGTGCAAGCCACCATTATCCCCGGAGGAGCCAAAGGAGAGATGGTATTGATATTACGTATTCCCATTATTCCTACAGTTCCACACGGTAACATTAGTATCTCTTGACAATGTGTGAGAAATGTCTTCCAATAAAGCGGTTTTGGAAACGGAAATTTTTCAACTTTTCTTTGTTAATTAATATCTCAAATATGATGATATATGCAACAGTCAATCTTGGTGTGATTATAATACAAACAACAACAAATAATATAATTTGGCCAAGCGCGGGTTGGACTCGAGCTAAGCGCTGCATAGTGTGATGGTGTGGCAGCCTTGGTGTGCGAGTCCGACTCGCATTTGATCAGGTTTTTGTTAAATTTAACTGTTCAACCGCGGGAGGAGCCGTGGGTCGCAGCTGTTATTATACATTCGAGGCTCATAGGACTGGATTCTGGGTGAGGATTAAATATTGTCAACCGTCATCTTGGATTGTGATGTCACAGCGGCCATTTGTATGACTTTGACCTTTGACCTTGACTTAGAACTTGGCTTAATCTTGAACTTTACCTTCATCTCTGCCACCATCTTGGTCTCCGCTGTTTTGAATCCCGCCATCTTTAAATCGAGCGACCTACTCACGAACATTGCATTTTCCGTTTCGGTGACATCACCCACCACCTTGGCTCATGTCCACCATCTAGAATTTTGACCTCACGTCCGTAATCTTGAATTGTGACATCCCAATTAAATATGGTGGTCATGAACCAAGGTCGTGATGTCACTGTACCAAAAGGTGCAACGTTTGTGAGTAGGTCACTAGATTTCAATATGGCGGAATTGAAAACGACGCAAACCAAGATGGTGGCCGAGGTAAAATTCTAAGGTATAAGTAAAAGGCCAAGGTAAATTTCTAATGCCAAAGTTAAAGGTTGAAGGTCAAGGTCACCTAAGATAGACACCGTGACGTCACAATCCAAACTGGTGGTGGCCATCTGTAACCCTCACTCAGAATACAGTCCCAGGAGCCCCCAATATATACTACTATCAACAATAATGGAAATCAAAATTATATATTTTTAAAAAACTGAAATTTTTTGGCCCTCCATAAAATGACTAATAATTAACGAGTAACTGAACGATTCACATAATGAAATATGTAATTAATTGTCTTTATTTAAGACTGAAAGTTAGTTTTCGACCATTGGCACATAACTGAAGCTTTGAGTTTCGTGATCAGCAGTATGTCCAAGTATATAAATCACATCAGGAAAAGTATATAAAACCTTTTTTTATATAATTCAGGTCCTATATAGTAAATGTACTTATTTTATTAAAATCTATTTTGTTAGGAAAACAAAACTTTCTTCACAAAATAAATACAATAATTGTTTCGAGAGAATCAACCTTATTGAAAAGCTTCTTTGTGACATTTTGGTCATAAATAAATAATTGCCTGTATTTGGCTTGTATATACGTAATATCTGTTAGCGGGAGTTAACAGGACTTCCATGCCACTAACAGCGAACAATGAACCACTGAGCAAACCTCGAGTCACGATGCAGGCTTGTGCGAGCCACTCGGCCATAGAGAACACATATTACGTACCGTTTGCCGTAACTAAACGACTTTAAAGTTCTCATTTCAGGTTTTTTTTTCCCAATCGGTTCACAACGTCCTGTCCTCAAAAACTTTCAGTTTTCCTGCACAAACAACAAAGCCAAAAAAAGGTTCCGCGATTTAATGATCCGTAATTTTTTGCCATGCAATTGTAGTTCGAGGGAGGACGTAGTGCAAACATAAAAATTACGGAAAATTCTGGGAAGAGGAGAGAGATAAATGAAATCCAGCAGGTAGCAATCAGCGCAGATGATCACAGTTGCTGCATTGTGAGCGTGCACGGAGCCCGCCGGACCTCGCTTGTGTGCGCGCCGTGTCGCTCTGCTGGTCGCCGCTTATGGCCGCCGGTCCTTCGGCTTCCTGCTCACGAGACCACGGCACATACGTCCATAAATAGTGGCGACCAGTCCGCCGCAGTTGTCCAGCCGCGCTTCAGCACGAGCACAAGTTACAGGTGAGCATTTCACTACATATACAACGTTCCCCAAACTTCCAATTCCCAACTTTTCTTAAACCATGACATGTGAAATGTGCATGTGGCATGCATCTACTGAGTCTGGTGTATTTAATTTATAAAAAGAGTTTATTATTTTTTTGGAGAATTTCTTCCCGTTGAACTCAACTGTAGACAGTTTTCGTACTATGAAAGTACTAATTTAACCTTAATAATATACCCTGTGAAAAATTTTTGTTCATCCGTGAGGAATATGAGCCACTCCCATCTAATGGTTGAGTAGACGCTACTTGATTAATGACAGTTCTTTAGACTTGCTGAAGCACTGGGCTCGCGGACTACCTCGTAGGTGAAATAATAATTAGACACATATTATCGCTTCGATGTGTACAATTGCAGCCAGTTTTTGAAAGAGAACAAGGCGAGGCGACACAGGATAGTTGTGTTTTTCCGTCAGCCTCCACACCTCCCGCCTGCCTGGAGATATTCCAGTTGCTGTCTGGACGGACTGAAGGAAGCTACAGTACGACACTGTAGCCCTAAGCATTTAGTGCATGGAGGTATGAAATTTGTGAGTGGACGGGTGCGATACTAGTAATTGAAGACAAAACGAGAACGACACCCCAACTCCTTTCCATCTGATTAGCAAAATATTTTCTGATTATAATGAATTCTAATTCCTTGCTGATGTGCTGTTAATGTATTTCTTTGACAACACATACTTAACTTCACGGTGACATTTTTACGATTTTTCCTTGCAAGTTAATTTCGCATTAGCCTTTATACGGCTAAGGTTTGTTTTGTTAGTAAATTATTGCTAAACAGAGAGTGACTTCAACTTTAAAACACACATCCACTTCATAGACTAATACATCCATGGTCCAGTTGGTTCTAAGCGTGAGGTAATGTGCGGGAAACTATCTATCTATGAGACTTTGAAAGGTGACATTTTTTTACTAGTGTTTGGAAAGTGCGTAGCATAGTTCAATGCACTTGCCCCGGGCGTTTCTTGGATAGTATGATATGGGTTTACCGCCGCATGGTTGTGCGCGGAGACTTGAAGAGACGGGGTTGCAAAGACTGTAGTGGGCCCC